>NW_024426774.1:57795189-57860490 GCF_017311325.1 Ursus maritimus
GAATCTCAGCCTCTGTCTCAGAACAGAGGGATCGCAGACTGTTCTCCACTGATGTTCTGGCCACTTTAACTCTGTTTCTGTTGGTGCTGCTCAACCCTGCAGCGTCCCTGGATGTGCGCCCCACACCCGGCGTCCCAGCCCTCACTTCCAGGGCCGGCGCATCTCTGTCCTTTGTGTTTCTAACACCACCAGCCGCCCCCCACGCGCTCCTGGAGCTCCCAGTCTCAGTCTGGTTCCAGTGAGCGCACCGGAGCTCCGGCCCTCAGTCTGGTCGTGCGCGTTCCCCGGCTCATGGTCTCAGTCTGCTGTCTCGCGGGTGCCTTCCGAGAGTCTGCCCGCTCCCCCCGTGCAGGTGGCTACCGCTTTCCGGCGCCTGAACGCAGCGGCTCCCTCCCCCTTCCGTTTATCTTCCGATATCTGTGCGCGGTTTCACGGCTCCCCGCTTTGTACCTCAATACTCAGCGCTGGAGATGTTCATTTGCAGAGATCCAGATGTATCTTCCTGCGTCTCAGGCTGATTCCGTGGATGTTCAGGATGGTCTGGTACCTATCCAACTCAACTCAGGGGACTGGCTGAAAAAGGGGTCCCCTACTCCCCCACCATCTTAACTCCTAGCTCTGACTTGACAATTCTATACACATTCAGCTATGCTCACTAAGGTAAGCGTAGTTACAATACAACGTTATTACAATATTATTGATGGTATTCACCATGCTGTACGTTTCATCCCCATAACTTATTTATAACTGAAAGTTTGTACCTCTTAATCCCCTTTACCTGTTTTGCCCATCCCCCTAAACTCTTCCCCTCTGGCAGCCACCAGTTTATCCACTGTATTTATGATTCTGTTTCTGTTTGTTCTTTTGTTTTGTTTTTTAGATTCCACATGTAAGTGAAGTCATATGGTATTTGTCCTTCTCTGTCTGACTTATTTCACTTAGCATAATTCTCTCTAGATCCATCCATCTTATCCTGAATGACAAGATTTCATTCTTTTTTATGGCTGATTAATAATCCATTATAGATAATATCATATATATATTATATATATATAATATCTTTTTTATCCATTTATCTATCAATGGACACTTAGGTTGCTTCAGAGCCTTTGTTCATGCTGTTTGCTTTGTCTGGAATGCCCTTCTCCTTGAATGGTTAGCATCCTTTTGATTCAGTTTGTATATTATCTCCTTACTCATTTAGTGAGTGCCTACATTCCAGGCATGTTGTAGATGCTTGGGGGAGAGCAGTGAAGCAGACAAAGATCCCTACCCTCAGAGACCTCCCCTATTCACCCAAATGAAGATCTTCCTTGCCCCCTTCCCTGTTATTGTCCACCTTCCATCCTTGTTTGTGTCCTTTTTAGTACTTATTGTGGTTTGCAGCTATTTTACTTCTTTGTCTGCCTCCTCCCTCAGCTGAAATACAGGCTCCATGATGGCTGGGGCCTTATCCGTTTGCTATTGTATCCCCCATGCCTGGGATATGATAGGTCTTAATAGATAACGAATGAAGAATCATCAGCATCTGAAGAAATTTTACAATGTCATCTGTTAAGAACTAAAGGTAAAGAAGATGTAAATTATATTTAGGGTGGATTCAATATAGAAAATGAGTAGTTAATCTATAGCAAAGTCCTAGCTCATAATAAATGCCCATCAAGATAGTATTTGAATGTATAAATGAATGAATAAATTTGAATTTATTGCCATATGTCCCATATGGGACATTTATAATAACTTGAATACCAACCAGTAATTTTTTTTTCATCTCACCTGATCCTATCTCATTTAAAGTTCAAAGTCTTGGCCAAGGAGCCAGCAAGTGCAATAATTCTCTTTAATAAACCCATAAATTTATTTTCCATTGGTACTTTTTTTTTTTTAAGATTCTATCTTAAGGTTATCTCTATATCCTACATGGGGCTCAAATTTACAACCTTGAAATCAAGAGTCACATAGTCCACCAACTGAGCCAGCCAGGCACCCCTTCTGCGGTTTTTTTGTTTGTTTGTTTTTTGGGGTTTTTTTGTTCAAGTAGGCTCTCCTGAGTGAGGGACATTGGGGAGGGTATATGTTGTGATGAGCACTGGGTATTATATAAGACTGATGAATCACAGACCCCTGAAGCAAGTAATACATTATATGTTAATTAATTGAATTTAAATTTTTTAAAAAAGAAAAAAGAAAAAAGTAGCCTCTAAGCCCAGTGTAGAGCCCAACACAGGGCTTGCACTCATGACCCTGAGATCAAGACCTGAGCTGAAATCAAGAGTGGGACACTTAACCGACTGAGCCACCCAGATGACCTGAAAATCACCACTTTACAGCTGTCTTCGGGATTACTGATTCAGGCTATATTCACCAGTGGCTACTAAGGCAATTAGGTGAAAAACTGCTAGAGTGCATGATAGTCACACAATCTCACTTTCACTCCACTGATCAGGTATTAATTAATTAACACATATGAAGGTAAACAGATAAAAGAATCATCAAAATTTTATGGAAAACTAACCCCATGTAAGAAAAGCACTGAATTCGGGGCACCTGGGTGGTTCAGTAGGTTAAGCGTCTGCCTTCAGCTCAGGTTCTGATTCCAGTGTCTTGGGCTCTCTGCTCAGTGGGGAGCCTGCTTCTTCCTCTTCCTTTGCCTGCTGCTTCCCCTGCTTGTGCTCTCTCTATCTATCAAATGAATAAAATAAAGTCTTTAAAAGAAGAGAAAAAAGAAAAGCACTGAATTCCACAAATGGAACTAAACACTCGAGAGAGTTAATGTAACAAACAGAAGGACTCTTTGGGTAAATAAACAAAATTGGTATTTTTAGTGTGTTGTGAAAGGATACCACAACCAAATCAAAGAGTCAGTTGGAGATCGTGGAAATTAAATTTTTGGTTTTTGAAATAAATCAATAGAAGGTTTATTAATAGGAGAGAGTTGGCTGAAGACTAAATTGGTGAGTGGAAAGTAAAGGCCAAGGAATTCTCCTTTAGTGCATTTCAAAATAGATCTGGAAGTTTAAATATTCATTTATAGAGGCACTAGAAAGAGAAAAGAGAGAATGTAGAGGAGAAAATAATGATAAAAGTCGATTTCTCAGAGTTTAAGAAAGATACAAGTCAGGGACTAGGGAGATGGGCAAAATGGATGAAGGGGAATGGGAGATACAGGTTTCCAGTTACGGAATGAATAAGTCATGGTGATAAAAGGTACAGCATAGGGAATATAGTCAATGGTATTGTAATGATGCGTGTGCTGACAGATGGTAGTTACAGTTGTGGTGAGCATAGTATAAAGTATAGACTTGTCAAATCACTATGTTGTACTCTTGAAACTAATGTAACATTGTGTGCCAAGCTGCATTTCAATGAAAAAAAAAAGCTACAAATCTTCAAATTGAGAATGTTAACCAAGATGAATGAACTAGAACCAACACCTAGACTTGTCATAGTGAAATTTTAGAAAACTAGGGATAAAGATAAAATCCTAAAAGCTTCCAAAGGGGTAAACAGGTTAAGCTTAAAGGAATGCAAATCGGGGCATCAGATTTCTCATTGACAACAGTGCTGGAAGATGATGGAACAGTATCTTCAAAGATGTGGGGAAAAATGATACTGAGAAAAACTAGGTTTTAAGTAGGAGTACAAAATATAGTTACTTTTGTATACCCAAAGATCCAGAAATTTTACCCCCCCCCTACAGATCTTTGTTGAAATAATTAGTTGGGAATGTACTCTAGCAAAGTGAACAATGAATCCAAGAAAAAGGAAGATGTAGGATTGTGAAAGGGAGAGTGGGTAGGCTTGAGGTACAGTATATTCTGAGTTACTGCCAATTACCCTGTATCCAGGACCTCCCAGACCACACCAAATAGGACCCATTCCAACCTTAGATGGTACTTAGGATTTTTATCACCAAAAACTTTCTCTTTTATAAAGATAATTAGAAGTTTTGTTGGATGTAAAGGACTCTTCCAACTTAAAACTAAACTCTGGAATATGGCTTTACTCCATTGTTTCTTATAGGATTAGAGTTAAAATCACGTTTGCTGTGAAAATAATTACGTGATATTTTACTCATCACTGCATTTTGCCAATTGCAAAAGTTTGCATTAAAAGGTTGTTCTTTCTTATAGGGGCATATAAAGTTGGGGACTGGTATAGTAAATTGTTCTGTGAAGTCAGACCCATTTGGGTTTGAATTATGACTCTGTGATTTCATCTTGAATAAAATATTTAACCTTGCCGAACCTTAGTTTATTCACATATAACAGTCATAAGACCTATCTCTCAGGTTTGTGTAAGGATTTAAAAAGTTAACATATGTAAATAGTATAGTGTGCCAACCCTTATTGCACATTAGAATCACCTGTGGGGTTTTTAGAAACTATAGATACTCAAGCCCTACCCCTAGAGATTTGGTTTCAGTGGGTTCCAGGTTGGTATGTTTTACATTTTTAAAAATTGAAGTATAATTAACATGCAGTGTTATATTAGTCTCAGGTATATAATATAATGATTCAACAATTCTATACATTCCATACATACTCAGTGCTCATTACAGTAAGTGTAATCTTAATCTTTTTTATTTATTTCACTTCCTATCCACCCACCTCCCCTCTGGCAACCACCAGTTTCTTCTCTGTATTTAAGAGTCTGTTTTTTGGTCTCTTTTTTCTTTGTTTTGTTTCTTAAATTCCACATGAGTGAAATTATATGGTATTTGTCTTTTTCTGTCTGACTTATTTCACTTAGTATTATACCCTTTAGGTCATGTTGCAAATGGCAAGATCTTATTCTTTTTTATAGTGGGGCAATATTCCATTATATATATATACCACATCTTTATTCATCTGTGGGTGAACACTTAGATTCCTTCCATATCATGCCCATTGTAAATAATGCTGCAATATACGTAGGAATACATATATCTTTTTGAATTGGTGTTTTAATTTTCCTTGGGTAAATACCCAGTAGTGGAATTACTGGATCATATGGTAATTCTATTTTTAATTTTTTTTTAAAGATTTTATTTATTTATTTGACAGAGATAGAGACAGCCAACGAGAGAGGGAACACAAGCAGGGGGAGTGGGAGAGGAAGAAGCAGGCTCATAGCAGAGGAGCCTGATGTGGGTCTCGATCCCATAACGCCGGGATCACGCCCTGAGCCGAAGGCAGACGCTTAACCGCTGTGCCACCCAGGCGCCCCTCTATTTTTAATTTTTTGAACAACCTCCATGCTGTTTTCCACAATGGCTGCGCCAATTTGCATTCCCACCAACAGTGCATGAAGGTCCTTTTTTTCCACATCCCCATCAACACTTGTTATTTCTTGTCTTCTTGATTTTAGCTATTCTGGCAGGTGTGAGCTGTTATCTGGTGGTTTTGATTTGCATTTCCTTGATGATTAGTGATATTGAACGTCTTTTCATGTGTCAGCCATTTGTATGTCTTCTTTAGAAAAATGTTTATTGAGGTCCTCTGCCCATTTTATTAATTGAATTTTTTTGGTGTTGAGTTGTATAAGTTCTTTATATATTTTGAATATTAACCCTTTACAGATATATATTTGCAAATATCTTCTCCCATTCGGTAGTTTGCCTTGTTGTTTTGTTGATGGTTTCCTTTGCTGTGCAGAAACTTCTCATTTTGATGTAGTACCAATAGTTTAATTTTACTTTTGTTTCCCTTGCCCAAGGAGACATATCCATAAATAAATTTGCTAAGGCCTAGGTCCATAGACTACTGCCTATGTTTTCTTTGAGGAGTTTTATGGTTTCAGGTCTCGTATTTAGGTTTTTAATCCATTTTGAGTTCATTTTTTGGTTGCTATATTTTAAAAACTTCCCAAGTAGTTCTAATGTATTGACAAGGTTGAGAAAAAATGGCAAGTATATATATGGCTGGCACAAAGTAAGCACCCAATAAATGGTAACTTTAAAAAATTGGGGGAAATGTAATAGAAAACTTCTAGGCAGAGGTGGATTTAATTTGAAGCAGATGAGGCTTATGTTTCAGGACCCTGCACAGGCTCCTTCTAAGGCTCAGTGAGGTCTCTGTGTAGTAAGGAGAGTGGTCAGCAGCCCCAGCCCTGTGGAGAGCTGCCCTACCCAGGGCCACCTGCCTGTGCTATCTAATTCTCTTTTACTTCCCTGTTTCTGTTTCTTCCAACTGCAAAAGGAACTTTATTTTTTTTAAGATTTTATTTATTTATTTGACAGAGAGAGAGTGAAAGAGCACAAGCAGGGGTAGCAGCAGGGGAGAAGCAGTCTCCCCACTGCACAGGGAGCCTGATGCAGGGCTCAATCCCAGGACTCTGGAATCATGACCTGAGCTGAGGCAGACAGATGCTTAACCAACTGAGCCACCCAGGCACCCAGAAGGAACTTTACATAATAGAAGGGACCGGCAAGATTTCAGAACAAGGTTAAAAATTATTTCTGTGGGAAGACCTCAGTATACCCCACAATAGGTAATTCTTGTTATTCTATTTTACTAGTGTTGAAACCAACACCCAGAGATGATATGATCTGCCTCAAGTCACAAATCAGCAAATAGTAGCAGCAGCCGCCGCACAGTAATAGAATCTGTGAGTCTTGTCTTACAGCCCTGTGCCTAAGCTCACGAATATCTCTTGAGCGTCTATGCAGGTCTGTGCTGGCTGATCATGCATAAACTCCAGAGGATGGTGTCATTGACCTTTCAAAACTTGCCCCATTCCTTGAGTAATTGATATGTCTTCACTCCTTACTAGCTTGTGACCTCAAAACAAGGCCATGCTTTAATATCCAAACCATAGCTCTGAGCCCATGGAGCTGGGGAGTATGTTCCTTCGCTGAATCCACATGCTCCTCTTCACCTCCCCCAAATCCAAGGAGGGCTTAGGAGTGCTTGTCATCTCCATCAGTACTTTGCTTCCAAAGTGGCCTCTCCCAAGGCCCTGGGAGAAGCCCTCACAGTACATTCAAATGGGTGTATGTTTTTGTAAAAGTTGTATTTTAATTGCAAACATTTCAGACTTCTGTCTGTTTCTACTACTTTTGCTCCTTTGTACTCTCCCTGTCTGGAGTGGTATTGGAATGGCTGTGGGACTTTTTATAGGACCTGCCTAAGAGGAAAGTGAATACTATATATGTTGTGCCTCATTTTTTTGTTTTTTTAAAGAGCAAGTTAAGTTGGAAATATGCTGTTTTTAACACCTTTAGTGTCAGATATTGACATACAATAAAGGGCTCATATTTAAAGTGTACAATTTGATATGTTTTGACTTATGTATAGCCTGAGAAATCATCACCGAATCAAGAAAACAAACAGATCCATCACCTTTAAAAGGTTTCCTCATGCCTCTTTGTAATTCCTCCCCCTTGTTCTCACTCCTGTCCTTAACCACTGATTTCTGTCAGTTTAGTTTGCATTTTCTGTAACTTTCTATAAATGGAATCATATAGTATACTCCTTTTTGTCTGGCTTTGTTTTCCAACATAGTTATTTTGGGATTCATCCATGTTGTGTGTATCAATAGTTTGTTCCTTTTTATTACTATTATATTCCATTTTATGAATTTGCTGCAATTTCCTTATCCAATTTATTGTTGAGACATTTGGATTGTTTCTAGTTTAGGGTTTATTACAAATCTGCTGTGACGATTTGCATATAATTCTTTGTATGGTCATGTACCTTCATCTGTCTTGGTTAAATACCTGGAAGTAGAATGGCAGGGTCAGATGGTAGGTTTATAGTTAATTTTTAAGAAATTGCTAAGTCTTCCAAACTGATTGTGTCACTTTGCATTACCACTAGCAATGTATGATCTAGTTGATCTATATTCCAGTTGATCTATATTCTTGCTAATTCTTAGTATGGTTAGTCTTATGTTTTAGCCATTCTAATAAGGGTAGCAGAATCTCACTGTTATTTTAATTGACATTTCCCTAATAGCTAATGATGTAAAATATATTTTCAATGTGCTTATTTGCCATCTTTATATCTTCTCAGTGAAGTGTCTTTTCAGATGTTTTGCCCATTTCAAAAATTTTTGTGTTGTTTGTTTCCTTATTATTGAGTTTTGAGAGTTCTTTATATATTCTGGATATTCCTAGATGTGGTCTGGCTCCATATGGCCAGAATAAAGTGATCGCTATGGATGACAGAGTATTTCCAAAGCTGATTACTGTGTCTTGAATAATGCCACTGTGGGACACCCTCTACCCCAACCTGCAGTGTAGTCCATGCAGCACTGGGCCAAAATACTCTGTATGGAAAAAATACTCCCTGTGCTTTCCTCTACTCTCACACTCCTATCACACTTCATTTCACTTCTGACACCAGATGGGTATCCCACAATTTAACTCTGACACTATCTACTTGGAGTTAATATCAGAGCCCACAGGTTTGAGTTCTCAGTCTCACAAGACTGCCTATCTCCCCCCACTTCAGATGCTGATCTCAAGTCCGAGACTGTCATCTGTACTTCTGACTGCTCAGCTGTAAATCTCACATCTCATTCCTTCGGTTTGATAATTTGCTACAGTGGCTTACAGAACTCAGGGAAATACTAAATTACCTTTTCTAGTTTATTATAAATGGATATGGTAAAGGATACAGATTGACATCCAGATGGAAGAGATGCCTAAGACAAGTCACAGGGGGAAGAGCACAGAGCTTCCCTGTCCTTGACAGGTGTGCCACCCTCCCAGCACCTCCATCCTCCATCCACAGTGTGTTCAGCAAGCTGGAAGCTCACTGGACCTCATACTTTTGGGACTTTTATGGAGGCATCATCACGTATGCATGATTGATCAATACCTCAATTTCCAGCCTCCTCTTCCTGGAGGATAGGGGGTGGGGCTGAAAGTTCTGTTTCTTATCATGGCTTGGTCTTTCTGGTGACATGCCCCATCTGGAGCCCGCCAACCATTGCCTCGTGAGTACAAAAGATACTCCTATCAGTTAGGAAATTACAAGGGTTTTAGGAGCTCTGTGCTAGGAACCGGAGACAGAGGCCAATATATACATTTTCTATTGTTTCACATACTCCAAGTCCTTTTCACAGCTTTTCTTGTGGCATAGGAGAAAGAGAAGTTCAGACCTGCACAATATCCTGCCTACTGTCTAGTCTTAAAATCTCCCATGAGCAAATACTTTAACAAAAATGCAAATACCTCTTGCAAGAACCATCACTTTCAGGGACATTCCAGTCTACACAAGCAATTAGAAAAACAAAAGACAAAACCAGCTCTCTTACTCTGAAAGCATATAGTCCTGCTAATAATACCCCCAATTTGTATCCCTAAATAAAAGGCTTAACATTTTAAGTTTTCAGATGCTTTACAACAGCCTGCACTTGTCTTCACAGTTGTCTCCAAGAACAGTTGATGGATTCCTGCTTGTCTTTCACATTTTACAGGTTCCATTTTCATCTCTACTTCTAGAGACAGAACATTTGTAATAAATATCACTTCTTCAGTTTTTCAAAACGCTAAACTTACTTATCTACTAGACACTGAAATGCATATACACATATGTATGTGTATGTGTGTGTACACACATGTATATACTATTTATATATATATGTATATAGGTATATAAATATATATATGTGTATATGAATTGTGAATGTTCCATATAGATAAGTATATATATTTGCGACTTTCCCTTCTAAAGAACTTCTGGTTGAGGAGGTGTTGGGAAATCTCTGGATCAATGAACAAGTATTTTGGATATTCCTAATGATCCTAAATGTGTGAGCCTAGCATCTAGCCATTTTGAAGCACTGGTAAAACTGATAGAAGAGTAAGGGAATGACCCTAAATAGGGCCAAGAAGTGGGTGGCAGAATGTTCTTTCTATCCTAAACTTGTCCTTGCTCCTATAACCTTAGTTATGCAAAAACAAAGGTTTTACAGAGGGGTGTAGAATAGGAACATTTATTGCAGAATTTTGAAAGACTGTGGAAACTAAAACCAAGTCAACCAAAGGTAAAATTCCAGTTGTTTGCAGAACATTTATTATAGGATCAAAAAGCATTATACCCCTCAACATCCTCTGACTATCTTGTCATATTCAGTATAGCTCTGTCATCATCTTCATCACCATTATCACATAAGTATTGGTCTTGTTTATTAACCATCTGCCAGTGACCAAATATGCTTTATACATTTATACATTTATTTTTCAGTAACTCAGAACAGCCCTATGTGTTAGATATTATTATCCCTTTTCACAGATTAAAAAGGAAAGTGTGGAGAAATTAATTTCCTCACAGTCACAAACTAGTGAATAAAGTTAAAAATCAAACACAGACCCATTTAACCAGAGTCATGCTCATAAGAAGCTTACCATATTGACCCCTTTACTCAATAATTGGTATTTGTAGAAGCAGATTTACCATGAACTAGTGAAGCTTAAATTTCAGGCCCTTGAACTGTACAAACGCCTTCCAAAGCCTTGGGCGTGGGGTCCCTAATGATGTGTCCACATGGCTATGTGCCTTTGTAAAATGAGCTATCAGTTAAGATGCTTTTCCTTCCATTCAACTCCTCCTCTCTCACACTTTCCCTTACATCACAGGGCATTGGAATGGCTCTGGACATTTTTATACTGAATTGGGGATTTGGGGATACATTTAATTTGGGTTTTGTGTGTTATTTTATGTAGTTCACGATCACTTGTGTACAGTCAAGCAATTGCTATCTATGTTGGTATAGGAATGACTTTTAGTAATACTGTAATCACTGATGGTGACAACTTACCTGGTGTTGTGACATTTAAATGAAGAGTTAAAAAGCAGTGGGGGGAATCAAAGAAAATGGAATTAGAGTGAAAATTACATTTTTGATGTCTTAAACTAGTATAAGAATTCATAACTTAAACTCCTTACTATTAGAGTTAACTCATTAAACCATTAATGAAATTAGGTACAGTATAATCTCTAATACATTTTAGAGAGATTTTTATTAAGTGGTTTATATAAATGATTATCATTTTTCTGAGTAATGTGTTTATAAGAAGCAGCTCATTTCCCTGTGGTGCCTGATGTAGCATAAATTTGATGAGAAAGAACCCTGGCATACAATCATATGTGATGTGTGATGAATTTGTAACATTGGCCCTCCCAGTTTAAACTGTCAGATGAGCAGTGAGAAACCTGTCTGGCACATACTTAATGAAGCATTTGTCAAACAATTGAGCAAATGAATGAGTGAATGAATCACTAAATTTACAGGGTTTATATATCATTGGATTTACATGATCAAGATCCTTGGTTCAGAAAGGCTGAGGGATTTACTTCCTAACATTCAGTGGCAGGGTGAGACAGGACTCAGGTTTCCTGACTTTCAATCCTGTGTTCTTTTTTTTCTTTTTTAAGATTTTATTTATTCATTTGAGAGAGAGAGCACAAATGAAGGGGAGATGGAGGGAGGAGGCAGTGGGGGAGGGAGAAGCAGACTCCTCGTTGAGCAGGGAGCCTGATGCACCCAATCCCAGGACCTGGAGGTCATGACCTGAGCTGAAGGCAGACACTTAACCATCTGAGCCACCCAGGCGCCCCTCAATCTTATGTTCTTTAAGAAGATTTCAGATTGTGAAAATTTTCTAGAAGGCTTTAAAAAATCTCTACCAATTCCAACAATTAAAAGTACCTCTTTTATATCCTAGATATTATTGTCCTTTTGTGGAAAAGAATTCTTCCTTAGAAAATCCAAGAAATTAGGTATTGATTGTTTTAAATATGCCTTCATGTTATCTGACCTGGTTCTGATGAACACGATGCCAGAAGAGCCTTGGGGGGCCCTTTTATTTTATTTTATTTTATTTTAAAGATTTTATTTATTTATTTGAGAGAGAGAGCACAAGCAGGGGAAGCAGCAGGCAGTTGGAGAGGGAGAAGCAGGCTTCCTTCTTAGCAGTGAGCCTGACACAGGGCTCAATCCCAGGACCCTGGGATCATGACCTAAGCCAAAGGGAGACACTTAACCAACTGAGCCACCCAGGTGCCCATTTTATTTTATTTTATTTTATTTTATTTTTAAGAATGGGAGACCCTTTTGATCAAGGGTTTTCAAAGTGAGGGTCTTGACCTATTAGTGATTAGGGAAATCAATTTAGTGGCTGAATTTTTTCGCTAGAATAAAAAAGAAAATATCAGATTGAATTATCATATGGTAAGGGACTAAGTATTGTTTAGGAAAAACTTTTGTATGCACCTGGTCTCAATAGAATTTTGTTTGTTTGTTTACTGTGGGTCATGGTCAAAATTGAAAAACAACAACAACAACAACAAAACTAGGGTTGGTGACCCAAGTGCCTAGAAGAGAGTAAGAAGGTAACATCACCAGGTTGCCTGGGTGGCTCAGTGGGTTAAGTGTTTGCCTTCAGCTCAGGTCATGATCCCAGAGTCCTGGAATCGAGTCCCACACTGGGTTCCTTGCTCAGCGGGGAGCCTGCTTCTCCCTCTGCCTACTGCCCCCACTTGTGCTGTCTCTCTGACAAATAAGTAAATTTTAAAAAATCTTAAAAAAAAAAAAAGAATGTAACATCAGCATAATATGTATTTGGGGGTCATAAATTTAATTATTTGGGGTTGAAGGGAAGGGGAATGAGGAGGACTACCACAGTTAGGCCAGCCCTTAAAAGATACAGAGGAGGAAAAGCTCAGAGCCCTTGTGGTATGGCTGGAGGTCAAGGCCTGGAGACCTCTACATAATTGGTTGGAGACTTAGGACCCTGGGAAGTCTCTCATTGGGTCCAGATTCAGCCTGATCTTGGGCCTATATTGGAATCTGATATGGACAGGCTTGCAAGAGGCCAATTTGGGGCAGACACATCACTGGGCTTGGGGGACGATCAAGGTCGTTGACTTTAAAGTTGATTGAGCTCCAGTTATAAGTTGGGGGGTACCTGGGTGGCTCAGTCAGTTAGGTGTTTGCCTTTGGCCCAGGTCATGATCTTAGGGTCCTGGGGTCGAGCCCCATCAGGCTCCCTGCTCAGTGGGGAGTCTGCTTCTCCCTCTCCCTCTGTCCTCCCCCACCGCTCATCTCTCTCTCTCTCTCTGTTTCAAATAAATAAATAAAATCTTTTTTAAAAAAATAAGTGTAGTTGGTTTTATTCAGTGCTAGATTTTGAAGGAGAAGCATGAAGGGATGTGTCTACTGAGTTATGGAGGATCCTAGGCAATGGAGTGGGGGTAGGCAAGGATGATACAATGGGTTTAGGAAGTTATCACTATTTCCTGTTTTTCTTCAGACTGCTTACTTAGTATATAGAATAGTTATATATTTATAATACTAGTAGTGCTATCCAGAATATTTATTTGACAGAGAGACAGAATCCAGAATAATATCCAAGTAGAAAAGTGATTACAAAACTGCTATATCCACCTTTTCATTAGCATTTTTCTAGTGAATCTTTTCCCATTCCTTTATTTTTTCCTTTTTTGACATGTTGTTTTAAGTGTGTCTATTGTAAATAGGAGATAGTTATTTTTATTTAATTAAAAATACATCAAAATGTTAAATAGTATTTTGATTAGGAAGGTGACTACCTGTCAAGGTTCAAATATCTTAAAGAAGTAATTATAAGGAAATAATTTAAAATGTTAATTATAGGGGCACCTGGCTGGCTCAGTTGGTAGAGCACACCACTCTTGATCTCAGGGATGTGAGTTTGAGCCCCATGTTGGGTGTAGAGATTACGTAAAAATAAAATCTTTTAAATAAGCAAATAGATAAAATCTTAATTATATAACTGGATGGGTTAAAACAAACAATTCACCAACTAATTTGAAATACAACTTGGAAATCTGAATCTATAAAATTATAATTACTATAGAGTAAGTGACCACAAAAGAAAGAAGGGTGAGAACAAATAGTACTATCAGGTCTTATTAAACCAATTGCAGATTATTAGGGATTTGACATCTACCAATATAACTGAGAAGAAAAAAATATATTTAAAAAGTGTGGCTATTATGTTTATATAAAAATACAGTTTTATGATTCCACTCCCAAGAATGCGAAGAGTTGAGTGTAGCTTTGTTGTTACTGTTTTTGCTTGTTTTATCCAGTAGCAGGATCGATTTGGGTTGAAATATTTATGCTCTTTTATCTGATCCACTTTGTCATGTAGTGGAGAAGGCTGGCTAAGGATCAGAACCAGGAAAGTCACCTGGCCCACACTGGCATCGAATTTGTGGGATTATACCCATCAGATAACTCTCGGAGCATCTAGGTGGCACAGTCGGTTAAGCATCTGCCTTTGGCTCAGATCATGATCCCAGTGTCCTGGGATTTAGCCCTGCATTGGGCTCCCTGCTCAGTGGAGAGTCTGCTTCTCCCTCTCCCTCTGTGTGCTTGCTCTCTCTTTCTCTCTCTCAAATAAATAAATAAATCTTTTTTAAAAAAGCATCAGATAACTCTCTAAATGGACCCACTACAAATAGCTATGAATTACATTATTATGCACACTGACATAATTCCAGCAGCTACATTTTCTGTTCTGATTATCTTTGCAGAGGATAAATTTCTTCTCTGTTTCAGTGTTAACAGAAACAGGATTAAAATTGGATGGTCACTGTGGTTAAACACAGACTAACCCAATGGGGGGCAACAGAGACCAGATTCATTTTCAAACCCAAGCTAAGGCAAAACCTAAAACTCATAACAATCATATTTCCAGGTAAAACAGAAATACTTTGTGGGCTCTAGTGAGCTAACTTAAACAGTACCATTTAATAATATATCAAATGTCCCTGCAACAGCCATGGTTAATTAGTATAAGGCAGTAATTGTGCCAATGATATGGAAACACCATGATCATATCTGAATGAAGTAGTAATTATATTAGAAAGAATTTAAGAGATAACTCAATCAGAAATCATGTCATCAAACTTATTGGGAAAATGGTCATTGTTGAAGAGGTTTAATTCTCTCTACTTTTGTGTATCTTCGAAATTTTCCATTAAAGAAGTGAAAGCAAACAAACAAAAGTGTGGAAAAACCTAAATCACTTTTTTACTTCTGTGAAAGTAAAAATAAAGTTTTAAGTGACAGGTTCTAGAAAAAGTGAATACTACAGTGAGTATAACTGGCCTTTACCACAAATCAAATTCATATTCATTAAAATTTTTGCATTGATTTTTGTGTGTATATGTGTGGGCTTCAATGCTCATAATATATGGGGCAAGTTTGAGTAAAGCGTTTTTATTAAGTGTATGTCACAATATAAATGTCAGATATTCTTATTTATTTTGAAAATTACCAGAGGCCAATGTCACTGAAGCTGATAGATAGAGGGCAGCATGGTCTTGTCATTTTAGCATACATCCAAAGAGATGGGCTGTGATCCCAGTTTTGCTTACTAAAGAAACAGACCAATCTAATCATTATTTAAATGACACTTAATAAGGGTTCAACACGGTACTGGAACAGTATGATAAAATGGGTATGGCGTAATGATAGGTCCGGAGTCTCACTTGGGCCAGAATCCTGGCTTGGCCACTTACAGCCATGTGATCTTGCGCAAATTAATTTAAACTTACTAGACCAAGCTCGATTTCCTCTTCTCTAAACAATAATAGCTAACTTAGAGGGTTGTTGTAAGGATAAAATGAGATACAGCTCATTAAGTAACTAGAACAGTGTCTGGCATATAGTATGTGCAATAAATGGTGGTTATTATTATCTGCCCCTATGAATATGATATAGTCTCTCCATAGTGGTAAGTAGAATGTAGAAATATCCATAGTGGTAAGTAGAATATACAAATAGAAATATTTTTCTGTTGCACTAGGCTTTCTAAGATAGACCATGTATGCAGCACAACCTACCTCTTGACGTGAGCAGCATTATTCAGATGCAGTTTCTTTGTGTCAGCCTATCAGGCATCTGTACTTTTGGATATCTTAACATCTCAGTGCCTGCAGCTTCCTGAGGCTTGCATTTTGAGGAATCATCCAAGTAGGAAGCAGGCCTCCTGAAACCTGTTCTACCCTCTAACTTTGCACCTGCCATCTCCACAGCTGGATTGCTCTTCTAGGCACCCTCAAGTCCAATTGATCTGGGTCCAGGTCTGCCCCTGGTACCATGACAATTTTGCCCAGAGTTCCCAAAGCCAGATGTCACCACTCCCATCTTACCCTCAGATCAGATCACCCCTTGCATGCCATTGTCTGGGTGCAGTTTAGCCACTCTCCCTGGGCTTAGATGTTAAGACTTCTATACATCTCTCCAGCTAAGCGAGGGTCCACCTTTTCAATCAGTTGCTTTCCTACTGCTGCCTTATCCCAGGCTCTGTTTCCCACCCACCTCAACCCATCCTAGAATGCTTTATGACACAAATAAGTACCTCCTGTAGAAGATATCCACTAAATATTTGTTGAATTAATGATGTTCATGTTAATGATGGGGATGGGAGGATATTCAGCTGGTATGGGCATGGGTATGAGTAATTCTGGAAGTAATTGTATATTTAATACTTTATACTAGACCTTATCTTGATGTCTTTCTTGTCACTTTGATTTCTGAATCTCATTCTCTGGTATATTCCTGGGAAAGGCACATGAGAACAGCGTTCCTTGGTAGCAGTTTATTTGTGCCCTTTATATGTATTTTTTTCTTCAGGAAACTTTTGTTTTAATGGGTCTTAAAAATCTTTTTTAAGATTTTATTTATCTATTTTAGAGAGAGAGAGCACAGCAGGGGAAGTGGCAGGCAGAGGGAGAAGCAGGCTCCCCGCTGAGCAAGGAACCCAATGTGGGACTCGATTCCAGGACCCTGGGATCATGACCTGAGCCAAAGGCAGATACTTAACCCACTGAGCCACCCAGGCTTCCCAGGGTCTCAAAATTCTGTGACAGATTTTTGATCAAGTTGTTTCCATTAAATAGTACTGATTTTAAAAACTAATAACTTAAAACTGCCACACACACACGCACACACACACACAAAATGGTCCACATTCTCCTTTCCTTCTGAAGGTTTTACAATGCATTGTTATCATTAACCAGTCTTTTACTATTAAACTTAAATGGCCAATTGACACAAACAGTTCTGAGACTGTTCTTCCACTACTGATTAAGACTGGGGTGGCAGGTATTGGGGATAATATTCATTTAGCCTTCTGAGCTTTCTGGACAGACTTGGTGACCTTGCCAGCTCCAGCTGCCTTCTTCTCCGCTGCTTTGATGACACCCACAGCAAGCGTCTGTCTCATGTCACGAACAGCAAAACGGCCCAGAGGAGGATAGTCAGAGAAGCTCTCAACACACATAGGCTTCCAGGAACCATATCAACAATGGCAGCATCACCAGATTTCAAGAACTTGGGACCATCTTCCAGCTTTTTTCTGGAACGACAATCTTCCCCTTCAGCTCAGCAAACTTGCAACAACGTGAGCTGTGTGACAATCCAGCACAGATGCATATCCAGCACTGATTTAGCCTGGATGGTTCAGGATAATCACCTGAGCCATTAAGCCAGCTGCTTCCATGGGTGGGTCATTTTTGCTGTCATCAGCCACATTGCCACGACATTTGACAGATACATTCTTGACATTGAAGCCCACACATTGTCCCCAGGAAGAACTTCACTCAAAGCTTCATGGTGCATTTCAACAGACTTTACTTCAGTTGTAACATTGACTGGAGCAAAGGTGACCACCATGCCAGGTTTTTAGAACACCAGTCTCCACTCAGCCCACAGGGACAGTATCAATACCACCAATTTTGTAGACGTCCTGGAGAGGCAGATGCAAGGGCTTATCAGTTGGACGAGTTGGTGGCAGAATGCAATCTAGAGTTTCAAGCAGTGTGGTTCCACTGGCATTCCCATCTTTACGGGTGACTTTCCATCCCTTGAACCAAGGCATGTTATAACAGCACTTGGCTCCAGCATGTTTTCACGATTCCAACCAGGAATTGGCACAAATGCAACAGTGTCAGGGTTGTAGCCAATTTTATTAATGTAGGTGCTGACTTAATGATTTCCTCGTATCTCTTCTGGCTATAGGGTGGCTCAGTGGAATCCATTTTGTTAATACCAACAATTGGTTGTTTTACACCCAGTGTGTAAGCCAGACAGGCATGCTCACAAGTCTGCCTACTGTTGGAGATACCTGCTTCAAATTCACCAACACCAGCAGCAACAATCAGGACAGCACAGCCTAAGATGTGCCTGTAATCATGTTGTTAATAAAGTCTCTGTGTCCTGGGGCATCAATGATGGTCACATAATACTTGCTGGTCTCGAGAATTTTCACAGGGAGATCTCAATGGTGATACCACATTCACATTCAGCTTTCAGTTTTTCCAAGACCCAGGCATACTTGAAGGAGCCCTTTCTCATCTCAGCAGCCTCCTTCTCAAATTTTTCGATAGTTCTTTTGTCAATTCCAACACATTTGTAGATCAGATGACCAGTAGTGGTAGACTTGCCCGAATCTACATGTCCAGTGATGACGATGATGTTGATGTGAGTCTTTTCTTTTCCCACTTTGGTTTAGGTTGAGCGGTGGTTTTCATGACACCCGTGTTCTTGCAGCAAACCCGTTGCAAAAAAAGCTGTGCCTTTTATGTTTGAGTCAGTTTTGCCCCACAACGGTGATTTCAACCTTCAATGTCTCAAACTTCTCAAAGCTCTGGTCACCCCCTTCTACCCTCATTGGCAATAGCAAACCTACCTCCTACACAATAGAGGAAATAGAAGCCCCATTTTCTCAGTATAAAACATAAGCCTGCTTCCCTCCTTCCTGTTGTTACAACACAGAGCCCATCCTTATTGGTTTTTAAAGTTAATCCCTCTTCTCTTTGTTTAGATTTTATTCCCTCCCTCTGAGGAACATTACACTGTCAGTTATCCTTTTCTGTTCTTGTATGTTCAAACTTTCTCTCTTCTAATTAGACCCTTCTTATCAAGTTTTAAATACATTCAAGTCATCCCCAATTTTTTTAAAGGGTCACTCAATCCCACATCCCCCCTCCAACTATCATCTTATAATCTCCTTCCCTTGTGGACACACTTTTTCAACATATGATTTGTACACGCTATGTAGCTACTGTGGGTGCCTTCTCAATATCCATCTCCCCTGTTTGCTATAGAAACTGATTCTGTTAGGAATGACAATGAGTCAAACTAAACAGCAACATTTCCCAGCTGCCCTGATACCTAGGAGTAGCCATATGACATAGTTCTGGCCAATGATAAGTAAGCTGAAGTCAGTTGAGGATTTACAGGAAATGTTTGTTTTCCTGGTATAGGTACCAGACCTTTCCCCTTGATGTTTCTTTCTTCTGCCTATCTGAGACACTGGCTTGAAAGTTAGCAGCTATCTTGCATGCCCAATGGGGGAAGCCACATAGTGGGGATGACAGAGCATAAGGAAGGACTCTAGGACATTGGTGACATCACGGAGTCACTGCACCAGTCTTAACCGTCTCCGTCCGTCATTCTTATTATATGACGAGAATAACCCTATTTAGTTAAGCAACTGTCATCAGGATCCATTACATGTGACCAAATGCAATTCTTAATCTATACTCTTGCTGCCTACATTTCCTCACCTTCTACTCACTCTCAAATCATTCCATTCTGGCTTCTGGCCCATCATTCCACTGGGCTCACCAATGACCTGCATGTTGTGAAATCCAGGGGATATTTTCAGTTCTCGTATTTCTTAACCTCTCAGCAGCATTTGACTCTTGTTCATGCTCTCCTCTTTGAAACACTGTCTTCCCGTGGCTTCCACGACCAATACTCTCTGAGTTTGTTCCTTCACCTCCAGGAGCGCCCTCTCTGTTTCCTTTGTGGATTACTCTTCCTCTTCTAGCCACACTCACAGTCTCTCGGCCTCTAAGACAGACCATGGCCTTAGTCACATGCTCTTCCCTCTGGTGCGAATGCTTTCCTCTCCTTCCTTTTGCCAGCTTAGTCTTCCTTATCCTTCAGTTCTCCATTCATTCTTCATTTCTTCAGGGAAGCTTCCTCTGACCTCCTTGTGAGGTCATATTTCCTATTGTATATTTCTTCATAGCTCTTACATAGTTACAACTTCACCTTTTTTAGTGTGACTCTTTGAGTAAACTGGCTTCCTCAGAATGTAGGCTCCATGAGGACAGGGATGGTCTACTTTTGCTCATCATTGTATCCTGAGAATGCAAAATGTTCCCCAACACATAATATGTGCTCAATAATTAGTTCCTGGATGCATAAATGGATGAATATATAATTATATGGTGATTTATTTGCCTACCCCTTATCATCTGCCTTCTTCCAGCTCCATGAGAGAAGGAAACATATCTAATTTGTTCACAACCACATATGCATTACCTAACACATACTGCATGGCACATAGTAGGAAACACAATACGTTTTTAACGAATTCAAGAATGAAAGAGTAGGGTACCAAGAGAACATTCCAGTAGTTCTTTCCCTAACATGTCAGTGTTTGGATATTATTTTACTATCTTTTCATAAAGTTTCTGGTTACAATAGAGTACCAAATACCTCTATTGTCTCTAGAGAAGAATCTTTTGGAAAATATTATCTGCTACCTTGTTCTCCTTACAATATGCTATGTCTAAAATAGGTTGTCTATAAAGATCTTGAATCTATACACTTCTTCCCCTCTTCATTGCCACCACCGTAGTCAAGCTCACATATTTCCCCTGGACTGAATTGGACCACATACATTTCCTTAAGCATGATTTATTAAACTATATATAAACTTGGATGATTCAGAGTTTTGACTGTACCCCAGGGCCAAAGATCATATCTGTTTTTGTTTTCTTCAAAGAAACCTAACAACATATGGCACATACATAATTTCTTATTTTGTTGTGGTAAATATTTCATTTACTTAAGGAAAAGAAGTATTTTTAAACCAGCAACAAAGCTTTGTTTTCAAATGACCAAACTAAAAACATTAAAAAAAAAAAAAAAGGCCAATAACCTTTTAAGTCCCCCTACCTTCCTGCCCCATGAATTTTTAGTCATTGAGGTACCTGAGATGCTCAATGAGGTTGACAAAAAGAGTAATTTATGCAATTGTGACAGATTCGAGAATGCCCCCAGCCTTGTAGTCAGCATATCGGATCCTGCCCTTCCACCAAGGCCAAGCACCTGTCTTTCTTCCTCGACAGATCTTCCTTTCACTCACTCATAGCTGCGCCACCTCGACTTATCTGTCTAATAAACATATGTTTGTATATATCCCTTCTCTCCTGTCAGCCTGGGAAGGATACAACCCGTATCTTACACATTGTTGTATCCTCAGGACCTAACACAAAGTCTCATTGATATAGTGTTTTGCTGATGTTGATGCTTATTTTCTTTTTGCTAATAAGATTTACCGAGCAGCTCCTCCTGTGCCAGGCAATATGTTATGCTCAGCAAGTGCTATTATTGTTCCCTTTTCCCTGATGAGAGTTTAAGGGACTTGCACAAGTCTTGTAGCTAGTGAGTAACAGACCAGGGGACTCAAACACAGATTACCAAATTCCAGAGCTGGTGCTCTTAACCACTCGGCAATCCTGCCTGCCATGAATATTCATAGGTTACAAACTCCAGCCAGGCTGCATTTGCTCCTAACTTTCAGAAGGCAGCAAGTGATCAGCTTTGCTTACAACTGATCAGGAGCATTTCAAATGTTTTCAAACGAAGTTGTAAGTCTGCAGATAATTAAGAAAGAAACCATTTTTGGAAACAGCAGGAAGGGGTGATGTGTAGAGGCCCACTTTGACATTTCGAAGTGCATTTAAACACATAGCTCAGGGCTATAAAAAGTCACTATACTGAGACTGCAGAAGTATTAAAAATCAAATTGCCTTATTAATTTTTTAGAGAACTGTAAATAACAACCTTTCATCTCTGGGGAAATCTTTCCCTAAAGCTCCAAGCCTCTTGGTGACTGGGATGAATAAGCTGGCCTCCATCCTTGTCATGTATCCATTCTTGGTCCCAGAGGGTCAAAGAAAACCATCTCATTTTAAAATGTAAGCTTTATTTGTTGCAGTTTCTAGCCAGTTAAACTGGAAGCAGGAAAATCCATTTCATGTGACATGAGAGTAGAAAGCATTTCACCACAGTCCAGCATAATGAGGGAAGACTAGTCAAGGTTATTATTAAGGTTTAATCTCGTCCTCTAATTGATAAGGTCGATTAAAACTCTTTCTGTCAAGAAAAAAAGAAAAAAGCTTTACAAGGTCTTGACTGTTGATACTTTAACCAGCTTACCCTTTTGTATTTTAAGTGAGAGGCTCCATGTCAGGAACCACTGAGTTTCCTTGAAAGCTCCAGAGAATCAAACAGTTGCCGAAAAGTCCAGGAGCAGATAACCCAGAGACTTAAACCTGCAGCAAAATGGAGTTTCTCCAAATTAGGCATCAGAAGCAGCAGATAAGAGCAACTGGCAACTGAAGATATCCTGTTATTCTCTGGGCTACAGTCATGCTGGCAGAAGCTTTAACTAACTAAATTTACTTGTGAGTTCTCCAAAGGGAGTGACTGTGTTGCACCAGGGTCATTTTTCATAACATACTACTTTGCAAATAAGTTCCTAGGACCTTGTAAAATATTTGACTTCTGAACATCAATATAAGTATTAAAATGCCAGCATGTCCATTACATATCCCAACTACAAAAAATATGAGTTTAACTGTTCACTGGAAATAGAAACTCTAATAATATTTATGACTTATTAGAGGGTACAGTCTTCATTTTGAAAGACTTAAAGCCTCTAGTAGGTATTTATCCAAAATTAGCATCCA
This sequence comes from Ursus maritimus, assembly GCF_017311325.1. NCBI lineage: Eukaryota > Metazoa > Chordata > Mammalia > Carnivora > Ursidae > Ursus > Ursus maritimus. The sequence goes on from NW_024426774.1 coordinate 57,817,947, forward strand.
GTAACAACACCTTGGGATATCCCTGTTTTGGCAGCATCTGCAGCCAGATCTTGTTACAGTTAATAAACTAATGCTGGAGCTGCTGACCTTAGGAAGACAGGTGTCCTCTCTAACAGTATGTCCATATTCTGGTCAATAAGAAATTTACTTGCTCAATTAAATTGGCTTGAGGCCTGGTCTGTTTGCTCCGATATCTGGCTAGCATTGTCGCCTCTTCATAAAGACTTAATGGAGTTTTCATCTCTTCTTCACATAATTTGCTCTGTAATTAATTGAGCATTACATTTCCTGAAAGAAATATTGTTTTGTGGCTGAATACATAATACCATTTACTAATTTATTAATTAATCTAATATATATTGAATACCTCCTATGTGTCAAGTACTTGGCAGGTCATGGAGATACAAAAATTAATGACAAGGAATCTCTACTAATTAGCTCAACTTAGTAGCCCAATAATTGTTTGAAGGATCCAGGTCTTTCTATCTATATTTTATCCAGGCAGCCCAATCTGCAAAGACCAGTTCAGGTCTTATCTCCTCATTCATTCATTTAGGAAAAGTTTATTAGGTTTCCCAAACTGTGAGGCACTGGAATGAAAAAGATGAGGAGAATAAGTCTCCAAATCACCAGGAGCTTCCAGCTTTGTAGGGAGGTAAGCGATGTAGACAGGACCAGATTGTGGAAGATGTTTCAAGTCAGTCTAGTCAAGGAACATGGGTTTTATACTATAACAGTGAGGAGCTTTATGAGACAGTATAAAGGAAAACAGAATCATGGTTAAATTTACATTTTAGAGAAATCAGTTTGACAATGACAAGGAAGAGTGGCCAGAAGGAAGGAAATCAGAGGGAGGAGAAATCAAATTCCAAAGCAGTTGAAGAAATAGAAATAACAAGATTTTCATAACAAATTGAATGTGAAGACTGAGGGAGAGGATGAAATCTAGAAAGACTTCTAAGATTCTGGTCTGAGTGGCAGCAGGAGAAAGAGAATAGGGTTAGTAGAAAAATGACTTCAGTTTTGAATGCATTTGGGGGATGCCTGGGTGGCTCAATCGGTTAAGCATCTGACTCTTGATTTTGGCTCAGGTCATGATCTCGGGGTCATGAGATCGAGTCCCACTTTGGACTCTGCACTCAACAGGGAGTCTGCTTGAGAATTCTCTCCCTCTCCCTGTGCCCCTCCCCCTGCTCATGCTTCTCTCTCTCTCTCTCTCTCTCTCTCTCTCAAATAAATAAGTCTTTAAAAAAATTTTTTTTGGAATGTGTTTTGTTGTAGGTGCCTTTGGAACATCCATGTGTCAACATCAAGTTTGCTGCTGTAAATGTTTGTCTGAAACTCATGAAAGAGGTAAGGATCCAGGACTCATCACCTTATAGATTGTAACTGAAACATAATTACAAATGATATTGCCAGTTCTGTAGCCATCCCATACTACTCCCTAGTCTCAAATGTCTTATACTCATCCAGCATTCATTTTTTAATTTATTTATTATTCATTAATTCATTCTTTCCCTTGGTTGACTAATAAAATGAACTCCAATATCATACTCCTGGTGACATGAAAGATTCTGGGAGTACACAGATAAATAAGCTTTAATTCCCTACCCTAAAGGTAACCCGGCTGTTGATTATAAACTGACTAATTCTCTAATTCTGTGTGCCTCTTATTCTCTAAGAAGAAGATAAACTCTCAAAATAAGACTCTCCCTTAAGCTCCTTAAAAAAAAAAATCCCCATAAAGACCTAGCACAAGTTCTGCTCTTTGTAGATGCTTACTGTGAACCTTGAGTGATAGATTATTTATTTAAAAACACTTTAGGCACCTAGGTGGCTCAGACAGTCAAGAGTCTCAGCAGGGGGGCGCCTGGGTGGCGCAGTCATTAAGTGTCTGCCTTCGGCTCAGGGCGTGATCCCAGCGTTCTGGGATCAAGCCCCACATCAGGATCCTCCTCTAGGAGCCTGCTTCTTCCTCTCCCACTCCCCCTACTTGTGTTCCCTCTATCGCTGGCTGTCTCGGTCAAATAAATAAATAAAATCTTTAAAAAAAAAAAAAAAAAGAGTCTCAGCAGGGAGCCTGCTTCTCCTTCTCCCCCTGCCCACCACTCCCCCTGCTTATGTGCACGCTCTTTCTCGCTCTCTTTCTGTGTTTTTAAATAAATAAAATCTTCAGAAAAAAAAAGGACTACTTAGAGGCCAAAGGCAGAGACCTGTGACTTTTTAAAAATAAAAAGATAGCATGTGTACATAAAAGCTCATAAAAGTAAGGTTGATAAAATTTTATAAAATGGACACATGTACAATGAAACCTAGACTAAGAAACAGATAATGACCAAAACCCCAGAAGCCCTCTTCTGCCTTCTAGTTACTACACACCATGTCCACTTGCTTCCCAGGAAGCTCTCTGTCAATGCCTAAGCATGGCGTCGGTACTGGTACCTGGGTATTTCTGCCCAACATGGGCCCCCTCTATGAGCTGGCCAAGATTTTCTCAGAGCCTCTGCCTACTCTGTCTGAGGCTCTTCCCACTTAGTCCTCTTTTCTCTCCCTTCTCTTTTCCCAGGTGTCAGACCTGCATCATGGTCTAAAGATTTACCCTGACTACTCCTTTAATAGATGTTACCAGCAATAAACCTCTTGCAGTTCTAACTCTGCCTTGATGTCTGCTGCCAGAGAACCCATCAATACAGGTGATACTGGAAGTGGTCTGAAATGACAAGCCCAGTTTGGGGACTGGACCACACACCTCCCTGCTGGCTAGGAGGACCCATTCAAGTAGTATGTGGGTACGGATAGTCTCAGACAAAAGTGGTTGTCTAATTGCTAAAAATATCACTGGTCGTGACTTGGGAGTGACATCCCAGTGGAGAATGCCCTGGCGGGTGAGATGATTCAAACCCTTTCATTTTTATTTTTGTTTAAGATTTTATTTATTTATTTGAGAGAGAGAGAAAGAGTGAGAGAGCACAAGCAGGGGGTGCGGCAGAGGGAGAGGGAGAAGTAGACTCCCTGCTGAGCAGAGAGCCTGACGTGGGGCTCCATTCCAGGGATCTGCAGGGTTGGAAGGCCTGATAAGAGGCACTCTTGCCATTGGACACAGTGAACTACAAGCTGTGGCTGCTACCTGGGCACCTTGGATTCCTGCGTCTAGGGGCCAGCAGACAAGAAGAGTCACCATCTTGGCACAGGTCATTGTCCCTGATCAGCAAATGGAGGATCAACTCTGGTTCCATTATGGGGATGGGGAAAAATATGTATAGAATTCAGGTGACCCACATGGGAACTTCTCTACCCAAATCCCAACTATGGGGTTCCAAAAGGAGCAACCATGCTCTTCTATGTCCTGGCTCCCACCAACAAAGTTGATTGGTCTAAGGATGAATACCTAACTGACGATAGGTGGCCACTCATAGTCCTTCCCTTGAATTTTTTTTCTTTTCTTTTTTTTTTTTTTAACTGTAACTGAGAAAAGAGTCTCTCTAGTAGGGAGGGTGTAGGAGGTAGACTCTGGAGTTATTGGCTTCTGGCCATGTGAAGAAGCCCATCTACAGTGAGTGAGAATGAAGTCAACACCCACAGAAGTACAAAGACAAGAGACAGAGAGTGCCTGCAGCATTCAGTTGTTTGAGGTCCACCTGTATCCAGCTTTTCTAGGTTTGATTGTTTTAACCTTTTCCTTCTATTGGGTAAGATAGTCTAGTATGTTTCCAATAAATAATCTAATTGGAATCAGACGTTCATGATATGTGATTGTTTAGGTTCTGGCATTTAGGAGCATCCTACACCTATTTTATATTAAAAGTTAACATTGATGGAGTTGAGGGTTTATTATGTTCCAGAGAGTGGTCTAAGCACTTTACATGTCTGAATTCATTTAATCTTCTCAGCAACAATATGAGTCTAACCAAATGTCCTTTCTTGGTTTCCCCAATTTACATATAAAGAAATCGAGGCTACTTCATTTTAAAATCAAAAACAAATAAGGGCTTCTATCACATGTCCTTTTAATAGGGGCTCCAGAGAGCCAACTTTAGAGATGTACCAGCTTTAGCATTTTAGTCTCCCACCCAGTGATGACAGCTCTGATTTATGGCTTGAGCAAGACAGGTTTGCAGCTGCAGATCCCTTCAGCTCCTCAGAAAGGCATGTTTTTAGGAATAGGGAGAGTAGCATTACAGTAGTCTCCCCTTATCTGCAGTTTTGTTTTCCACGGTCTCAGTTACCCATGCAAGCAGATGATCCTCCTTCTGACAATCGTCAGAAGGTCAATAGTAGCCTGATGCTGTGTCACAAGCCTGTGTCATTCACCTCACTTCATCGTATCACATAGGCATCTTATCATCTCAGTTATCACAATAAAAGGTGAATACAGTACAATAAGGTATTTTTTTTAAAGATTTTTATTTATTTAACAGAGAGAGAGACAGCCAGCAAGAGAGGGAACACAAGCAGGGGGAGTGGGAGAGGGAGAAGCAGGCTCCCAGCGGAGGAGCCTGATGTGGGGCTCGATCCCAGAACGCCGGGAACACGCCCTGAGCTGAAGGCAGATGCTTAACAACTGAGCCACCCAGGCGCCCCTACAATAAGGTATTTTGAGAGTAAGACACATATGCACACTTATGTAACTTATTACAGTATATAGTTATAATTATTCTATTGTGGTATTACTGTCAATCTCTTACTGTGCCAAATTTATAAATTAAACTTAATTATAGGTATGTATACATAGAGAGACACATGGTATATAGGGTTCTACACTATCTGTGGTTTCAGGCATCCACTGGGGGTCTTGGAACATATCTCTCCCAGATAAGGGGTCAACTATATACATAAGCAGAACTGATAATTTCTTACATGTACACATTTTGGAACCATAAAAAGGGTTCAAGTTTTGACAACTATGAGTACTAATATGGTCAGAACATGTAAATGGAGACAATCCTGGAAGTCCACGAAGGATGCCACTGGTACCTATTAACAGAAACTCCTAAAGGCCAAATACCTTCCTCACCAAGGCTTGAAATCCAATGACAGTGAGTCACTTCTTCACGAGAAACATCCACATGACCTCTCCTGTCTTTTAAAATTGAACACTCTGTAAGGGTACAATTGAGTACTTAGTACTTTCCCTACTTCAAGGGTGAGAAGAATAAGAAGGGTGGAGGGGAAGAAAGAATGGAGAGGGCTAGAGTAATAAAAGGCAGGGAAAGGCCTTCCAACCCACCACTTAATGGAAACTTCTGTTAGTGCCAGGACCCTGCCTCTGGAACGAGGCTGTCCAACAGAAATATAATGCCTGCCACACATTTAATTCACATTTTTCTAGTACCACATTAAAATTTGTTTTCTAAATACAGGTGAAATTAATTTTAAAAATTTATTTAAACCAATATATCAAAAATACTGTCACTTCAACATGTAGGCAATTAAAAATTAATAAGCTATTTTACATTCGTTTCTTTTATGTATCTTTGAAGTCTAGTGTGTATTACATGTATAGCAGATAACAATTCAGATGCTCACTATGTTTAGATTTCACAAAATTTTAAATGGAAAGAGTAGTTTCATAGACTAAGTTGTTCAAAACATACTTAAAATTTTCCAATAACTGAATCAAATATCAGTTTTTAAATTTAAACTAAAATAAAATTTAAAATTTAGTTTTTCAATCACAGTAGCCACATTTCAAGTGCTCATTAGCCACGTGTGGCTAGTGACAACCATATTAGCACAGACAGAGAACATTCCATCAGTGCAGAAAGTGTTATGGGACTGTGCAGGTCTAGATGGTTTTAGCCTTTAGTGTAAACTTAATTCACTACTTAGCCAGACAGAGTCAGGGAAGTAAGCTGTGTACACAAAACAGATTCCTTAACTTTCCAAAAGCCTTGAGATGCCTCTCCCTTGACTCTCAAACTGACTTCTCCAGGTCCTTTCCTCACTCTATCCCCTGTCCTTCAAGTCAGTAAAGAGCAAGGGTTCTGGAGTCAAAAACCCAATTTTAATCTCAGCTCATCACTTACTGGTTGACTTCCAACAGGTTAATTAACTTCTCTGAGCCTTCGTTTTCTCATTAATAAATTGATGACAGTATTTTAAAGGGTTGTTGTGAGTAGTAAGAGAGGTAGTGTGCACAAGACGTTTAGCACAATGCCTGCCACACAGAAATGAATAAATGGTAGTCATTAAAAAACTAACTCTCTGTATATGCTTTGTATATGCTTCCACCACTCTCTGCCACCCATGCCTGTTTATTCCTTGGTATTCTTAAGCAGGGCAGGAGTTAGTGAGGGTGGCGGTGAGAAGTAGGGAAAGGTCTGGGCATCTGGGTACTGGCAGGCACCCCAGCTCAGCCCTGTGGTTAATTTATGAACACTGTTTGCTGCTACTGTTATCTTCAGCTCTTCCCTCCCCCTTATCTGTTCAGATGGCTTTTGCTCTGGAACTCCAAGTCCTACATGCCCCCCCCCCACCTTTCTACTCTGAACTAGAACAAATGATTAACCACCCAAAGCAGTCATCAACANCTCTTTCCAAGGACATCAGTGACCTCATTAAGTCCAAACTAAGGGGCACTTTCTCCTCAACCTCTGCAGTGTGTGACACTGTTGCTTCTCCCTCCTCATCTGGTTCTCCTCTAACATCCTACAGACTATTCCTCCTTCTCTTCCTCCTCCTCCTTCTGCAAAAGCAAATCTCTTCACTGCTCCCTGGGCCTGAGCCATCCCGGGCACAATCTCATTTACCCCTAAGCTCAGTTCTCCTAAACTGATGGCTCCCAAACCTATACCTCCAGGTTCCCCTTCAGCTTCAGGCCCAACCTACTGCTCCCCGCTGGCCCCTCCTCCCGCATGACCCACCTCTGAATTCATCCTTGTTCCCCTCAAACCAGGTTCCCAGCTTGCGGTCAGTGGGGGAAGAGAACACACACTGACTCCAAGCTCCTATGGCCACAGCCTTTAATCTTCATAATAACTCTGTGAGGAAGGAACTGTGATCTACATTTTACATCTGGTGGGGGGGGGGGAAGACTCAGAAGAAGAAAACCAAAATCTAGGTCTGTCTGAATCCAGACTCCATATTCTTTCCAATCCGTAGGACCAATGTATTGATGCTCTCTGCCAGGATGGGTAATATACCATCTACCCCCTAACAGTTTGCAGTTTAGTGAGAGAGACAGAGAAGATACAGGTAAATTCAATGGTGTGGTAGTACTATAATAGGGCCCAATGGGAATGCACAGAGGGGAACCTAACTCAGGCTTTGGGGTCAGAAAAAGCCTCTACCAAAGAGAAAATATCTCTGCTGAATCAAGAAAGACTAGTAAGAATCACAAAGGAAGAGAACGGGGTAGGAAGAATGATCTCAGCAGAGGGGGTAGTGAGAGCAAATCCCTGAAACTGGGAGAGAGAGAGTTGAGAGGCCACAAGAAGTTCCGTGTGGCAGGAGCCAGACCAGAGGTAGCATGAGAGAGAGGTGAGCAAGGCCAGCTGGAATCTAGGTTGAGGTTACAGGAAACCGTTAGATCCTTTTAGCAGAGGAAAAGCAGCTTCAGATTTGCCTATGAGAAAGAATCACTTTGGCTGAAAGGTAGAGAATGGACTCTAGGGCGCCTGGATGGCTCAGTCAGTTAAGCACGTCTGCCTTCGCCTCAGGTCATGATCCCAGGGTCCTGGAATCAAGTTCTGCATCGGGCTCCCTGCTCAGTGGGGAGCCTGCCTCTCCCTCTGCCTGCTGCTCCCCCTGCTTGTGCTCTCTCTCTCTGGCATATAAATAAATAACATCTTTAAAAAAAGAGAGAGAGAGAGAATGGACTCTAGAGGGAACCAAAGAGGAGAGGGCAGGGGGACCAATTAGCAGGCCATGGCCATAGTCCAGGTAAGAGATGATGACAGTGCAAATTAAGGTAATGGACCCCTAGATAAGGAGGGGTAGAAAGAAATCCAGAATGGAGACTGCATGGCACTTGGTGGTTGATTAAATGTTATTAGATGTGGAAGGTAGCTAAGGAATCAAAGATAATATTCATATTTGGAAGTGGGCAACTATGTGGATGGTGGAGTCATTAAGAGAGAGAGATACACAAGAAAGGGCAAGCATGAAGGAATGTTGATGCATTTCATTTGAGACATGTGGAGGCGAGGTGCCTGTAGTACACCCAGATCAGGATGTCTGACAGTGGTCTATGGGTTTATAGCTCAGGAGAAGGAACTGTTGGGATAGAGACAGAGGTTTGAGTTTCATCAATGGTAACTTAAGCAATAGGAGTATATGAATACTCCAAAGAGATATAAAATGAGAGGAAAAGCAGGTTGAAGAAGGAACTGAGACATACAAACATTTAGGAGGTGAGTAGGAGAAGAAAGACCTTCAAGGAGCCTGAGAAGAAGCTAGAGAAGCAGGAGAAAAAAAAAAAACAAAAAAGTATAGTCTTGTGGAAGCAAAGGGAGGATAGGAATAGAGGTAGAGATGCTGACAGTATAACTAGTTTCAACAGTGGGGCGGTTATGGGTTCCCTTTTTGAGAGCAATCTAAGCCAGCCTGCAGTGGGTTGAGGGGAGACTGGATGGTAAGCAAATGTAGATGGTGAACATAGGAAACTCCCAAGTTCGAGCTCCACGTTGGATGGAGATTACTTAAATGAATAAAACTCTAAAAGAAAAGAATACTCCTTCAAAATATCTTTTTGCAGTAAGTTCACTGTAAAGATTAAATGAGATGATGAAAGGAAAGCAATTAGCACAGTGTGTGGCACATAACAATAATTCAGTAAGTATAAGCTACTACTATTATTATTATATATTAAGGAATATCTCTTGGGGTGCATGGGTGTCTCAGTTGGTTAAGCGTTCGGCTCTTGATCTCAGCTCAGGTCTTGATCTTCTGGTGGTGAATTTGAGCCCTATATTGGGCTCCACACTGAGTGTGGTGCCTAGTTAAAAGAAAAAAAAGGAATATATCTTAAGGAAGAGGAGAAACGGTGGTAAGCCATGAGATGTAAGTTTAGGGAGGATTTTTTTAAGGCCTCTTTCTTTACCATATTGAAAAAAAAAAGTTTTTAAAACCTCATCAAAGAAATACATGCAAATAGTTAAAAGAAAAAGCAACAATCCTTTGAGCCACTCTGCCAGCCCAGAAGCAACCACTTTCAACTGCTTCTGTGTTATGGTAACCTCCTTATCACCACTTAACCTCCTAATGACTGTTTCTTGATTTATCAGCCTTAGACATTATCTACTAACTTCCCACCATACTAAATGAGAATTTAGTTCACTTATACCTCTCTCCTTTGTCATCCAAAGTGGTTGTGTCACCATCCACTGGCCACAAAACCTACATAAGCTCTATTTTTCATTCCATTAATCACAGCATTACTTGACTCCCTACATTTAAGATGAGGATGTTAGTAGCCTACTCTTCCCACCACCTCTCCAGGGGAAAGTTTTGTTTTTGTTTGTTTTGTTTTTTAAATGTGAGAGATTCTTGAATAGGGTTAAATGGAAAGGAATCAATGAAAGTGAACAATTGAAGATAGATGGCAAAACAGTTGTTGCCCTGAGGTCCCTGAAGAGACAGAAAAGGATGAGTTCATAGTCCAGTATGGGACTTCTCCTCCATAATAGCACAAGTCTAGGAATTTTCCAGAACGTGTGGAACTCCTTTGCACCCTATATCCAACCAGCTATAAAATTCCATAGATTCCAGTTCTTCAGTTACCATCTTTCTATTTATTTGTCTTCTGCCCATATCTTTAGTTTGGCCTCTCAATATTCCTGACTTGGACAGCAGACTTCTAACTGATTTCTCACTTTCCCCACTCACACAATGGGGCGGGGGGAATCCCAGCCCAGCAGGGGTATTGAAAAGGTGCCAGCTGGGAGAAATGGGGTGGAGGCCAGGGCAAATGGAGCATGTTCCCTAGGTACGAGCATCATTTCTCAGGACTGCTCATTCAGCAGAGCTTCAGGGCCTTACCAGAAGAGTAAAGGCTGGTTAGGCACCCCAGATGTGCCCGTTGCAAAGTCAACTAACCATAGCATGGGCTCTGGTTGAGAAATTCTCTTCATGTTTCCTTCAGAATATCACAGAAGAAGAAATACAACCAACCAACATTTAAATGTTCAACATCACTAGTGTAGAGTGACAGCCATGAGAAAAGGTGTGTATTATTTTTTGAAGGGCTTCCTTTGTGCCCATTACTAAATTAAATTAGTAACTGGACAGCTCAGCTGGCAGCTGCTTTCTCTTCCTTCTCTGGTCTCAGCCCTTTGGGAACTGGATACGCCTGGCATAGGGCACTAACTGTGGAGAGCATGTGAGGCATGTACCTCTGTGTCACGGAAGCTCTGACACTGAGCAAGATTATTTTTAGAGGTGACCTTCTAGGTTCCAAGGAAAAGTAAACAGACAGATGCACATGATTTCCTCTGAGAGACTGGTGGTAAACAAATTGGCATGTGTGCACTCACTACTATCCTGTGTTCTGAATCCAGGGCTCTTAAAGAGCAAGCTCAGGTGAAAAGCTTTATTGAAAGCTATAACCAACCAGAACGAAGAAAGGGGAAACTGAGGGAAAGTTCAGTTTCTAGCTACTAGGTCAGAAAACCACAGATTAAACACCTTATCTGATCCAAATTCTTGGAAAACATGTTGTTTTAAATAAAGTTTCAATACTTTCTCATAAAAACATTGCTAAAACTTATTATTTAATTTCTTGCCTTTTATTTTGTATTCTATTTGTTTTACCTTTGTGGTTTTTCCTGTGTGATGTGTATTATTTTTAAGTGAACATTGTAAAAAAAATGTAGAAAGGAAAAAATCTCCATAATCCTCCCCTTATTAATACTTTGTTGTAAAAAAAAAATACTTTGTTATATATCCTTGAGATCTTTTTTTTTTTTTGCACATTCTTATATCTCTACATCAACAAAAGAAAGACATACTGTCTTATAACTTTCTTTTGTCATCCAGTACTGTATCTTGCCATCTTTTCATATTGGTATATATAGGTCTCTCTCATTCTATTGATGGGCATGTAGGTCATTTCCAGTGTTTTACTGTTACAAACAATATGCATAAGGAAGCATCTTTGTACGGATACCTTTGAGCACTTGCATGTAACTTTCTGTTGGACAGCTTGTGGGAAGAATTTCTGGATCAAAACGTTTATACATTTTTAAAATTTTGGTTTAGTTATTGCGCCCCACCTGTCCCATGAAACAAAGTTCATTTTTCATGAAGACTTAGCACCTAACACAGTGCTTGGCACATGTTTATTAACTGCTGGTTAGTTTAAAGCATCAAATCTTAGTTATTGTTCTGGCTGTGAAAAAGTGATGCCTTTGACTCCACTGAAGCACATTGCCCTGCCTGCCTACTCTTAATTGTCCTAGACAACGGAGGTGTTTAAGTGCTGGTAAAATGCTAGATTCATAGTAGTAGTTGTCATTGTAATAAATATAATAAAAAACAAGTGCATTCCAGAATACATAGCACTTCTGATTGTCTCCTTGGTGACAAGCTATTGTTGTCACCTGAAATAATAGAATTCTATCATAAACAGGAGTCTAGACATCAAAGAGGTTTTTTTAAAATATATATATGAAGAAGCAAAAACTCAGAGAAGTAGTGATTGGCCAAAGGTTTGAGAACTAATAGGTTCTACTTAAAGTACCTCTTATTCCCCACCATCCTTTCCTGACTTGAATGCACAGATTTAGTATAATTTTATTTCATTTGACTGTGTCATATAAACAAGACACATCATTGACTGAGATATGTTTCTTCAGGTCTTCTTCGTTCTGTCAGTTTACCTGCCTAGTGCTTTCTTTCTTGCCCTTCTAATATCCTACTTCAAGTCAGCCAAGGATTAGAAATAAGATAGGCTTAATAGAACTATATGTCAAGTGGTGGGATCTGAGTGTAAATCTAAGGTTTTCCTGTGAGTGAAACACGGGAGTCTAGGTACAACTTTTTGTCAGCTATTTTAGCTACTTGGGACAGTGCGTGTGTGTGCGCACGCGTGTGTGTGTGCACGTGCATGCACATGCATATGCACTTCCTAAGTTCAAGCAGCTTAGGAACATGTTGCCATGTTCTGGAGAGATGAGATGATATTGTATATAAATATTTATATGGCATATAATGCCTGGAATACCTGGAAGATACTCAGAACCCTTTAGATTTAAAAATTTGCCCAATTCTAAGGAAACATATAGCCAAAGGGTTTGTCTTCAAATGCTCTTAGCATTTGGCCAAGATCTATTTAAGGGACAGTGAAATAATCTTTTTTCATCCTTTTGCTGATACATAATGCCAGCTTTGGTTTCATCATCAGTAATTCAGGAAGAGTATCTGTGGCAGTCAGAATAATGGCTGCCCAAAGACAACCAGGTCCTAATTCCTGAAATCCGTGAATAGGTTACCTTACATGACAAGGGGACTTTGCAGGTATGGTTAAATTAAGGATCTTGAGATGGGGAGATTATCCTGGATCATCCAGGTGAGCCCAGAGAAATTACGAGGGTCCTTAAAGGGGGAGTCAGAGTTAGGAAATATGTCGACAAAAGCAGAGGTCAGGGTGATACTATTGCTGGAGGAAAAGACCACGAGCCAAGGAATACAGGTGGCCTTTAGAAGCTGGAAAAGGCAGGGAAATGGATTCTCCCTGAGAGCTTCCAGAAAGGAATTCGGCCCACTGCCAACACCTTGATCTTAGTTCAGTGAGAACTTTTTAGATTTCTGATCTCCAGAACTACAAGATAATAAATTTGTGGGATTTTTTAAGTCCCTGAGTTTATGGTAATTTGTTGTAGCAGCAATAGGAAATTAACACAGTGTTTTACCATAAGATACTACAAGTTTGAGTTTTGATTGAAGGACGCTGTTCTTTTGCATTTTAATAAAATATTTAAAGAATGTGAAAATGTTTAAAGAAAAAAAGTTGAAAAAATAGCCACCTAATAATAGTTAACATTTACTGACCACTTACTATATACCCAATGTTGTGATTCACAAAATTTCATTTAAGGCTTATGACAATTCTATGATGTTATAATGGTATTAATCTGTTCATTTGACAGATAAGAAAGTAAATATAAAAGAGATGAAGAATTTAATTACCTTCAAAAAGCAAAGAGATTAGCTGAACTCTTGAGTGGGAAAGTGCAAAATTCCATCCTCTCAAATCAAGCAGGGAAAAGTTGAAAGTAGTTACCATAAAAATCAGGCAAAGGTAAAACTTGCAAGGGATAGATGATGCTCTAGGTTGTAAAAATAAATCCCATCTGAAATGCTTTGAGTTCCTACCACATGGCAGGCAGTTCCCAACTATTACAAGCTATTACAAGTTCCCAGCGATTACAAGCTTGTTACAGCTTGTTAACTGGCAGACCGGGTAGAACCCTTAGAAAGTGCACCCCTTCTTCTCCCACCTAACCTTCCCCCATCTGGAATCATTGACCAAAAACCCCCAAGCCATAACCACAATCTCATGTCTTTGACTGAACCCTGAACATATTAGATTAACGGTGCCAAAATAAATCTCCTGCCCTCTTCCTTGGATAATGTCATTGGATAATGACTGCAGCCCCAAATAACATATACATGCTGAAGAAATACATCATTTTAATGCCACCTTATATTTACAAGATGTAGTAACAAAGTTTTTTTTTTTTTTAAAGATTTTATTTATTTATTAGAGGGAGCACAAGCAGGGGGAGTGGGAGGGAACAAAAGCAGGGGGAGTGGGAGGGAGCACAAGCAGGGGGAGTGGGAGTGGGAGAAGCAGGCCTCCTGCTGAGTAGGGAGCCCTATGCGGGTCTCGATCCCAGGACCCTGGGCTCATGACCTGAGCCGAAGGCAGACACTTAACGACTGAGCCACCCAGGTGCCCCTGTAGTAACAAACTTTTTACTCACTGTGTTGCTAGTGTACGTATTCTCCGTGTTTAAGATACTTGAAATATTTTAGTCTCACAGGTTGGGGAAAAAATCTGACATTAGATTGATTTTTAATTGAAATATTTAGGGTTTGACCAATTAGGGATGTAGTGAATATTTCAGTGCTTAAGTGAATTTGACCTAATGTATAGATTTGATTTTTATGCTGCACAGATGCCTAAGAGAATTTAATCTGGTAGATTTACCCTAACACCGTAACATTTGTTGAGCACTTAGTACCTGCCAGACACCGTTTTAAGTGCTTTGCATGCACTCACTCAGGTAAAGCTGACAACAACTCTGGGAGTTGTGTTCTATTGCTACCCCCACTTTCAGGTGATAAAGCAGAGGCACAGAGTTACATGACTTAACCAAGGTCACACAGCCAGTTAGTAGCAGAGCAGTCTGGCTGGCAGCCCATTCTTCTAACCAGTGTCCTTTCAGTGCTCAGGAAGACTCATAGGAATACTCTGTAAGTGCTCTGGACTGGGCAGAAAATGAGCCAAGATGATTTAGAGTGTAAATCTGCCTCGTTAGGGGCGTGACGTACCTGAGACAATCAGATTACGGCAATGTGTGAATTTGACATATTTTAGGGGAATTTAATAAATTAAATTTATAAACAGTGCAAATAGGTAAGACAGTTTGATTTGTTGGATTTGGATGCTTTTGTTACTTTAATATGTAATGCTTAAGAAAATTCTATCACATTTATAATAGTGTTTAAATGGAAAGTTTAATATGTCAATTAGTAAGTTCACTGAGCATTAACCAAAGAACAAGTGAAAGTGTTTCATTTTTAACATAAAATTGATAGATTTATAAATGAATTTGAGATTTGTGTTTACATAATAGCAGCTAGGCTTAAAATTTATAACACTAATAAATTTAAAAATCAATTAAAAAACAAGCAGCTTTTTGGGTTCTTTCCCATGCACAAAAAGTCCCTTCTGACATTTAAAATCTCCAGTAACATGTGGTAAAGTTATAGACCTATTTTGCAGAGGGGAAAACTGAAATAAAGAGAAGTAACTTCCCAAGTGGGAAGTGGTGGATCCTTCATTCTGGCCCAGCCAACACCAGACTGCCAAAGCCAGCACACTCATTTTTCTGTACTGCCTCACGTATAGAGAGTCTATTTTTATAGAAAACAATGTCAGTTCCAAATACATAACCTGGAGAAATATATGCCACTATAACAATGTTGGTTTTGCCTGGAGTGTAATTCTAAAGGGCTGTTATTTTAATTTCTATATTACTTAAGATTCAAGTAAAAGGAGTTCTGTTCCCTTTCACCCCATTTTCAACTAATCTTTTTGCTGCCAATTTAAAATTAATAGAATCCTGTACCTCTTTATATTTTAATTTGTTCTGTGTTGTCAATCAGCATTTTGTAGTCATTTATTAGTATCTACTTCATGAGCTTTTTTTTACATTTCTGCTTATGCTTCATTGTTTCAAATACCCCCTCAAATGGACATCATTCCTGAGTCAAACTTTTTCTTATACCCTCATTCCCATAAACCTTATAGAATTAGTCACTCCTTGGGTAGGCTACTTTTGTACCTAGTATATGCTTTTATTAAACATGTAACACTGAATTAGTTGTTTTTCTATTTATAGACCCATTTTCCCTATTAGTGTCTGTGATACATATTTCTTTTCCCTGGATCTAGCACAGAATTTGGTTGGTTAAACCAAACTTTTTTTTTGTTTGTGCAAAAAAGGTGGTTTTATTAAAGCATGAAGACTGGATCCATGGGCAGAAAGAGCTGCTAAACCAAACATATTTTGCAGTTACAGAAGCTGAAGAATGCTTCAGTTAAGTAAGCTGAGGTATTTTTTTGTTTTGGTTTGGTTTATATTTTTTCTTATTCTCTAGGCAGATTCTTTCATTTTATTAGTCTCTGAATGATAATATATATATTGTATTTTAGGGTTATTTTAGAGTCTGTTCAGAGCCAGTGATCAAAGACAATGTGGTTGTGGTTTATGAGGTATAGGAAGAGATGCCTAACAGTGGATTTCCACTGGCTACTGGATGCAACAACCTCAAAGAACTGATAAAGCCAGTCACTGATCTTTGAGCAGTTGTCAACACCATAACAGGTATGGAGAAGGGGGAAACCAACAGAAAGTGGCTGCCATCCTGGGTGTGCGTTAGTCCAGTATTGTGCATTGTTTTGAGTGCTTGTCTTTGGGAATCTTAAATGTCAGCATGCTTTAATTTTGCTCTTATAGTTTTTGAGTTGAAGTATGCTTTGAACAGGCAGTTATACACCCCCCACACCCCTCTACAAGGCTTTTTAGTTTCTTTTGGTCCTTTAACTCTTTGGTCTAGCGTTGGGGTAGATGACACAATCAAGACTTAAGTTAAACTAAACGTGGAGGAATTCAGTTAAGAAGCTGTTCCAAAACCAGAAAAACTGAATTCTCTGAAAACACGTATTATTTGCGAGAGAGTGGAGCCATGTCACATTTTAACAATGTGGGAGGGAGGGAAAATCTTGTCTTTGCTTTCCTTGAGGTCCTCCCTGTCCAGCTGCTTTCAAACTAGCCTAGCCACCACATCTGGTATGTATTTTTAGGGTCCGGTTTTCCACTTAAAAGAAGAAAAGCTAACCACTTAACCAGAATAATATTTTTAGATAGTTGGGGGCCGGGAATACTTAAGTTTCTTATCGTGACCCCAGTACATTTACATTTTTTTTTGAGATTTTTAAAAAAGGTTATTTATTTAAGCAATCTCCATGCCCAGCATGGGGCTCAAACTCACAATCCCGAGATCAAGAGTTGCACAGACTAAGCCAGCCAGGAGCCCCTAAGATATTTTTAAATATTGTATGAGTGAGGTAGTACTTGTTCCCAGTCTTTTTTTTTATAATAATTTTTAATTATGTTATGTTAGTCACCATACAGTACATCCCCAGTTTTTGATGTAATGTTCCATGATTCATTACTTGCGTATAACACCCAGTGCACCATGCAATACGTGCCCTCCTTAATACCCATTACCGGCCTATCTCAATCCCCCACGCCCCTCCCCTCTGAAGCCCTCAGTTTGTTTCCCAGAGTCCATAGTCTCTCATGGTTCATTCCCCCCTCTCTTTACTCCCCTTTCCTTCTTCCCTTTCTTCTCCTACCGATCTTCCTATTTCTTATGTTCCGTAAATGAGTGAAACCACATAATTGTCTTTCTCTGCTTGACTTATTTCACTTAGCATTATCTCCTCCAGTGCCGTCCATGTTGCAGCAAATGTTGAGAACTCTTTCTTTCTGATGGCTGAGTAATATTCCATTGTATATATGGACCACATCTTAATCCAGTCATCTGTTGAAGGGCATCTCGGTTCCTTCCACGATTTAGCTATTGTGGACAATGCTGCTATGAACATTGGGGTGCATATGGCCCTTCTCTTCACTACGCCTGTATCTTTGGGGTAAATAACCAGTAGTGCAATGGCTGGGTCATAGGGTAGCTCAATTTTTAACTTTTTAAGGGACCTCCACACTGTTTTCCAAAGTGGCTGTACCAACTTGCATTCGCATCAACAGTGTAAGAGGGATCCCCTTTCTCCACATCCTCTCCAACATTTGTTGTTCCCTGCCTTGTCAATTTTTGCCTTTCTAACTGGTGTAAGGTGGTATCTCAATGTGGTTTTGATTTGAATTTCCCTGATGGCTAATGATTTTGAACATTTTTTCATGTGTCTGTTAGCCATTTGTATGTCTTCACTGGAAAAGTGTCTGTTCATATCTTCTGCTCATTTTTTGATTTGATTATTTGTTTCCGGTGTATTGAGTTTGAGAAGTTCTTTGTAGATCTTGGATACTAATCTTTTATCTGTAGTGTCATTTGCATTTTATCCCGTACTGTTTCAGAGGTGGAAATCTTGGAGTAGTGTTTTGTATGGTACAGCCCTGCAGACCACCTAACCCCCACACCACTGCCCCTGTACCCTCGCCTGCCACAGTCAGGAGGCCGGCCTGGGGGCAGAGATGGTGACACCAGGGCTGGCCCCTTCCACTTTCTCTGCTCCAAGTCTGCGGGCCCGGAAAGTGAAAATGAAAACAGAAGCTACCCTGATTGCCTTCTACGTGGCTGACGACCCGCACTGGTCACTTAGGCTGTGCGAGAGGATGGGAAGCGCCTTGAATGCTTTCTCCTCTGGGTAGAGGTGTGGGGGAGGGGGGTGGGAGGGGGTCCTTTCTTACTGCGCGGACTGGTGCAGCCTGACCGCCCATTTTGGGGAGGCATGATGACCCCCGCTCCCTTCTGCCTCGCTGGTTCCCGGCCCAAAGCGTATCCACCGCAACGAGGTTCCTTCCGCCCTTGAAGCCACGCCTCCTGGGAGCCCAAGCCAGCGCGGGGCGGAGCTTCGGCCGCGGAACATCCTTTTCTTCCTCCTCCGCGTTGCGGGGAGTCACCGGATCCCGAAGGCCTGGGTGGGACTGGGACCCGGAGAACCCAGGGTATTTTCTCATTAGGGCCCCGTCTCGGCCTGGTCATCCGGAGGCGGCGGGTTGATTCTCTTTCTACCGGGCGCATCTCTGCATTGAGAACCTGTCAGGTAGGGTGGATCCTGAAGAACCGTTAAGGCACTTCTTCCTGCCAGCCCCACCCAAGTGGAAGTGAGAAGGGGAATAGGTAAACAGATTGTTGAAAGGAGAATGCCTCTGAATTGCGAAGTGCCTAGCCGAAGAAAAATCAGGGAGCAAGGACATGACAGTACTAAAATTTTTTGAGGTGAGTTCAGTTAAAAAATACAAATGGCTAGAATCACCATCAAATAATGCTAATTTCAAGCTGCCTTTTAATTAATTACAGCTAACAGGATGCCTGTTAATTACAGCTGACACCAGTCTTAATACTTGCAGACCAAGTTCAGATCGAATTATTTAGAGAAATGCAGGTAGGAAGCAGGAAAATGGGGTATTGATGTTTTCAGAGTTCCTTTCAGGTATCTGAAAAATAGTGGGGGGAAAACTTCCAACAAATGTATATCCCAGGCATAATCAAGAACAACATAAAGCCACTGTCATCTGTGTTTCTCCATGTCTGACATCAGATTGTATTCACAAGT
Source organism: Ursus maritimus (assembly GCF_017311325.1). Classification (NCBI taxonomy): domain Eukaryota; kingdom Metazoa; phylum Chordata; class Mammalia; order Carnivora; family Ursidae; genus Ursus; species Ursus maritimus. The sequence continues at coordinate 57,836,974 of NW_024426774.1, forward strand.
TATTCATTGGCTGGAGTAAGCCCTTGCAATCAAAATGAAGCCAAATGATTTAGCACATACAGTTGTTTGCCTATGTTCTCAGATGCTGAATAACATTGCCTAACACACTTGTAGGGAGTTTAAAGGAAAGAAAAACACCTCCCTGCTTCAAGTGCTTAGAATTGTACTTGAACAATTATAGAAACTATCCTTTAGCTTCTGTGAACTTTTGCCTAAGGAAATGTGTAGTTGTGAGACTTACTTCATAACTAACTTTTCCTTGTGAAACTTTGTCCTTTAGAAATTATTCATCAGTTGTTGGTGGCAGAGTGAAAGGTACACACAACCATATATGCCTGTCAGGGCTAACAAGGACACACTGAAAATTCTGAGGGTTGTGGGCAACTGAAATATAAGATCATGCTGTTTTTCCAGTGTTGCTTCTGCATCTGACATAAAGAATAAATAAATATGGCAGTCCCAGACAATTCAGGAGCTGCAGGCTTCATATAGACATGGCCAAGTCCAAGAACTACACCACACACAAGTCATGAAAATGGTGCAGAAACAGCATTCAAAAAAAAAAAAAAAAAAACCTGGTCACAAAGATCAGAATCTCTTAAGGGGATAGACCCTAAGATCCTGAGGAGCATGCACTTTGCCAGGAAGCGTAACAAGGAGGGCCTGAAGAAGGTGCAGGACAACTCCAAGGCCATGAGTGCACATGCTGAGGCTATCAAGGCCCTAGTAAAGCCCAAGGAGATCAAACCCAAGATCCTAAATGGTGGCAGCTGCAAGCTCAGTCAACTTGCCTGCATTGCTCACCCCAAGCTCAGGAAACAGGCTGGTGCCATATTGCCAAGGGTCTCAGTCTCTGCAGGCCAAAGGCCAAGGCTCAAACCAAGGCCCAGGCTATGCCTGTGGCTCAGGCTCCCAAAGGTGCTCCCAAGCCCCCATGAAGGCTCTAATGTAGAGGCTTCTGCCTGCCAATGTGAGGATACAAGTTCTGGTGTGACACCCTCCTCCTCCTTGGGCTTCTGGTTGCATGGGGCTGGTATCCTCCTGTGCTCTTTGCACGAATAAACATGAGGCAGGATCTGTCAAAAGGAAAAATAACAGAACAAATGAATATGGTGAACAGTCAGAAGTGAGGAAGAAATGATGAGTTCATAGATTTCTATTTGAAAGCCTCCAGGTAGAAAATTAGAAATATGAAGTTTATTTTTTATCTCACCTAGTAATGAAAGGTGAATTGAGAATAGGCTATATTCTGGACACTTACTGTTCATTATTTCACTATACCTTTACAATTCTGTGAGATCATCATCCTCATTTTACAGGTAGAAGAATCTTTGAGAAGTTAAGGTAACTTGCCCAAGATCACACGGATAGTAAGTGACCAGTTTAAGATTGAACTCAGGTCACCCATTTCTCCAAATTAGAAACCATGCAGAGGGGCTCCTGGGTGGCTCAGTCGGTTGTCCGCCTGCCTTCTGCTCAGGTCATGATCCTAGGGTCCGGGGATGAAGCCCCACGTCAGGATCCCTGCTCAGTGCAGAATCTGCTTCTCCCTCTCCCTCTGACCCTCCCCCCTGCTTGTGCTCTCACTCTCCCTCACTCTCAAATGAATAAATAAAAAATCTTAAAAACACGCAGAATGTGGGTGTATCATTTATCTAAGTGCATCACAATGTACAGTTTAAGTGGATACATTTTATCTAAATTATACCCTAGTAAAGGTAATTTAAAAAAATCATGCAAGTGTCACCTGGGTGGCTCAGTCTGTTAAACATCTGCCTTCCCCTTAGGTCATAATCTCCAGGTCCTGGGATGGAGCCTCACGTTGGGCTCCCTCCTCAGCAGGGAGTCTGCTTCTCCTTCTCCCTCTACCCCTACCCCCCTTCTTGTTCTCCCCCCACCCCCGTGCTCCCTCTCTCTCAAATAAATAAATAAATAAATTCTTTTTAAAAAAATCATGGAGGATGAATGTGATGTGGTAAAGAAACATTATGGGGGCACTTGGGTGGCTCAGTTGGTTAGGTATCTGACTCTTGTTTTCTGCTCAGGTCATGATTCAGGGTCATGGGATCAGTACCTGCATCAGGCTCTTTGCTCAGCAGAGTCTGCTTGTCCCTCTCCCTCTGCTCCGTCCCCTGAGCTCTCTATCTCTCAAATAAATAAATAAAATCTTTTTTTAAAAACCAACATTATGATGATTTCATACATGACAGTTTCAGAGGAAAAAGAGATGGAGGTGAGATATATATATATAATTAACATAGACACTGAAAGATTGGTGACACCAAAGTTAAGGATTGTTCATTTGGATGATCTTCCTAAACTTAAGATACAGATGTATAGAAATAACAACCAGGATGCTACTATGGCTAAGGGGCACACAAGTTTGTTGTGGAAATCAACCAAGCAAACTTTTCAACAAAACTGGAAAAGATATCTGAAGTATGTGGTATCAAATCTGTATAACGAAAGTATGTTCCAAGTATAGGACATTAAAAAGTTAGGTACTTTTGGGGACAGCTGGGCAGCACAGTCAGTTAAGCATCCAACTCCTGGTTTTGGCTCAGGTCATTTTTTTTTAAGATTTTATTTATTTATTTGACAGAGAGCTAGAGAGGGAGCACAAGCATGGGGAGTGGGAGAGGGAGAAGCAGGATCCCTGCTGAGCAGGGAGCCCGATTCAGGGCTCAGTCTCAGGACCCTGGGATCATGACCTGAGCTGAAGGCAGACGCTTAGCAACTGAGCCACCCAGGCATCCCCAAAGTGATTTAAATATTGTATTAGAAATAATGTTTAGGGGCACTTGGGTGGCTCAGTCTGTTGGGCATCCAACTCGATTTGGGCTCAGGTTGTGATCTCGGGTCCTGAGATAAAGCCCCGCCTCTGGTTGAAGGGGGAGTCTGCTTGAGATTCTCTCTCTTTCCCTTTCCCTCTACTCCCCTCCCCCACTAAAATAAATAAATAAATCTTTTTTTTAAAAGGTGAGATACTTTTGCTGGTGGCATGCATTAAAGTCACATTTTCTGTGTATAATAAAGTACTGTACTAAGCATTGTGATTATAAGCTGTGTCTCAGAATTTACACATTTTTATTTTCAATTAAAACTTATTTGACTCTAAAAATAAATAAATCTTTTTTAAAAGCTTATTTGAACAGTTGTCAAAACAAGCAAGGCACACAATTGCATTTGTGTTTAAAGTCTATGGCTGTTTAAAGAAAATATATTGACTCCTTTTTCAATGTATGATGCTCCATTTTGAAGTTTCACCAGTTTCAGAAACATTTTGAATTTAAAGCTTTAATTACAATTTACAAATCAAGATTTTGTGAATTGGGTATTCTGAACAATTATGGTTACTTATGCACATGTAGAAACAGGGCACAAAATAGCTCAGTTCCTTCCAAAAGTAATAAAACTGGCTTTCTTAGGATGCTTAAACTGATAGTGGCTGTCCCCACCCAATACAGATATATATGTATTGGTCAATTTAACAGCCCCAGTAATGACAAACTCCATAAGGCCTCAGAATAGGATATGACCAATGAGATTTCACTGTTAGGAATTCTGCACAACTTTAAGTTTTCCAAGAGATATTCTCTTCAGTGGCTATTGTGAAGACAGTGACATATCTTGAGTGAAAAAGAAAACGATGCCGAGAGAAAGCATGAGACTTAGGGCAATTTGATTAGGATGCATGTTTAGCACCCTTTGTGAAATGCAGGAGGAAAGTGACCCAGCGCTGCCATCAGAAGAGTTCTTTGCAAGTTTGAGCATAACAATAGAAAATCACCATTCTTGTTAATTAGATATAACCAGGAGGGATGGTTGGGGAACAGCACAGAGCCTGAGATGAGACCTCTGGGTGGAGAACCTAGCCTTCCTGATGGTAGTTACTGTCTTTGCTATTTTACTTCTTTAACATTTGTTTAATATTAGTGCAGTTTAATTGGCAATGAAAGCAGCTGTGTCTTCTCAGATATGCATAAGCCTATAATTGATAAACTACTAAAAATGTTTCTACTCCAACTAATTCCTAGTATGGTTTTCTTAATTTATTCATAGAATTTATGATTAATTCCAGAAATGTACAGTTTACTAGAACCATTCTGAATAGGTGGCAGCAACTTTAATACATGGATGTGTTATCCACTATAAATGTACATTTTTCCCCTGTCCAGCAGCATATCACCTTGAATTCCTATATCTGTATGATAAAAATTGAAATACAATTTCAAACCTATACTTCGAATTCTTAAGATACTTTTTGGCAAGGTATATTAAGAATCTTTAAAAAGCTCATAACCTTTGATCCAATAACTACCCTCCTAGAAATCTATGCAAAGAAGATAGAAATTAAAACAAAGATTTAGATATAAAACATGTTCACTGCATTTATAATGCCAAAGATTGGAAAATCTAATCTAAACAATAGTAAAATCTTTAAATAAATTGATATATCAATTTATGCTTATCTTAAAATATGGTCATTTAAAATTTACAGAAATTTTAAAATGTGTTTCAAATTCATGTGATCTTATAGAGTATCATTCCAAGTCTATAAAATACATGTATATGCATAGAAAAAGGACATGTATATGCATAGAAAAAGATAAGAATGTTGTCTGTAGTTATTGCTGAATAGTAAGATTATGGGTCATTTAAATTTTCTTTATCATTTAATTTTTTCATATTCTTTATAATGAACATTATTTTTTATATTCAAAAAAATAATAAATGCTACTTTTTTTCAAAGATGTTCTTTATTTATTAGAGAGAGAGAGAGCAACCATGAGCAGGGAGAGGGGCAGAGGCAGGGGGAGAAGCAGGCTCCCCGCTGAACAGGGAGCCAGAAGCAGGACTCGATTCCAGGACCCTGGGATCATGACCTGAGCCAAAGGCAGATGCTTAACAGACTGAGTCGCCAGGTGCCCTATAAATGCTACTTTTTAAAAAGAAAATGGTTAAAGGGTTTAATAAACACTCTTGATTAATAACTAATAGAATGAGATATTAGTACTTATGCATGGTAAATAGCCCAGAAATAACCCCAAACAACTTTAGAAATCAGCAGTCTCACTCTACCTTCTCCTTTCTTTCATTCTTATCCTCATCTAGTTGTTAAAAATGTTTCCTATAGAGGGGTGCCTGGGTGGCTTAGTCAGTTTAGCATTTGACTCTTGATTTCAGCTCAGGTCATGATCTCAGAGTCATAAGATCAGCCCCTAGCTTGCGCTGGGTGTGAAGCCTGCTTGGAATTCTCTCTCTCTCCCTCTCCCTTTGCACTCCCAATGCATGCACGCCACACGAGCGTGCACACGCGCACACACACACACTCTCTCTCTCTCTAAAAAAAAAAAAAAAAAAATTGTTGCGTATGGTTGAAAGCCTATTACTACCAAAGTAGAATAGTGTAACATGAATTAAGTCCAAAAGCTTATACCTACATAAGCCTAAAGTGCTAACTTAAGAAAAGATTAATAACACAAGCCCCCAAACAAATGTTATGTATCATGACATGTTTCCTTCTTTCTAATAGCCTAAGAGCCCCAGCCCCTGTGCTAAATACTGCAGAATTGCCATAACTGAGGTTTTTTTCTACTAAAATATTCATATACATTTAAATTTAAACATGTTCTAGGAAAATGTCTGGAAGGCTACACCTTGATGTCAAGGGGTAATAAGTCTCTGGGTTTGTAGATTCATTAATATTTTCAGGACATTTTTGTCAGTATTTTCAGACTGCCCTGTAACGTGCAAACATAGCCTTATGTTAAAAAAAAAAAAAATGCTACCCAGAGCTGTCAGAATTAGTCTCTTTGAGACCTTCCTAGCTTGCAATTAGGAAAACAAATGACCAATTAGAATATGGAGTTTTGACAGACTAAATAATATGGCTTTATATTTGGTATCTGCCCAGTACTTGGGAAGAAAAAGAAATAATTCCTTTGCACTTATCTGTGAAGCAATTTAGGAAATCCTCTTGGAAAACTCAGTTGTACAACAACTATTTAAAGAGATTAAATTAATATCTCCCATTGGCAGTTATTTCAGTGGAGTTATACGTTGATGAATGATTTAAAACAAGACAGGTACTCCCATAGAAAATTAAGCAAACTCAAAATACCATGGGGAAACCAACAAGTTTCCTAGAAGAATGGCATCAAGTTAGTAACTGGTGTTTAAATAAAAACACCTGGGACATTTTTGCATGTCAGAGCTTTTAGAGATGGAACATTACCAGTGGGTTGATAACAAGGCCCATTTTACAAAGTGTATTAGCACAGAGTTCGACATAAAGTAGATATTCAGTATCATCTAATAAAAATTTATTTTGACTCAAACCTATGCAATAGAAAATGATTCTTAAGTTTAATTTACAAATTGACTTTGTTCACGTAACAAAACATATGGTTTTAAGTTTTTTCCCTAAATTTGAACATCTGGATGAAAAATTTCAATCAATTTGAGTACACACCTAACAAAATGAAACAAAGATTGAGGCAATATTATGCACTAAAAAACAGTTTGAACACTGGAATCTACTGACATTAAGCTAACTAGCTTGTAACACTGGGGTTCATTTTCTACTGTAAAATAAGGTGATTAAGCAAGATCATCTCCAAAGATTTCTTCATGTTTAACAGTCTGTAATTTAAAAACAAACATAGGAAGATACTAAAAGATGAAGAGAAGGTAGATTCTAAAAGGGGGAGAGAAGATAGATTAGAGCTTGGGACCGAAGGCACAACACAGGGGTGAGTCCTCTGGGTTGTCTTTCTGCCTCCTATAACCTAGACTTGGAAGCTGGCAACTAGCACAAATTAAAGAAAAGCCCCAGGGGCGCCTAGGTGGCTCAGTCGTTAGGTGTCTGCCTTCACTCAGGTTGTGATCCCAGGGTCCTGGGATTGAGCCCCGCATCGAGCCCCACATCAGGCTTCCTGCTCAGGGGGAAGCCTGCTTTTCCCTCTCCCACTCCCCCTGCTTGTGTTCCCTCTCTTGCTGTGTCTGTCTCTGTCAAATAAATAAAATCTTTTATAAATAAGTAAGTAAGTAAGTAAAAATAAAGGAAAGCCCTAGGGGCACCTGGCTGGCTCAGTAGGTAGGGCATGTGACTCTTGATTTAGGGGTCCTCAGTTTGAGCCCCCTAACAATAAAAAAAGGGAAAACCCCCCAAAAGCCTACTCTCTTTAGCCAAAGGACCTGAAAAATGGCAGCCTAGCAAGACAGACTTGTAAGCAAGAGCCCTACTCCAGCCAAACATGATAGAAAAAAAACTATAGCCCCGACCCCACCCACATCAGTAGAGGCCAAGTGGAGAGCTCAGATCTCTACTTTTTGCCAGGCTGTAATGAAGTGGCTTAACCCTCCCCCCTCACCACTACCATCAGTGTGGTATCAGAGGAAGCCTAGTAGAGAGTCAGGACTTTCACAACCACTGGTAGTAATGAGGCCAGAGGTCACTCACTCCCACTCCTGTGTTGTCACTGGAGTCCACATGAGGAGTATTAAGGCGCTCCTACCCTTCCCTATCAGTGGAGGCCTAGTGAAGAGCTGGAACTCACATCTTCCCTATAAGTAATGAAAAGCTCCCCCACCTCAGGTGTCAACACAGGCTGAGTAGAGGCTGAGAGAGTCCAGTACCCAAATGAACTTCTACACCCCAACTGGCAATAATGAGGTGGCCAATCCCCCATCCCCCATCCTTCTACTGGAGAAATGTCAGAGAAAGCCAGCTAAAACATAAGGTTTAAATGAGATCCATATGGTTTCCTTTGAAACACAAAAGTTTTTAATCTTGATGAAGTCAAATTTATGTTTTTTTTTCTTTTGTTGCTCATGCTTTTGGTGTCATTTCTGATAATCCTTTGCCAAATCCCAAATCATGATTTCCCCCTAGGTTTTCTTGTAAGAGTTTTATAGTTTCAGCTTCTACATTTAGGTCTTTGATCCATTTTAAGCTAATTTTTGTATATGGTATAAGATAAGATTCCAACTTCATTCTTTTGCCTGTGGCTATCTAGTTGTCTCATCATTTGTCAGAAAGAACATTCTTCCCCATTGAATAGTCTTGGCAGTCTTGTCAAAAATCAATCGACCGTAGATGTATGATTTATTTCTGGACTATCAGTTCTATTCTATTGATCTATATGTCTCTAATTATGCCAGTACCACATTGTCTTGATTACTGCTGCTTTTTATAAGTTTTAAAATCAGGAAATGTGAGTCTTCCAACTTCCCTCTACTTTTTCAAGATTAATTAGGTTACTCTGGATCCTTTGCATTTCCATAGGAACTTTATTTTATTTTTTAAAAATTTATTTTTATTTTAGAGAGAGAGTATGTGGGGATGGGCAGAGGGAGAGGGAGAGAGAGCATCCCAAGCAGACTCTGTGCTAAGCCTAGAGCCAGATGCAGGGCTCGATCCCACAACCTTCAGATCATGACCTGAGCCGAAATCAAGAGTTGGCCACTTAATTGACTGAGCCACCCAGATGGCCCTTCCATATGAATTTTAGAATCACCTTGTAAATTTTTACAAAGAATTCAGTGGGGATTCTGATAGGGATTGAGTTAAATTTGTAGGGCAATTTTTTTACTTATTTATTTTTTATAGATCAATTTCAAGAGAATTGCATCTTAACAACACTGAGTCTTCAGATTCAAGAATATAGATTTTTCCATTTCCTTAGATCTCCTTTAATTTTTTTCACCAGTGCTTTATAGTTTTCAGAGTAGAAGTTTTGACCTTCATGTGTTAAATTTCTTCCAAAGTATTTTATTCTTTATGATGCTATTGTTAATGGGACTGTTTTCTTAATTTCATTTTGAATTGTTCATTGAAATTGTATAAAACTACAATTAATTTCTGTGTATCAATCTTGTGTCCTGTAACCTTTTGAAATTCTTTTCTGTTCTGATAGTTTTTTAGTGAAGTCCTTAGGATTTTCTATGTATAAGATGATGCCATCAGTGAGTAGAGATAGTTTTGTTTCTTCCTTTCCAATCTGGATGCTTTTTATTTCTTGTATACATGTATGTATTTTAAATTTTATTTATTTATTTTCAGTAATCTCTATACCCAACGTGGGGCTCAAACTCACAATCCTGAGATCAAGAGTTGCATGCTGTTCCCACTGAGCCAGAATTAAGAATTAAGGTGCCCCGGGACACCTGGGTAGCTCAATCAGTTAAGCATCTGCCTTTGGCTCGGGTCATGGTTCTGGGGTCCTGAGATCGAGTCCTGAGTCGGGCTCCTTGCTCAGTGGGGAGTCTGCTTCTCCCTCTGCCTGCCACTCCCCCTGCTTGTGCTCACTTGTGCTCGCTCTCTCTCTTCGATGAATAAATAAATAAAGTCTTTTAAAAAAATAATTAAGGTGCCTCAATTTAGTTATTTCTTTAATTGACTAATTGCCCTGGACAGAATCTCTAGTACAATGTTGAATCGAAGTGGTCAGAGTGGAAACTCTTGTCTCATTCCTGATCATAGAGGGAAACTATCCAGTCTTTCACCCTTAAATACGATATTAGCTGTGGGTTTTTTGTAGATGCCCTTTATCAAGGTAAGAAAGTTCTATTCCTACTTTGCTGAGTGTTTTTTTTAATCATGAAGGAGTGTTAGATTGTGTCAAATGCTTTTTCCAAGTCTGTTGAGATTGCCTTTAGTCTTCTTAGGCTGCCATAACAAATTACCATAGATTGAGTGGCATTAACAATAGAAATTTATTTTGTTTTAGATCTAGAGGCAGGGAGTCTGAGGTCAGGGTGTCAGCAAGATAGGTTCTGGCGAGAGCTCTCTTCCTGGCTTGCCGTCTTACTGTATCCTCACATAGGGGAAAAAGAGACCAAATTCTCTGGTGTCTTTTCTTGTGAGGGCACTAATGCCATCATGAAGGCCCCACTCTCATGACCTCATCTAAACCAAATTACCTCCTAAAGGCCCCATATCCAAATACCATCACATTGGGGGTTAGGAATTCAACATGTGAATTTGGGCGGTGGGGCGGGCGGGGGGAACTCAATTCATTTCATAGCAGAGATGATTATGTGATTTTTGTTTTTTATTCTATTGAAATGGTATATTAGTTAATTTTCAGATCTTGAATCAACATTAAATTCCTGGGATAAATCCCATTTGGTCATAGTGTATAATTCTTCCTATATGTTGCTGAATTTGGTTTGCTAGTATTTTGTCGAGGATTTTTTAGAGACTTTATTTATTTCTTTGGGGCGCCTGGGTGGCTCAGTCATTAAGCATCTTCCTTCGGCTCAGGTCATGATCCCAGGGTCCTGGGGTCGAGCCCTGCATTGGGTTCCCTGCTCAATGGGAAGCCTGCTTCTCCCTCTCCCACTACCCCTGCTTGTGTTCCCTCTCTTGCTGTGTCTCTCTCTGTCAAATAAATAAAATCTTAAAAAAAAAAAAGATTTTATTTATTTCTTTGAGAGAGAGAGTGAGAGAGCACAATCAGGGGGAGCGGTAGAGGGAGAAGCAGACTCCTTGCTGAGCAAGGAGCCCAATGTGGGGCTTGATCCACATGACCTGAGCTGAAGGCAGACACTTAACCAACACTTAACCTTTGTTGAGGATTCTTGCATCTAGATTCATATGAGATATTGGTCTGTAATTTTCTTTTCTTGTGATATCTTTGGTTTTCATATCAGGGTAAAACTGGCCTCATAAAGTGAGTTGTGAAGTGCTCCCTCCTCTTCTATTTTTTGAAAGACTTAGTGAAGAATTAGTATTAATTGTTCTTTAAATGTTTGGTAGGATTCAATGGTGAAGCCATTTGCTCCCAGCTTTTCTTTGTATTTTTTTTTTCCAGTATAATTAATATACTCTGTTATTTTAGTTTCAGGTATACAATTAGTGATTCAAAAATTCTATACATTACTCAGTGCTCATCACAGTAAGTGTACTGTTACTCCCCTTCACCTATTTCACCTATCCTCCCACCTATCTCCCTTCTGGTACACCAGTTTGTCCTCTATATTTAATAGTCTGTTTTTTTGTTTGTCTCTTTTTACTTCTTTGTTTCTTTTCTTAAATTCCACATACAAGTGAAATTATATGGTATTTGTCTTTCTCTGGCTGACTTATTTCACTTAGCATTATACACTCTGGATCCATCCATGTTGTTGCAAATGGCAAGATGTCATTTTTTTTATAGCTGTGTAATATTCCATTGTATATGTATATCTATACCACATCTTCTTTATCCATTCATCTACTGATGGACACTTGGGTTGCTTCCATAATTTGCCTATTGTAAATAATGCTACAATAAACATAGGGTGCATATATCCTTTCAAATTAGTGTTTTTGTTTTCTTTGGGTAAATACCTAGCAGTGGAATTACTGGATCATATGGCATTTCTATTTTTTGAGGAACCTCCATACCATTTTCCATAGTGGCTACACCAGTTTGCATTCTCACCAGCAAAGCATGAGAGTTCCTTATTCTCTACATCCTCACCAACACTTGTTTCTTGTGTTTTTTTATTTTAGCCATTCTAACAGGTGAGAGGTGATATCTCATTGTGGTTTTGATTTGCATTTCCCTGATGACGAGTGATGCTGGGCGTCTTTTCATGGTTCTATCACTCATCTGTATGTCTTCTTTGAAGAAATGTCTGTTCAAGTCTTCTGCCCATTTTCTAATTATGTTTTTTTGGTAACGAGTTGTATAAGTTTTTCGTTTTTGTTTTTTACAAATCTATACCTTTATTTATTTACTTTTCACTAAGTTTAAATCCTTGAGGGGTACAGGATCATGCAGATTCTGTGGCCAATGGCTTTAGCAGGAAGGGTGCTTCAGAATTTGGCATGAACCATGCTACTGTTTCCATGAGCATGAGTTGCTTCTCCCCACATTACTCTGGTTTTGTTTGGTTTGCCACCAGGAGTCACTATGTTGTTCTTTGCTTTGTTCACATAAGCACATCTCTTGCCTAGATAGAATTTGATTTCATCTTGAGCATAAACACTGATGTTAAGAAGATCTGTGTGCTCCCTCTGGTTCTGGAGACCCCACTTATAGCCAGCAAAAATGGCCTTGGACCACAGCCTTCCAGACATTATTTGGCATTTTAGGAGTCCTTTTCCCAGCAGGCCTCCCACAGGCTCCAAGATGGCCTAAAGATAAATTAAGTTCTTTATTTATTTTGGATACTGACCCCTTATAGGATATATCATTTGCAAATATCTTCTCCCATTCAGTAGGTTGTTTTTTAGTTTTGTTGATTGTTCTCTTTACTGTGCAGAAGCTTTTTATTTTTATGTAGTCCCAATAGTTTATTGTTGCTTTTATTTCCCTTGTCTCAGGAGACATATTTAGAAAAATGTTACTATGACCATAATATCTAATATCTAATATCTCTGATTAACATTTTGTTGAAAATTTTTGCATCTATGTTAATCAGAGATATTAGCCACTTTTTTTGTAATGTCTTTATCTGATTTTGGCATTAGGGTAATGCTGGCCTTGTAGAATATATTTGGAAACTTTGCTTCCTTTTATATTTTTTGGAATAGTTTGAGAAGAATAGGTATTAACTTTCCTTTAAATGTTTGGTAGAATTCACCTGTGAAGCCATTGGTCCTGGACTTTTGTTTGTTGGGGTTTTTTTGATTATTAATTCAATTTCATCACTAGTAATCAGTCTGTTCAAATTTTCTATTTCTTCCTGATTCAGTTTTAGGAAATTATATGTTTCTAGGAATTCATCCAATTTCTTTTAGGTTGCCCAATTTGTTGGCATATAATTTTTCTAATATTCTCTTAGAATACTTTTTATTTCTGTGGTATCAGTTGTGATTTCTCCTCCTTTCTTCCCACCTTTCTTCTAACCTCATTTTCTACTAGGCATCCCTGTACATTGTGTTGCATACTGGCTTTCATGATATTTTTTACTCACCAACCTCATTCATCTCTTAGAGCATTTGTGTTTTCTGTTCCCTCTGTCCAGAACACCCTTCCTCTAGATATCTGCAAAGTTTCCTCTTGCTTTCAGGTCTCCGATAGAATATGATAGTTCTGATAGAATGTGATGACTACCCTATCAACCTAGTCACTCTCTAACTCCTGACTTTCTACATAGCACTTACCAACAACATTACATATCTGTTTGTTTATCATCTGCCTCCTTTTCTAGATTATAAGCTCCATGAGGGCAAGGATTTTGTTCACTAACAAATCCCCAGAGCCTATGTCAGTATCTGGAACAGAGAAGATGCTCAATAAATATTTGGTAAATGAATGAATTAAGATAATAGGGGAAATGGAATGCTAGAATTTACATAGTGGCTGCCAAGCAGAAAGATAGAAGTGAAAAGAACATGAAGGAAAAATCATACCAATCAATATGCATTGAATACACTCAAAGTGAGCAGACTGCTGCCTGAGTAATAAAGGTCTTGTTCCTGCCCTCAAGTTCAGGAGTTGGCAAGGTAACAGCCTGATAATATCTATAACAGAAGTAAGACAATGTACAGAAGTAATATAATTTTGTGAGACAGTAGAAGTATCTGTGTTCATATTTTTAGTAAATCTTTCTATGGAATTAGAAATGGAGAGGTATGAGGAGAAAGCTTATATTTGGGTTATATAATATGTAAGACAATTTTGTATGATCGTTATATCTATGGCTTGACATAAACTTTGGTCACATTTTCTGAATAGTTTTGATTCCTTAGTAAAGATTGTGAAAGCAAGTTTGGCTTGATTTAGCTAAAGTGACACCAACTTCCTAAGGCAGCAGTAAGCCATCTACTTCATACCAGCTTCAAACCTACTTTTAGACTAATTTCTAGGCAGGTAGATGGTATCAAGGCCCTCTTGTGGGTGATTCTTGGATTTAGTATATTTATGACTGCTTCTGATACCACATTCCAGCTCAGAACTACTGGAATACTTCACAGCCTTAATATTCAATGTCCGGTCAAGCAACAAATATCATGGAACCTGGGCCTGGAAGATCTAGAGCCAGAATCTAGCCCAGTTTAGGAGTATAATTCACCCAGATGGTTTATCAGCAGCTCTGTTCAGAAAGGAGAATAATTTGACCCTGCCCTTATGTTATTTAATTCTCCTAACCTTCAGTAGTGCAGTAATGATAAGGTAAAGAATAAACTTCTCCATTAGGCTTGATTGTACCTATGGCACCTATGTTTGGTAGAAATCAGTAGTGAAATCATCTGGGCCTGGGCTTTTCTTTGTGGGTAGTTCTTTATTACTAATTTGATCTATTCACTTGTTGTAGATCTATTCAAATTGTCTATTTCTTCTTGAGTTAGTTGTGGTAGTACGTGTCTTTCTAGGAATTTGTGCATTTTATCTAAGTTATCTAATTTTTTGGCATACAATTGTATGCCATAATATCCCTCTTCATAGTATTCCTCTTTATCACTTACAGCTAAACCAAACTAAATATTCCTCAAAATGGCCCATGCTTTCCTGCCTTTTCATTTTTGCACTTGGAATGCCCTCAACTTAATCTCTACCTATTAAAATGTATTGGGTATCTACTGGGACCAAAACATTCTTCAGAGTTCTCTAGGGAATGCATGAACAATAGATATGATAAGGTCTTGGCTTTGGAATAGATAGCTGTCAACAATGTCAAGTGCTGCAGAGAGGTCAAAGAGACCAAGAAATGGCACTTAAATTTAACAATCTTGAAGTCAGTGTCAGCTTTGAAAAGAACAATTCCAGGACAACATGGAAGCAGATAAGAAGAAAATAATGAGTAAGTAAAACAATACTTTCTTGAGCTCCAAGAAAGGAGGGATTTTTGTCCCTTTTGTTTACTTTGTTCCCCATCATGTAGACCATGCCTGGTATATTGAAAGCTCTCCATAAATATTAGTTAAATAAATGAATTAATTAATGCTTTGGTAAGTAGTGGTTAAAAAAAAAAGTAGAGGCAATGGGAGTAATAAAGGAGAGACTAGAATAATGGTGTAGTTGAAGAAAGGCGCAAGTTGAACATGTTTTTACGGGGAGGAAATAAAAGATGTAAAAAAAAAAAAAAAGATGGTTAAAGAGTTCGGGTGCCTGCCTGGCTCAGTCAGGAGAACATGGAGCTCTTGATCTTGGGGTCATGTGTTCAAGCCCCATGTTGGTTGGGAGTAGAGATTACTTAAAAAAAAAAAAAGATGTAAAATAGGGAAAACTGATGCAACATTATCATTAAAGCAATAGAAAATGAGAACAAGGTCACAAATAGTAGAATAGGAAGAGGCAAGTCCCACTTAATGTATAAACAGACTCATTTGCAACTCTGCAAAAAAAATTATTCCTCATTATGGGTTCCCTATTCCCATGAACTGTATGAAAATCCACTCAAGCACCCAAGCTAGAAACTCCAGTTTTCTTAAACACCTCCTTCTGTTTTGTCTTCTTGCCAGTTTAAAGGAAAAGAAAGTTATCTCAGTTCCTCTTTGGTAATGCTCCATTTCCACTCCCATTTTGATCCCCACTGGCCCTACCCTAGGTAAGCTATTCAATATTTTCTTGACTGGAATATTGATGAAGGATAGTTGGAAGGCAGGCAGGACAGGGACAGGGGGCCCCCACCCTAAGAGGAAACCACCCTTAAAAGGATTTTACACCACCCTGGAGGGAGCCCTCCCCCCTTTCCCATGCAGTGGATAGGTGACAAAAACCTGATTGCATGACAGGTGCAGGAGGGTTAATCAGATTAAAACAGCCAGCTAACAAGGCCATAAAAACCCCTAGACTTAGAAACTCTGGTGGCAAACTTCTCGGGTCCCCTCCCTCTTTGGAAACTTTGTACTCTGATCTTTACTATCACTCAATAAACCTTGCTTTGCTGCCCACCACTCTGTCTGGTCTACCTCTTCATTCTTCAAACCGGTGTGACCAAGAACCACAGGCACCACCAACAGAGGAAAAAATCCTGTAACAGTGTTTTAATGACTTTCTGACTACACTCTGAATTCAGTAGCTTTCAGCTCTCAGTCCTTTCTTTATACTGCCATCAGAACTATGGTCTTAAAACACAGATATGATCATACCATTTTCCTCTTCAAAAGAGCCTTAATAAACCATTTCTATCTTTTATATTTCTTCATTTATTGAAGTGCCTTGCACATGCTAGGTGCTCGGGATACATTAGTGAGTTATAATAAGGGGGGCATTTCAAATTAGGGGGAAAGTAATGGTCACAACAAATGAAAAGACACTTAAGAACGAAATGTTATTTTTCTCCTATGAGATTCGCAAAGATGAAAAAGAATGAAAACACTCAGTGTTGGCAAATATGTAGGAAAACAAGCAACCTTATCCACTATTGATGAACATTACTAGATACCAACTTTTCAGAGGGCAATTTAGCAATACTTGTTAGGGCAAATTGGTGTCATCAAAATTTTAGCAGTAGTTATCTTCAGGGTTGTGGAATTATGAAAAACTAACTTTCTACTTCTCACAGTATTTTTCACTACTTCTTATTGTATTTAAGTGTTTATAATGTCTATATTTTTCAATTTGAAAAAAAATGAAGACACAAAAATGAAAAAATTACCTTTCTTTGACAGATTCACACTTTTTAGGTCAACATTCAAGGCTGTTTAAAATGAGTCCCTAACCTAATTCCAGCCCCACCTTCCACCATTCCCATTTTTTACCCAGGACTGTTGAGGTAGTGCTTTTCAGTCTTCTGTTCCTCTAACTAGAATGCCTTCCTCCTCTCCTTTATTAATCAAAACAGTACTCATCTTCCCAGAACAACTTAGGAGTCACTTCCCTTTTCTGTGAAGCTTGTCCTCCCATCTGGTTTAAATTGCTCCTCCTTGGTGCTGAGGGGGTAGTTTGTTTACACCTCTAACAGAGCACAGCTTGGCTTGCATTGTTGTTACTCATGTCGATGTCTCCCTTGCCATCTTTTATTCTCCACTTTATCTGCCTTTTCTGTGAAATAAATGTGATATTTCAAAATATTACTCAGATTCTTGTAAGTTCCATACATAAATCCACACTTAAATTATACAGTTTTTAGAGATGCATAGCTCAGCCATGTGGGCAATTTCCTTCAAGTCACAAAATGCTACTTACTTTGTATTAATTTGTATTTGAAGAGAGTGCAGGAATTAATTAAACATGTCTATAGATGCCTGGTGTTTATTCTCTGACAATGAGCCGGAATTATTACCTCACTTTAAGCCTTTCTCTGGTGATCTGTTTACAGAGAGTTGTGCTAAATAGCTGAATTGTTGTCATGACCCTTTGCCTAGATCTTTTCAAAACAGTCATTAGACTTGAGTTTTACATAACAAACACACACACACACACACACACACGCACAAGCACGATCTCATAACGGAGAGACAAACTAAAAACAATTCTTAGAATTTTAAGCTTGCGCTGTGTTAAGATTGGATTTATAGTAATGGGCATAGCCCATAATTTTGTAACTCAACAGTAATTAATCTGACCACTTATAAGTGCTGAAGTGTCTGTGGTTGCCGAACTGTGATAACGTGTAAAATTAACTAATTACCTTACATGAACTTGATCAATAGGGCTCCTTTCAATAAATCAAAGAATTAACTACTTTTTGCTGTTCTGGTGACTACACAGTTTCAGGTCCCCAAGTGGGAGTAGCTCTTAAAGCAAAAGTGGCAGCCCCATTATCATTTGTAAATTTCCACTAACAAGCCCGCCTGGCAGTGTATGCTGGCTGCACAGCCTGTGACCTTTCTAACAGCATAGTATTCGTCATTGTTTTGTTTATGAGCATCTATATATGCCGTGGAAGTTCTGGGGAGAGAGTTTCAAAAAAAGAAAACTGAAACTAAGAAGGAAATCAAAAGCAAAAAGCCAGAAACTACTTCTTTAGCCCTTTATGATCTCCGGACTTCAGGGACCTTGAAAGATTGATTTCTTCTCACTCAAGTTTCTTATAAAATTAGCTTTGGCTCATACATTTGTAACATAGTAGTTAATTTTACAAGATAAGCAGTATAGGGGAAATGTATCTGAGGGGAAATAAAGTGCTGGAAGCTCAAGAGACACTTACAAGGTCACAGAACAAAGCTGGTAAGAAAAGTGGCCCCACTATAGACCTGCAAATAGCAAAGGGTCTGCTTCAGGTTAATTTCAGTGTATCTTTCATCACATTTCACTTTTCTTCTCAGCCAGTATTAAATATAAGTGGGCCTACTCAAACCTGTCCTGTGAGTCTTTTGAATTATTCAGTCGAAGAGCAATCATGATTTAAGTCGAGAAATTTGAACTTTGTTTTAGCATCCACTTCCCTATAATGGTCCCAGAGACTGTACTAGCCACAGCAATGAGTGTATTAGCCAGGAATTCATGTTCACAGTTACTTATGCTGTTTCAAGAAATTAAATGTACTTTCGGATAAGCACCATTGGCTATCTGAGCTGGAAGGAATATTACAGTCTTTTAATTCAATCCTCTCCCGTTATAGAAGGGGTTTCTAAAGCTCAGAACAGCTCCTAAAGATGAAGCAGTTTGCTTAGGAGCAGAGCTGGAATTAGAATCAGGTGTCTCAGCTAATCTAGATTCCTAATCTAGAGCTCCTTATACTCACAGTGAGTAAACGCCAGAATAATTTCTCACTTATACAGTCAGAGAAAGTCTCTGTGAATTAATTAATCTTCTTATTTGGATATGTTAATCTTTTAAAATATGCAGAAGACTCATTTCAATATATGTCAGCGCTGGGAAAATACTCACAAACTGCCTTAAGAAGCATCTTAGAGGGGCGCCTGGGTGGCTTAGTCGTTTAAGCATCTGCCTTCAGCTCAGGTCATGATCCCTGGGTCCTGGGATGGAGTCCCTCGACCAGCTCTCTGCTCAGCAAAGAGCCTGGTTCTCCCTCTTTTTCTGCCCCTCCCCCATCCCTCTGCTCCTGCTCTCCCTCTCAAATAAATAAAGAGGCTTTTCTTTCTTTTTCTTTTTTTTTAAGATTTTATTTATTTGAGAGAGAGAGAGAGCACAAGCAGAGGGAGCAGCAGAGGGAGGGGGAGAAGCAGACTCCCTGCTGAGCGAGGAGCCCCAAGTGGGGCTCCATCCCAGGACCCTGGGATCATGACCTGAGCTGAAGGCAGACACTTAACCAACTGAGCCACCCAGAAACCCCTTAGAGATGCCTTCTAAAATGGTTTGATGGGACTGGGCTGTAAAACTGCCCAATAATCCACAAATTATAAATTTTCAAGAGAACATTAACTGGGACTATAACATTTCTACCTGATTATCAAAATGCTGTGTTGATCAACTTCATCAGAATTCCCTTCAAGTCAGCCATATCACTGAGGTTCCTCTCTGTGGATGCGCAGTTCACAGGCAAGTTCTGAGGAGTACAGAATTCCTGTGAAACACACAAGGCCACTTATCCTTGCTTCCTCTTAATATTTTTTCCCTAAGACATGGACTTGGCATTTCCCAAGTGTGTCACTTAGAATGTTAACTTAGATTTGAAAAAATGGTTCCATGATCAAGTAAATTTAAGAAATGGAGTTAACTTAGTTTCTTTTATTATGCTAATTTGATTTAGTCATTAAAAAATATTTATTCAGGGGCCCCTGGGTGGCGCAGTCGTTAAGCGTCTGCCTTCGGCTCAGGGTGTGATCCCAGCGTCTAGGATCGAGCCCCACATCAGGCTCCTCCGCTAAGAGCCTGCTTCTTCCTCTCCCACTCCCCCTGCTTATGTTCGCTCTCTCGCTGGCTGTCTCTCTATGTCAAATTAATAAATAAAATCTTTAAAAATATATATATATAGGGGCGCCTGGGTGGCACAGCGGTTAGGTGTTTGCCTTTGGCTCAGGGCGTGATCCCGGCGTTATGGGATCGAGCCCCACATCAGTTATTCAGTGCCTACTACATGTCAGGTACTGTTTTAGGTGCTGAGGATACAGAAGTGAAGGTCATAGATAATATGAGGTAGGTAGCTTTTTGTGTGCTGAATTAATTCTTTTTTTTTTTTTAATATTTGAGAGAGAGAGAGAGGGCGGGGGAAGGGGCAGAGGGAGAGGGAATAGAGAATCTTAAGCACACTCACCGCTGATCACTGAGCCCAATGTGAGGCTCAATCCCAAGACCCTGAGATCATGACCTGAGCCAAAATCAAGAGTTGGATGCTCAACTGACTGAGCCACCCAGGCACCCTTCTGCTGAATTAATTCTTAAGTTAAATTCCCAGAAATGGGACAATGAATTGCATAATTAATAATTCGCAATAATAATAAGTGCTTTGAAAGAAAAATCCAATGTGGTATGGGAAGATATAATAGGAGAGTTTATTAGGGACTTATTACCTTGTCGAGGGTTGCTCCCAATGAGATTCTGAATCTGGCTATGGGTAAAGAGAACTTGGTATTTTGAAACCCCCTCTTGATGTTTCTGATCCCTTCCACAGCCCTCCCTTCCCTCTGTGAGAACCCTACACCACACCCTGGAGCTCCATTCGGGGCAGAGCAAAACCTCAGCACAGCCAGCTACTGTGGCCTCAGGCTCTTCTTCCCACCCCCAAATGTTCTAGATGAGCAAGAAACAACAATTGGCCCTAAAAGCAGGGCCAAGTGACAGAAATTTAAGCATGAAAGAGTGACTCAAGGCTCTCACCATTAAAGACTGACATTTCCTTTTAAACTTGACATCTAAGCAAACTTTTCTTAAATGTAAAACATATTCACTTTTTTGTCAAAAACCATGAAAGTGCTCACACCCTTTGATTCAGCAATCCCATTCCTGGGAATTTCACTTGAGAATTAATTCAACAGAAAAATAAAACTACATACACCAAGTTGGTCATTGTAATTAATGTTAAGTATAATAGTAAGGAGGGAAAAAGCAAACAATCTAAATATTCCGCAGTTGGGAAGCTATTAGATTGTGGTATATTAACTTGTGGCCATCATGTAAATGGTGGAAAAATATGAATGAAGTAATGGCAAAATTATATGCTAAGGAATGCAAACTATATAAAAATGGAGATGTAAAACACAGACGGCAAGATAAAATCGAAAAGTGGAGTCAATTTGCTGGGGTAGTAGGACAACAGGATAGAAGCCCATCGTGAACTGGCTTATGCGGACAGGAGAAAATTCATCGGCTCAAATAACCAAGCCTTAGGTAGAACAGGGGTGGCACTGGCCTCAGGGATGTCTTGAAAGAGGAACACAAATTGCCATCAGGACTTTTATCCCTCTCTTTCCGTTTCTCTCTGCAGGGAAGCCTTTTTTCTCTCAACCCAGTTTCTTCCCAAGATGAGATCCTCATCTTCCCGCAATAAGTTTGGATCACTATAAACTCATATTCTCATATCTTCCAACTAGAGTGAGTTTAAGAGCAATTTAAGAACTCGAGTTTAAGAACAATTCTGGGAATGGGTTGTGATTGGCCCAGCTTCAGTCATGGGCCCATCCCTGGGCCAATAATGGCCAGGTTATCATGATTGGTACTCACATATCAACCTACTATATGGTCAAGGAATCTGGCTCATTTAAGAAGACAGTCAGTCACTTTTGGGGCACCTGGGTGGCTCAGTTAGTTGAGCATCTGACTTTTGATTTCAGCTCAGGTCATGATCTCAGGGTCATGAGATCAAGCCCCATGTCAGGCTTCGTGCTCACTGTGGAGTCTGCTTGAGATTCTCTCTCTCCCTCACCCTCTGCCCCCCCCCAACTTGCACATGCTTTCTCTCTCTCTAAAAAGGAAAAAAGAGGAAGATGATGATGAAGAAGACAACAGTCAATTCTGTTAGGATCCTGTATCTAGAAGAAGAGGGAAGCATTTCCCTAAAAGGAGAGAGGTGCTGCTCTCAATGGAAATTAATTTGCCTATCATTTAAGTTAGTGTGTTAAAAAAGATATCTTATTCTCTTAGTACTACTCCCAATAGCTGGTTGTGATTTCCTGATGCCGTGTGTTTTATTGTAAGGCCACATAGTACAGCAGAAAGAGCACTACATTGAATGCCAGGAAAATGGATTCTCCTAACTCTACCATGAATCAGCTGTGTGTCCTTGGACTAGTTCTTAAACTTCTCTGGATTTTAGTTTCTTTGTCTCAGAATAGTGTCATTTCCATGAGGACAGAAACCAAGTCTGTCTGAAATGGAGATTTGTACTTGGTAACAATCTCTGGGGCTTGGGCTGGTTAGAGGAAGAAGCTGAACTGTGATATGGTTGCAACAAAAGCCTCAGATAGTCAAGGGGAGCCCTAGACTTAGGATGATCTTTCAGAGTTGTTACAAATTTCACCAAGTGGACCTACTTTATATCCCCATTATGGACTAGATGTGCACTGTCCATAGGAAGGGACCTTAAACTTGGGTGAAGGAGTTTCCTGAGCCTCAGGCAACCCCTGGAGAAGGATTCCGCTGAGAGCTGATGGCAGCCAATACCCCCAGCTGCTGGAAGATGGAGTGCCTTGTTCCGGAAGGGGGATATCTGAGCAGCACACTATGACATCTACTACAATCAGTATATTCATAGCACCAATAGGTACAGTGCCTGGCACAGGGTAGGTGCTTATTAATTATTTGTTAAATGAATAAACTATGCAAAAAAGAAGGTATGGAGAGGCGCCTGGGTGGCTCAGTCTATTGGGTGTTCAACTCTTGGTTTCAGCTCAGGTCATGATCTTACAGGCTGTGGGATTGGCCCACATCATGCCTGTGCTCAGTGGGGAGTCTGCTTGAAGATTCTCTCCCTCTCCCCCTTCCCCTACTCATCCTCGCTCTCTCTCTAAAATAAATAAATAAACCTTAAAAAAAAAAAAAAAAGGAAGGTGTGGATTAGATAATCCCTCTTGGCAATATTGCATACATCCATTTGTCTCCCAGAGGATGTGTGGAAAGGGTGATTAATCAAAATCCTCACAGTTTTTGTTATTGTTCTTTTTAAATAAAGGAGTGGGAATAGAACTAGCAGAAGAATGTTTGCTAAAATTAGTGTTGACTTTGGGGCGCCTGGGTGGCTCAGTCGTTAAGCGTCTGCCTTCGGCTCAGGGCATGATCCCGGCGTTCTGGGATCAAGCCCCGCATCAGGCTCCTCCGCTATGAGCCTGCTTCTTCCTCTCCCACTCCCCCTGCTTGTGTTCCCTCTCTAACTGGCTCTCTCTCTCTGTCAAATAAATAAATAAATAAATATTTTTAAAAAAATAAATAAAATAAAATTCCTCCTAGAGTCTAAGCATTAGTTTTGAGTCTGATATATTGAAGCCCAGAAGAAATATTGTCTTTTTCTTCTCTATTAATTTTTTGACCTATTACATTATTGAAAATTTTGGAACATATTCAAAAGTAGTAGGTTCATATGATGAATTCCCAAATACCCTTCAGGTAGTCTTAATAATTGTCAACTCAGGGCACCTTGCTGGCTCAGTCAGTAGAGCATGTGACTCTTGATCTTGGGGCTGTGAGTTGGAGCCCCATGTTCGGTGCAGAGATTACTTAAAAATAAAAATAATAATAAATAATTATCAGCCCATAGCCCATTTTGTTTCATTTATATCCCTACCCACTCTTT
>NW_024426774.1:57860495-57866025 GCF_017311325.1 Ursus maritimus
ACCCAGGATTAATTTGAAGTAAATTCCAGACACTGTATCATTTCATCTGTAAATATTTTCCTATATTCTTTAAAAGATAAGGATGATTTTTAAAAATAATATTAACTATAATGACATTATAATGCCTTAAAAAAAATTCTAATAATTCTGTAATGTCTTCCAATGTCTAGTCATCCAAATAAGATCCATATAATGCAAAATGATTGATATGTCTTTTAAGTCTTTATTTTTTTTTCTTTTTTCTGGTTTTAAGTCTTTAAATCTTTCAGTTCTCTTCCATCTCTCTTTTTATCCTTCATGAGACTTTTTGTAGAGGAAATCCAGTCTTCTGTCCTGTAAAGTTTTCCAGAGCCAGGACTTTGTTCATTGCATCTGCATGGTATAATTTAATACGTACCTCTATCTCCTTTATTTCCTGTAAATAGGTAGTTGTACTTAAATCAGATTCAGGTTTGACTTTTTCTTTTTTTGGAAGACATTTTTATACATTGGTGTGTCCTTCTATTTGGTTGAAATACCATATAATAATGTTATCAATTGTTGCTAATCCATTGCCTGGATCCATTCAATTTAGGCTGTAAAACTGTGATATTCTAATGCTATCATTTTCTTCATTTATTAGCTGGAATACATCCATAAAAAAGGCACTTCCTGTCATTAACTGTTCTGTTATCTAGAGGTAAAGTTAATATAGGAAAGATAGAAAAAAGGCT
Organism: Ursus maritimus; assembly: GCF_017311325.1. Classification (NCBI taxonomy): domain Eukaryota; kingdom Metazoa; phylum Chordata; class Mammalia; order Carnivora; family Ursidae; genus Ursus; species Ursus maritimus. The sequence goes on from NW_024426774.1 coordinate 57,861,209, forward strand.
TGATTTCTTTTTCTCTTTATTACCAGTTTTCAAAAGAATAAGTCAATTTTTTACTATCCTCCAGAAGATTAACTGTGAGTTTTTATTCTCTTAGTATCAGTATCAGAAGTAAACACATTTGATGTGTTTCAATCTACTGTAATTTTTCTTCTATAAACTATTCCATCTTTGGCCATTGGGAGCATCTTCAAGTTGGCTCTAAAGTCCTTTTGACATGACCTTAGCAGTCTTTGATAATCTCTTTACTATCTGTTATAACAATATGTACCCATTTTCTAATTTATTTGCTTTGATATTCCTCTGTGAAGACACCAGTCACTCATGACTGTGCAGTCTCAGAACTGAGATATTTTTTATATAAGAACATAGAAGGTCGCTTGGGTGGCTCAGTCAGTGGAGCTTTGGACTGTTGATTTCGACTCAGGTCACGATCTCAGGGTTGTGTGATCGAGCCCCATGTCAGGCTCTGTGCTGGGCATGGAACCTGCTTAAGATTCTCTCTCACCCTGTCCCCTGCCTCTCCTCCCCAATCATGCATGCTCTCTCTCGCTCTCAAAAACAAATTTTTTTTAATTTAAAAAAATTTTAAGAAAAGAACATAGAGATGCAGTCCTTGTATCTTCGATATATTACAAATAATTTATATTCATTCATTTTTTAAACAAATGGTTATTGAGAATTGGCAATGTATCAGGCACTAGTACAGTTCTCAACCCAGCAGAAAAAAAATTAAACATTATGTAAATAATTACATATAACTGGTTATATGCAAGTATGTTATAGTGAAAAGCACTATAAAAGAAAAGGACAGAGCACAATGATAGTATGTGACATGTAGTCAGAAGTGTTAGGGAAGGCTTTCCTGAAAAAGTCAGAGAGAAGACGAAATGCGAAGGGTAAGTAGGATGATGCAAAGGTGTAGAGACAGAATAGCATGTGCAAAGTCTGGAGGTGGAAAATACCATATTCGGGGAACTGAAAGGCTTGCATGAGTGGACTGTGGTGAGACAAAAAGGTACATGATGGAGCTGGAAATGCATGCGGATGTCAAATCATTCAGAGCCTTGTGGATCAGGTTAAGGATTTTAGACCTCATCCTAAAAAGGATGGGAAGCCACTGAAGTGTTTAAGAGAGAAACAACATGATCAGATTTCCATTTTTATGAGGCCACTGTACCTGTTGTATGGAGAATGAATTGGTAGGGGCAAGAATGAAAATGAAAATTGGGGGTTATTACTGGTGAAAAATCGTAGCGTTTTGAACTAAGGTGACAGCCATGAAAATAGAAAGAAGTGGATAGATTCAAGAGATTTACAGACAACCAAAAGCCAGCTTTGTGCTTACTGGGAAACAACAGAAGCATTCTCCCTAAACCACGTGTTTTTAACTAAGTGTCTTTTTTACAGGAGTAGAGATAGAACAGCATGTGCAAGGGTCTGGCAGTGGGAAATACTTTCTCACATTCAAGGAACTGAAAGTCCTGCTTAAGGTGGCCTGTGGTAAGAGAAGAAGACAGAGTACGTGTTGAAGCTGGAATGGCAGTGAGTCCAGAAGTAGTGAATAGATAGTGAGGCAGTGGAGGCCAGGAATATAGACAGAAAGGCTGCTCGGGGAGTAGGGATAGAGTGCTAGCTGATCTTTGCTTAGTGACGGAAGTGCTCAGCCCCACCTGGTTCCCTCCAAGAGGGCAGCATAGGGATTCTTCACTGCTACCTTCAGAGTAGCGCTGTGGACAAACTAGACCTTCATGAATGCCTCCTGAGATGGCTGGGCTGAGGGACCGTGTTCCTTCCTAGCTCTCACTGGAAGTTGGTGACTTAGGAGTGCATTTTTCAGTTCTTCACAGGATATAGACTGTTCTTTTCACAAGACATCCCCCACATTTGACTTCATACCAGCAGGGGATGAACTTGGCATTGTTTTTTTCAGGAACGGGATGAGTGTAAGAACCTCTACTCTCTCCAGGCCAGCTCTTGTGTGGTTCAATCCGCTGCACACTGGCCAGAAAGCCAGCTTATCACAGGGTGCAGTTTGTGGTTAAGAATGGAGGAAAGCTATCCTGATAGTTAAAGACTCTGACCTCATTACCCAGTATCTTGCCCAAGAGAGTTAACAAAGGATGTGGCAGTGTAGACCTAAGAAACACGATTTCACACACCTAACTAATGCCTGATTTCCTGTCCCAGAAAAGCTTGGGCCCAGGCAGGTGACTTGAAGTCCATTCCGTGGAACAAAGGCACACAGCAGTGCTGCTTCGTGAACCGCCAAGTAAAACTATCAGAATCTATTTAAGAAAACCAGGCCAGTCTGGCTGTGTTTATTGGGAGTAGCCATACAAGACAAAGAGGAAAAGAGTTTTCATTCAGTTCATTCACAGATATTTATTGAGTGCCTGTCACGTGCCAAGTCTTGTTCTAGCTGGTAAGCATACAGAAATGTGCCAAGCAGACAAAATGCTTGCCTTCATAAAGCTTACATTCTAGTGGGGGGAGATAGACAATAAAGATAACAGACAAAATATGTATATATTAGGAGGTGGTAAATGCTAAAGCTTTAGTTAGCATAAAAAAGTGTATGTAGGACATTTTTAGGCCATAAAATGGGTGTTGGTAAAGAGCATGGATAAGGTGAATATTAGTTATTATAGCAGATATTAGAGTGATCATTGAAGAGCTTCCAGAGGTAATATTTAAGATAAAACCTGAAAGATGAGGAACCAGCCTTGTGAAGAGTAAGCAAGAAGGAGAGAGAAATGTTACAAAGGCCTGAGTGAGGCAAGAACTTGGAGTGCTCCAAAGACAGAAAGAAGGCCAATTTCGGGGTGCCTGGGTGGCTCAGTCGTTAAGCATCTGCCTTCGGCTCAGGGCGTGATCCCGGCGTTCTGGGATTGAGCCCCGCATCAGGCTCCTCCACTTGGAGCGTGCTTCCTCTCCCACTCCCCGAGCCTGCTTCCTCTCCCACTCCCCCTGCTTGTGTTCCTTCTCTCTCTGGCTGTCTCTCTCTCTGTCAAATAAAGAAATAAAATCTTAAAAAAAAAAAGCCAATTTCTACGGTGCACTAAGCTAGGGGAGAGATCCAAAACACGAGACCGGGGAGGCAGGCATGCCATGATAAGGAACGTGGGTTTCTCCTAAATCACTGTGCTCATTATGGCACAATTATCTGTTCTACTGTAACACTGCCAACTCAGAATTCACTGGCCAACACGGCTGTCTGGCCTTACCTCAGAGAGAGGACATCTTAAGAAAGCCCCAAGAATGGCCAGAAACAGACATAATAAAAACCATGCTCTAAAGCTCATACACAGCACTCCTCCGGGAGCTTCTGGGATTTGCATTCGGGTTCTTTACTTTCCTGTTAAATACCCTTTTAATAAATTTCCTTATCTGATTTCCAAGCCCACAGCAGATTACAAGGGTAGGGAAGGGCAGGCACTCTGCTCAGTTGACATTTTAATTCAGTGAGTCATTTTGCTTGGAAACCACCTTTCCCCATGACTGACCTCATCCTGTACTGAAGGACTGCACAATTCATCCGAATACCCTCATGACATGTACATTTACTGTACCATGATGTGGTGGTAAGAACACTGATGCACATTAGTCCTGGACACAAATTCTGACTCCAGCATTTATAATTCTATGTCCCCATAGATTGTGAATGATTTAAGGACATTGTGTCTTAGCTTTGAATCATCTGTAACCTATCCCCCTACTCCAAGCCTGGGATAATGCTAGTCATGTAATAGTGCTTGACAAATGGATCTTGAATGAATAAATGAAAGTATGATTGGATACGTTCCCCTCTCTGATCCTCAACTGCCTCATCTATAAAAGGAGGGTCTTCCTTGGAATGTTAAATAGCAATATACATAGAAAGCACAATATAAAGTATAATGTACAATATAAATGCAAGGTATTTTGCTATTCAGGGGTGAATCAGAGGTGTCTTTCAAAGGGTCAAGGGAACCTTTAGGTCCTTGTGTCTATGACTTGAAGTAGTTGCCACTAGATGGCAATGTTTTCTTAAGGCACATGAAGCCATTTTTGTGACTATTGGCCTTCAAACTGGGGGTTCTCATACCACTGAGAATACAGAATGCTTTCCAAGATGTGCTCAAGTATGGATAGCTTTGAGGAAATCAGTTTTCCAGTCTGCAATGTCTATGTGTCTTCTTTCCTAAAACTAAACTGGGAAAGTACTTGTGTTCATAATAGCCCTTCTCCAACTTCTCAAAAACAAAGACATAGCCATTATTCATCCCAAATCATATTTTATGGCATGATCAGGGCATCAAACAAAGGAGAAGTCTCCTTCACTGATTAACAAGGAAGCAGTCTTTCCCTATGTTTTACATACTTCTGTGAAGAGTGAAACTTGGCTTTAGAAATGGGGTATTTGGGCTCATGTCGTCATGGTCTAAAAGAAAATATATGGTACAGTGGGGTGGTGGGGATAAGGTTTCTTCCATCCTCTAGGAATTATCAAAGAAAGCATTTACCTTTAGGAAGCAAAGCACAGAGAGCATCTTTTTTAAAAATTCTAAACAGTTTTTTCACATTCTTAAATAAATTCTTTTCATCTATTCTCAATACTCATTCTAAAATCATTAGCAGGGGCGCCTGGGTAGCGCAGTCGTTAAGCGTCTGCCTTCGGCTCAGGGCGTGATCCTGGCGTTCCGGGATCGAGTCCCACATCGGGCTCCTCCGCTGGGAGCCTGCTTCTTCCTCTCCCACTTCCCCTGCTTGTGTTCCCTCTCTCGCTGGCTGTCTCTCTGTCACATAAATAAATAAAATCTTTATAAAAATAAAAAAAA
>NW_024426774.1:57866035-57906969 GCF_017311325.1 Ursus maritimus
AAAAAAAATAAATAAATAAAATAAAATCATTAGCAGGAAAGGAATACGTTGGAATGGCCAAAGCAATTGATTATTTTATTTTTAAAATTTTTATTTATTAAATTTTTAATTAATAAATTAATTTAGTTGATTATTTCAAATGTAGCTAAAATATTTTTTAGAATAACCAAATTTTTCATGACCCACTAGCCAAAACCAAATTTTCACATGATCTCTTTCAAATTTGGTGCATAATTCAATAAGATAGTAACTAATGATTTTTATCAAATCGTATGATAAAATATTTACTCTAATATTAATGATTTGTATTTTTATTTTATCTTATTTAATTTTATTTAATATTATCTACTTCCCATTAACAAAAAAGTTATATTTTATATGCAATTACAATTAATTTTTACAATCTATACTTTCTATTTCATTAAATCATGGGGAAAGTTTTATCATAATGTCTAATGAAATAATGGTGCTATTTCTGATTTTTATACTTGAGATTTATTTATTGTCAAAAGCAGAACCTCAAGGCACCTGGGTGGCTCAGGTGGTTAAGCATCTGCCTTTGGCTCAGGTCATGGTCCCAGGGTCCTGGGATTGAGCCCCATGTCAGGCTCTCTGCTCAGCGGTGAGCCTGCTTCTCCCTTTCCCTCTGCTGCTTCTCCTGCTTGTGTGCTCTTTCTCTGTCAAATAAATAAATACAATCTTCAAAAAAAAAAAAAAAAAAAAAAAGCAGAACCTCAGAGTCTGAAACAGATAGTTACATTTGACCAAAGAAATATCAGGATTTGTATCATATTCCTTGCTTTATAAATAGCTTATAATTTGGCCATACATGACATTGCAATATTACAAATTTCATAATGAAGAATAGCATATTGATTTGTTACTTTGATTTTCTAAATTTAAAAATTGATTAAAAAAAGAGATAAATGAATTATATTAAATCTACCTTAAATTAATCTTGACCACTTTTAATTCTTATAACAACCCTTGAAATAGGTCCTATTATTTCCCCCAGAGAGTTTAAGTAATCTATCCACAGTCACAAAAGCAAAGAAAGGCCTCTGAGCAAGCCAACATACATGTCACCATTACTGTGTATTAAAGCTTCGGCAAGTTATACTTTATATATTCCAATGTTGCACAATAACATAAGCTTGATCCCATGGTTTCCAAGCTCACAGCAGAATAGGAGAAAACCAGAAGTTGGGGGCACAGCATCTACTAGAGACAAACATTTTGACATTAGTGAGAACTGACAGTCAACAACCTAATAACAAAGAAGAGACAAAAGAGCTATATAAAACAATCCTCAAGATAAAAAAATGGAGCTATTTTAGTGAAGGTACTAAAAATCCTACCTTATATTACTGTTTTAAATTAAATTAATATTTAATGTCTACATTATTATGATTGTAAATATTTTTTATTGAGTCAAATAATGTACAGTTATTTAAGTTGGACAATTTATTGTTTTCCCTGGAAGTAATAATTGCCTCATCTTCTCCATTACTTAGTTTTCTAGATACCTGTTACTGATTAAGTCTCAAACTCTGACACTACTATAAAAATATCTCATAATGTAGTTAAATACTTCAAGTAATGTTTCATTTTGTTCTTAAAGACATCCTTCTGGAGCCTTTCATTCTCTGCTCCAGTCTGAACAGGTTCTCTGTATGCCTATTCCTCATCTTTCCTTCTAGGACTTCTCATCACCACTCTCCTATACATTCTTTTATTTGTCTCCTGTGTTCAATCCTTTGTTTCTTGGATTCTTTCTCTGTAGTGGTTTATTCCCTTGTTTTGGTGGAGCACGTTCTCCAATATCTTCCTAAGAAATGAAGAGTAGGAGATAATTTACTTGAGCCTCTATATGTCTGAAAACAGCTATATTCTGCCCTCAAATTTGGTTAATAGTTTAGCTGGCTATAAAATTCTTCAGAATTTTGATGGTCTTTTTCAATTGTCTTCTCCATTCCAATATTACTTTTAAAGTCAAATTTTGCCCTGATTCCCAAGCTTTTGTACGTTACTGTTTTTCTCTGTGGAAGCTCCAGGATTCTGAAGTTTCAGGATGATGAGTCCTGCTTTATTAAAATATAACATACATTTTATAAAATATACCATTTTGAGTATATAACTACAAGAGTTTTTTAAAAAGATTTATTTGGGGCGCCTGGGTGGCACAGAGGTTAAGCGTCTGCCTTCGGCTCAGGGCGTGATCCTGGCATTATGGGATCGAGCCCCACATCAGGCTCCTCCGCTATGAGCCTGCTTCTTCCATTCCCACTCCCCCTGCTTGTGTTCCCTCTCTCGCTGGCTGTCTCTGTCTCTGTCAAATAAATAAATAAAATGTTTAAAAAAAAAAAGTAAATATTTAAAAAATAAATAAATAAATAAATAAAATAAAAAATAAAAAAGATTTATTTATTTGAGAGAGAGAAAGTGTGTGCACACAAGCACGTGCAACCAGGGGAGGGGCAGAGAGAGAGAGAGAGGGAGAGAAACCCTCCAGCTGATTCCCCACTGAGCATGGGGACTGATGTGAGGCTCCATCCCAGGACCCTGAGACCAAGAACTGAACCAAAACCAACAGTGGGCTGCTTAACTGAATGAGCCACCCAGGCACCCCATAACTACAAGAATTTTGAAACATACACACAGTAATGTAATCTCTACCACATTATTGATATAAAATATTTCCAGCATTTCCCTTTGCAGTTAATCCCCTCCTCCCAATCCTTGGTGCCTAGAAACTTCTGACTAGCTTTCTACTACTATAGTTTTGCCTATTCTAGAATTCTATATAAATAGAATCACAGAGTGTGTAGTCTTTTATGTCTGGTTTCTTTCCCTTAGCATTTATTCTTTTGAGATTAATCAATTTTGTTGTGCATATCAGTATTTTGCTTTACATTCGTTGTTGAGTAGTATTCCATTTTATCAATATACCACAAATTATACATTCACCAGGAAATGGACACCTGGGGTATTTCCAAATTTTGGCTGTTATAAATGTTCATGTACAAATCTTTGTGTGAATCTGTTTTCATTTCTCCAAGATAAAGACCTAGAAGTGAAGTTTCTAGGTCATTTGATAAGTGTATATATATTTTTCCCCTAAGTTTTTATTTAAATTCCAGCTAGTTAACATACGGCACAATAATAAGTATGGATTAACTTTATAAGAAACTGTCAAACTGTTTTGAGAAGTGGTTATACCATTTTGCATTCCCAGCACCAGTGCATGAGGGTTCTAGACGCTGTGCATCTTCACCAATATTTGATATTGCAGTCTTTTGAGTTTTAACCATTCTAGTGGGCATAGTGATATCTCATTCTGGATTTAATTTGCAATTCCCCAATAACTAACATGTTGATTATCTTTTTTATTTTGATGAATTCCATGTAGTAGATTGAATAGTGTTCCCCCAAAATTCATGTCCACCCAGAACCTCAGAAAGTGATCTTATTTGGAAATAAGATCTTTGTGGACATAATTAAATTAAGGTTTAAGATGAGATTATACTAGATTAGGATAGTCCTTAAATCCATTGATACAATCCTTGTAAGAGACAGGAAAGGGCACACAGAGACACAGAGAAGGCCATGTGAAGATGGAGGCAGAGATTGTGATTATATTGTATATATGTTCTGGTACCAGTTCCAGTATATGGGGGTTTTCCCCCCAACACCAACCAATTCTCCCACACCAGCTAGATATCTTAAAATTCAACTCATTCCTGACACTATCTACCCAGAGATAGTATCAGATTCCACAAGTTAGGGGTTCAGTCCCACAAGATTGCCTCCCACTTCACATGCCAGTCACAAGCCCAGGTTGTTACTTATATTTTTTATGAATTCACTATAAATTGGAGGTCCCCCTCTCCCCTCCTTGGGGTCGATTAATTTGCTAGAGCAGCTCATACAACTCAGGAAACTCATTTACTCATTAGATTACTCATTTATTGCAAAGGATATGAATCAACAGCCAGATGAAGAGACACATGGGGTAAGGTCCCCAAATGAAGGTGCTTCTGTCCCTGTGGATTTTAGGGCCTGGCACAATGGTACCTGGAAGTATCCTGGTTCCCCACCTAGAAGCTCTCTGAAGCCATCTTTTTGGTTTTTTATGGAGCTTCATTACATAGGCCCAGTTGATGAAATCACTGACCGGAGGTCAGGGCAGGTGGAGGATGGGGCTGAAAATTCCAACCCTCTAATCACATGGTTTGTTCTCCCAGCAACCAGCCCCCATCCTTAGGTGAGGGGGTCCCAAAGCCACCTCATTAACATAACAAAAGACACATTTGTTACACTTTACCACTTAGGAAATTCCAGAGTTTTAGGAGCTCTGTGCAAGAAAGGAGGACAAAGACCCAATATATATTTCTTCTTATATACCAGAAACTACCAGCTGCTCGAAGCAGCAAGGAAGGTTCTCCCTTGGAGACTTCAAAGAGGATGTGGCCCTGCCACACCTTGAGTTTGGCCTCCAGAAATGTGAGAAAACTTTTCTGTGGTTTTAAGTCCCCTCGTTTGGGGTAACTTGTTATGACAGCCTTAGAAAACTAATACAGTCCAATTTATCCATTTTTTTTCTAAATTATTGTTCTTGCTTTTTGTGTCCTACTTAAGAAATTTTTGCCTTACAAAGGTCACTAAGATTCTCTTTTTTTTCCTCTGGTTTTATGGTTTTAGCTTTTACATTTAAGTCTATGATCCATTCTACATTAATATTGTATGTGCTGTGGAGTAAGAATTAGGGTTAATTTTTTTATTCCAGCATTATTCATTGAAAAAAATTATCCATTCCCCATTGAATTACCTAGGAAGCTTGGTCAAAAATTAATTAGCCATAATTCTGTGGGCTTATTTCTGGACTCTTTATTCTGTTTCCATGATCATCTTTCTACCAATATCACAATGTGTTGATTTCTATAGCTTTATAATAGGTTTTGAAAACAGTGTAAGTCCTCCAACTATGTTATTTTTTAAAATTGGGGTTTTTCTAGATCTTTTGCATTTCCATCTAAATTTTAGAATCGGCTTGCCCATTTTTACAATTGGAATTTTTAATTGTTTGTTGCTAATATGTAGAAATATAATAGCTTTTTGTGTATTGACCTATATCCTGTGACCTTGCTAACTCATTTATTAGTTCTAGTAGCTTTTTGTAGAATTTTTAAAGATTTTACATATATAACAATATCTTATGAGAATAAAAAGAATTTTTTCTTTTTCACTCTGTGAAACACACATGGAAGAAACTGAATTTCTTTTTCTTTCTTTCTTTCTTTCTTTCTTTCCTTCTTTCTTTCTTTCCCTTTCTTTCTTTCCTTCTTTTTCTTTCTTTCTCTTTCTCTCTTTTCTTTCTTTCCTTACAGAGAACTGTCTAGGACCTCCAACACAGTGTTCAATAGATGGGACTAGAGTGAGCATTCTTGCCTTGTTCTTGATCTCAGGGGGAAACCATTCAAACTTACACTATTTTTTTTCAATCTTACACTTTTAAGCATGATGCAACATTAAACCTTTTTGAACGTTAAGCTTTATGTTCCTGCTATAAACCCCATTAGATCATAATGCATTATCCATTTTATGTATTATTGGCTTCAATTTGGTAATATTTTGTTAATTTTACATCATGTTCATGAGGGTTGTTGGTCTGTAGTTTTCTTTTCTTGTGATATTCTTGATGGTTTTGGTATCAGGGTGATGCTGACTTCACAGAATGTGTTGGAAAACGTTCCTCTTCCTTCATTTTCTGGAAAACTTTGTGTAGAATTGGTACTATTTCTTCGTAAGTATCAGGTAGGTTTCTCAGTAAAACCATCTGGGCCTAGCATTTTCTTTGTAGGAGGGTTTTCAACAACAAATCAATTTCTTTAGTAGGTATAAGGCTAAATTATGTATCTTCTTTGTGTCTTTAAGGAAACATGCACATTTTATCCATGTTGTCAAAATTATTGGCAAAAATGTTGTTGGGGCGCCTGGGTAGCGCAGTCGTTAAGTGTCTGCCTTCAGCTCAGGGCGTGATCCTGGCATTCAGGGATCGAGTCCCACATCGGGCTCCTCGGCTGGGAGCCTGCTTCTTCCTCTCCCACTCCCCTGCTGTGTTCCCTCTCTCGCTGGATGTCTGTCACATAAATAAATAAAAATTAAAAAAAAAAAATGTTGTTTATAATATCATCTTATGGTGCTTTTAGTGTCTATAGTTTCTATAATATTTTCTCTCTCATTGCTGATACTGGCAATTTGTGCCAATGCTCTCTCTTTCTTTCTTTTTTCCCCCGATGAATCTGGTTAGAGGTTTATCAGTTTCATTACACTCTCAAAGAACCAGCTTTTGGTTTCATGATTTTCTCCATTATTTTTGTTTTCTATCTCATTGATCTTTATTATTTCCTTTCTTCCGTATATTTTGGTTTTAATATGTTCTTCTATTTCTAGTTTTTGAAGGTGGAAGCTAAAGTCATAGGCTTAAGACCTTTCTTCTTTTCTAATATAGGTGTTTAGTGCTATAAATTTCCCATTAATACTGCCTTGGTTGTACCCACAAATGTTGATAGGTTGTTGTTATTTTCATTCAGTTCAGAATACTTTCTAATTTCCTTTTTGTTCTCTTTTTTGGCCCACAAGTTATATAGACTATATTTAGTTTCTAAGTATTTGGAGGACTTCTGAGACATCTTTCCATTATTTAATTCTATTTTGGTCAGAGAAAACACTCTGTGTGAGTTGATTCCTTTTAAATTGATTGAGACTGGTTTTATGGCCAAGAAGATTATTAGAAATATGATCCACCTGTGGCACCTGGGTGGCTCAGTCAGTGAAGCATCTGACTCTTGGTCTCAGGTCAGGTCTTGATCTCAGGGTTGTGAGTTCAAGCCTCAGGTTGGGCTCCATGCTGGGCATGGAGCCTACTTAAAAAAAAAAAAAATCCACCTAATGGGAGAAAATGTGGTCATTATTATGCTAATAAAAGGACTAAGGTCGGAGCAACAATGTTTCTTCTCTTTTTATTAGATTTTATTTTTAAGCAATCTCCACACCCAACATGGGGCTCAAACTCACAACTCTGAGATCAAGAATCATCCACTGTACTGACTGAGCCAGCCAGGTGCCCCAATGTTTCTTATCATTGATCAGTATATTGGCATTTGGATTTTACATCAGTCTGATGAGCTCAGTGAATATGAGTTCCTTACTGAGACAACAAGCTGCCTCTTAATGTTCGCTATGTACGATGGCAAAGATCTTAATTGAAAACTGAACATTTCAATCTTCCAGGTATTTTCAAATACCATATATTTTTATTCATATATTTGTTTTACCTTTAGAACATATGATGATTTTAGGCCTCTGAATAAATTGTCCTTTCTTAGATACTTTGTTTCTCATCTGAGAATTTAAAATTAAGTAAATTTAATTTACTGTATATATACATGAATGTATCTTTTTTTTTTTTTTAAGATTTTTATTTATTTATTTATTTGACAGAGATAGAGACAGCCAGCGAGAGAGGGAACACAAGCAGGGGGAGTGGGAGAGGAAGAAGCAGGCTCCCAGCGGAGGAGCCCGATGTGGGGCTCGATCCCAGAACGCTGGGATCACGCCCTGAGCCAAAGGCAGACGCTTAACCGCTGTGCCACCCAGGCGCCCCTACATGAATGTATCTTAAGAGGAAGTCCATGTTGCTCAATATCACTGATTTAGTAGTTGAAGTGGCCAGTAAATATGTAGAATTTGAGCCTCCTTGGAATCAGTCCCAAAGTTCTATTCATGAGCGTATAGAGGGGTGCCTGGGTGGCTCCGATGGTTAAGTGTTTGCCTTCGGCACAGGTCATGATCTCCAGGTCCTGGGATAGAGCCCCGTGTCAGGCTCCCAGCTCAGTGGGGAGTCTGCTTCTCCCTCTTCCTCTGCCTCTCCCGCTGCTTGTGTTCAGTCTCTTTCTAAAATGAATAAATAAAATCTTAAAAAAAAAAAAAAAGAGCATATTGAAATTAAATATTTTCAGAGCCATTAGATGGTGTGTAAATACATTGACTCAGGATATTTTTCACTGTGCTACTAGGGGTCATAATTGCAATATCTGAAAAAAAATTACTGACCTATTAAAAGAAGTTGCTGGGGTGCCTGGCTGGCTTAGTCAGAAAAGCACGCAACTCTTGATCTTAGGGTCATGAGTTGGAGCCCCACATTGGGTATAGAGATTACATACATACACACATTAAAATGTAAAAAAAATTTTTTTAAAGTTGTTGCCAGTATCAAAAAGCAAAGACAAAACAAAACCAATGAAAAAAGTGACCCTCTGCTTCCCCCACAAAGCAGAGGGGAGTGGCTGGGGAAAGAAAAGCCTTATCCTTCCTATGCTGTCCTCACAGCCAATATTTAGTCTCTTTAGTGTACCTCAAGCCCTCTGTCCTTTCATGACTGGGGGTGCTAATCCTTAACTGTGGTAAAGAGGGCATAGTGACAGTAGGATCAGCTTAAGTCATCAGGCCCTCGTGAAACTGTTTTCTCTCATGAGGCTGTCTGGCTGTTTTAAGCCCTGATTTTCAAGCTTTCTTAATGTATGTATGTAGGGCCCACATGCCCCATAGGAGGCATCAGGCCTTTCAACTGCAAAATGTAAAGCTGTATAGAAAACTAAGTGGTATAGCACCAGATCTCAGGAACCAATCATCAGTCTGGGGAGAGGGGAGACTTTTGTTTTAAAATAACTACAAGTCTGGGGGCACCTGGCTGGGGGCACCAGTCAGTAGAGCATGCGACTCTTGATCTTGGGGTCGTGAGTTTGAGCCCCATGTCAGAGGATAGATTGTAATCTTAATAAAGAAAACTTTAAAATAATCGCAAATCTGGATGCACAAGACGAAATTAACTGCTCCCATTTACAACATGTCAGTGATAACCCCTCTCATCTGGTAAGTGTTTTCCAACCAATTAAACATTGTTGGCACACCGTGATAAGTTTTATGAAAAAGAGAAAAAGAAAGTATTACTAAGTTCAACCTTATATTTAAATCAAAGAAACGAAAGAAACATCCCTTGCTTCTGCCACAAGCCTACAACAAGGTCGGCAGCCAATCTGTTCTGGAGAAATATTTGTCCTGAAGTTCCTCCACAGCTTTTTAAAAAATAATCTATAGAATTGTAACTCCCTTCACATTCAGTAATGTGTCTTTGTGGACATTGTTCAATGTGAAAGGAAGAACTGAAGTAAAAATATGTATAATTCAAGGTATCTTTTTCTGAGAGATAATGAAGTTAGAAACCAAATCCCCACGAACGGACCGCTCCAGAGTTTCACTAATTTCACTTTTCCCTGCTCTCGTCCAAGGGTGAACAGAAAGGAAGCAGCTACACCTGGTGCCAAGGGAAAACACAGAATTGAGAACATTGGATAGGGAATCAGAAAACCTAAATGCTGACCCTGGCTTTGTCTCTAACTTGTTGGGTGAAATGGAATTAATCTGCTTAGTCTTTCTGCTCTGGAGTTCCTCATCTTTAAAGTCAGGGGATTGGATTAATAAACTCCAAGATTCCTGTGGACTCCTCCCCTCTGCTTCCTTGGTTTCCATGGCTCTCTGCTATCTATACTCTCCTAATATTTCTGGTCCTCCTTTCTGACAATTCTTCTTCCTATTGTAACATAAATGTAGAAGTCTCTCTAGTGAACTGTCATTGACTCCCTTTTTTCTCTAATCCTCTCCTGCAATATTATAATCTCTGTGGTGGACACTGGTATATCACCCAGATCCCCTCCCTTTTTTTCTTTTTTTAAGATTTTATTTTTAAGTGATCTCTACATACAACGTGAGGCTACAATTCACAACCCCAAGATCAACAGCTACATACTCCACCGCCTGAGCCAGTCAGGCACTCCCTAGATCCCCCCCTTCTATACTGACTTTCCTTTCCTCGGCTGCTGGAAGGTTGGAGGATGACAGTGCTCAGCTGAGTTTCTCTCTGGGAATTGCCCTCATGCAAAGAGAACCACCTTACCTGAGGTCGCATCCCCTTCCTGAGGAAAGCCATATCCAATGTTTGTACAGTGTGGGAATGAGAAGAGCCACCCCCCCTGCTTCAAGATGGGATAAATTTGAAGAGCCAGCCATACCTGCTCCAGAATTCTCCTGGTTTCTGTTGTAACTGCATTGCAATTCAACTCCTCCAGTTCTACAGGTGTTGATCCTGAGAGCACACCTCAGCAAACCACCTACACAAAAATCTTCATCTCAGTGTCTGTTTCTTGGAGAAACCAACTTAAGACAGTTGGTGCCAGGAGTGGTTCAAGGAAGCAGACGCTAAAATGGGATATTGGAACTGGACCACCCATTTTCCAGCTGGCAGTGAGTACCCCATCACTGGTGGCCAGAGGAACACCTTGGAAGCATATACAGAGACTCTCATCTCCTGCTGCCACAGGTCAAAAAAAGCTTTAGATGGACCCAGACCCTGGACTTTACTGTAAGAGTAGCAGAACTCCAAAGAAATTTGAATTCTCCAATCTGCTGTGCCAAGGTCAGAGCTCTGAGAAGGAAGAGATGGAATTCTGAGACTTGAGATGGGAACATTTGGATTGAAGCACACAGAAAACTTGAAACTACAGATCCCTCTAAACTTTCTGGATCAGCAGAAATGGCCCACTGCTCCTGTTAAGGGCAAGTGTCCCCACTTGTTTATAAATAATGCAGAGGCCCCTCAACCTAGATAAGAAATCAAAGGAGGATTTTCAAGAGCAGCCCTGACACTTGGACAATACAACCCAGCAAACATTATAATTTCACATATGTGAAATCATACAAGATTCACAATGTAGACCCCAAGGGTAGTAGAATAAGGCTATGCCAACTTCAGTGAAGAATTTTCTACCATTTGAAAAATAGCCCCAAACATGCTAGTGTACTCTGGTAAAGACAGAAGAACTGATTATAGGACATCAAGTGACCATATGGCCCAGGCTACGTTATTACAAGATTGTTTCTATCAGGCCCATCTATTATGCAATGGAAGTGGTAAATCTGGGATCACTCAAGAACAGTGTCAGGAGGGCACAGTGTGCTGCATACGCAGGTGATCCAGAACCCCCTGTGATCCACTACTGGTACACTGATGTCTCTCCCTCAGCTCACAGCTACAGCTGCATTGGCATATTCAGGTGATCCACTGGGGCTTTCTTAGGAGTCCCTTACTCAGTTTTGAAGGTAAGAGGACAAGCGCAGCAGCCGTAGTCTAAGAAGTTTGGTGACCAGAGGCTTGCCTACAGGCTGTGGTTACCTACTTTCTATGGGAAGAGGAGTGACATGAGGTAGAAATACATATATATATGGGCGGCCTTGGAACGCTTGGCAAGTTGGTCAGGGGTCTGAAAGTAGAAAGACTAAAAGATAAGGTCGAGGGCCTGGGTCACCCAGACCACCAAGGAAGCCACCCAGATCAGCAGAGGAGCTGGCTGAGGGTAAGGGAACTCTGGAATGGGTAGTGGGGGAGGGAGATCTTGAGTTTCAGTTCTACCTGAAGGCCAGCTACATTAGTGAGGGCTGTGTCCATCCCACCAAACTTTCTCTTATAAGCTTCCCCCAGGAAAGGATACCAGTAAGAATTCTGGAGGTGCTGAACTTGCTGTATAAAGCAAGTGGGTCTGAGTGACATAATAGGTAGACTGTCGTGGATGCTATGCTGTATTGCCCAGGCCCTCTGTTCTGGACCAAGGCACTCATTTTCCCAGATACTGGGCGTGTTGGCTGCCAAAAACTCCCAGCTAAGTCTTTCTCCAAGGATTGCTTTCAGCAGATGAGCACTTTCTCCCCCCAAGATCATTTCCCTTGCCTGGCATAAAGTCCAGGGCCCTTGCCCCAAGATGGGACACCTCTGAAGGCCTATCCCTTCTTCAGAGCCCCCACTGGGTCATCTGAGGCCTCTACTCCTACTTGCTACTGTTAGCTCCTCCCACTGCCCATTCCTCCTGCATTTACTCCCACACCGGTGTCCTCCTGAAAGCATATGTCCTGTAAAATCCTGCACACCAGGGGCTTGGGATGTTAGTGTTTAATGGGTACAGTTTCAATTTGAGAAGATGAAAAGTTCTGAAGATGGATGGTGGTGATGGTTGCACAATAATGTAAATGCATTTAATTCCACTAAACTGCACAGTTAAAAATGGTTAAAATGGTAACATTTATGTTATTCTATTTTACCACAATAAAAAAATTCACGCACATGAATCTCCCTCAGGGTCCTCTTTCCTAAGGAACCTAACCAAACAACCTCTGTGAATATGGCAAAAATTGCTAGCTTTCACCAATATTCATCCTTTCTTTCTTCTTTAGTAATGGAACTCAGCCTGAAACTGCAAGCGGTCTTGCCCTTGGCCATAGGATGTGAGACAAGTAACTACGATGTGGGACATGTGACTAAGTTGGGCCAATTGGGTGTGATAAGTGATATGGGCCACCTCCTGGTCATGCTCTTAAAGTAATAGGCATGCCCTCCACTTGTCTCTGCCCTTTTCTGCGGGCTGTGATGCAAATGCAGTGGTAGGAGCTGGAGCTGGAGATGGAAGCCATAGATAGAAGATGACAGAGCCACCCTACCAACCCTAGACTGATTATCTCTGGCTGTTACAAGAGATATAAATCAACCTCTATATTGTTTAAGCCATGGAATTCGAGGTATCTTTGTTACGACAGCTCAGCCTCTATCTTAGCACTTTGATTGACTCCAAAATTCCTCTCATCCTAACTCCTTTTACAAACAGCTCCTCTTTCTTGTCCCCAGTTTTGAGACTCAACATGTCCACACCATAATTTATCCTAATGCCTCCTAAACTATGTTCCTTCTTTGTTCTTTATTTCTAATAATACCACAATTTCCTGCTTATGAAGAAAGAGCACTAAACATTCATGCAGTGGAATACCATTCAGCCATTAAAAAGGAGGAGGTAGCCCAAGATATACTGACAATGGAACCATCCCCAAGATCTGTTGTTAAGTGAAGAAAGTAAAGAGCAGTACAGTGTCTATAATATACCACTATTTGTTTTAGAAAAAAAAAAAAGACAACCTACCTCTGTAAATATTTGTATGTACATAGAGTATCTTAGGAAGGATAACCAAAGACTTGAGTTGCTGCTCTGTTTATTTTATTTATTTTTAAATTTTTTTTCTCTCTCTCTTTTTTTTAAGTAGTCTTTACATCCAACGTGGGGCTTGAATTCACAACCCACAGATCAAGAGTTACATGCTCCACTGACTAAGCCAGCCAGGCAACCCTGTTTGACTTGCTGCTCTAGATAGGACAGCTGGGGGACAAGGTGACAGAAAAACTAATTTCTTATATATACCTGTTTGAATTGTGTACTGTGTGCAAAGAGCTGCTAGATTGTACAACCCAAGGATGCACTATTCAAATTCTAATTTGTGTTTTGTCTGAGATTTGTAATTTGTTTGGGATTGTGCTGTGTGTGGCCTGGGCAGCTGTTCACATCACTCCTGTTATTCATGTTTTACATACTCAAGAAGAAGTTCAAGAAAATATGCTTACTCTTTGTTCTATAGTTTAAACAGAATGGCTATTTTCTGAAACTGTCTAAGTTAAAATATCCTAGGATTTCATAAATTTCTGTCTAGATTGTGATTTACGTCTGTTACCGACCATCAATTTAAAATGAGTTTTTATTATCTTTTAAGAGTCCCCACTCTTAAAAAAAAAAAAAAAAAGTTTCCACTCTTTTCAGGAACTTCCTTCAGCACTGAAATGACCAGGCAACTTTTTTCCTCCAGAGAACTCCAAACAAAGATTGGGGAGGCAGAACACTAAAACCCACCTAAGGGTGTGACCCCCACAAATATCCTCCTCCTGGGAACTATCAATGATCAATTATTTAGTATGGACTGAGAACTTGAAAAATGTTCTTAACTTTTGATCGTGCAAATTCTGCTACTATGAATTCCCCACATATCCTAAGGAAAGCATCAGCAATACACGCTAAGATGTATGTACTAGAATGCTCACTGTGGCTTATTTCTGTTGTCCAAAAACAAACCACAGAGCCATAGATACAGGACTCGTTAAATCTAGTACAGTTCATCTAGGTAATGGAATTCCAGATGTTAGAAGAATAATGAAATGGAAAAATGATTACATTGTGTTGATAAATGATAAAAGCAAATTACAAAGCAGTAGGTAAGGGTATTATCCTTAGACAATCCCAATGTGGTGTTTGTTTTGTTGTTGTTGTTGTTTTAAGTAAGCTCTACACCCAACGTGGAGTTTGAACTCACAACCCTGAGATCAAGAGTTGCATGCTCTGGGGCGCCTGGGTGGTGCAGTCGTTAGGCATCTGCCTTCGGCTCAGGGCGTGATCCCGGTGTTCTGGGATCGAGCCCCACATCAGGCTTCATCGGTAGGAGCCTGCTTCTTCCTCTCCCACTCCCCCTACTTGTGTTCCCTCTCTCGCTGGCTGTCTCTGTCTGTCAAATAAATAAATAAAATCTTAAAAAAAAAAAAAAAAAAGAGTTGCATGCTCTGACTGAGCCAGCCAGAGGCCTCCCCTTGCTTTTTAAGAAAAGTGTATAACTATGTCTGGAAAAGATATCCACCAATATGTTAATACTGCTTTTCTTTGGGAGTTGGGCTTATTATAGATTATTTTTAATTTTTTTTTGTGCTTACCTGAATTTTCTCAAGTTATGATTAATCCATTTTCTCTTATAATTAAAAAAAAATGTTACCCCCTCCCAAAGTGAATTTGGGGGGTTCTTTGAGCACTTCAGTTTGCTCCTCATTAGTCTCCCATAGTACTCTGAGGCATATATACAAATTTTAAATGAGGAACATCAATCCTGGGATATGTAGAGAATTCTTCCAGCTTGATCAGGTACTACAAAGAGGAGGTTAAGAGTAAAGGGTGGCAGATGGTAAGGGAGTGGGGGTGGGTAAAACAGATTAAATGGTGTTGTTACCTTTGTTGTAAATTTTCCTTCCAGAAAAAGTAACTTAATTATTTTCTAGCTAAATGAGCTATTTTACATTTGTAGAGATGACAAACTTCACTATTCACCAAGACCATATGCTTTTTGGTATTCATATAGGCTTTGAAGTCTAAAATACATGCTGTTTAGGAATGTTAGTCTAGCCTAGAGAATAATGGCTCTCCCCTAAATAATATATAAGTATCTTTTTAAATTAGCCTTGGCAAGAGGAAATTTTAAAAATAGAAGATGTGGGTCAGAATCAAGTTCTATAAATTAGTACATTCCTTATAAAACATTTATGGATTTGATTGAAGGATTATTTTAGACACATTTGTGTATAGCATAAAGACAAATTAAATGTAAAAAATTTTAATAATGAAAAAGTGAGTCCTAAAAAGACCAGCAGGTGGCATAAATAATTTATTTAATCAAAACTGCCAAGATCTGTATGGTAAAAGATCCTTCCCTGACCTTTCCTCCATGAAAAAAAATCTCATGAATATTTAGACCAAAATTCCCAATCAAAGCATCACTAACAAGATTAACTTAGTTATAAATACATAAATTAAAATTGCAGGAGAGATAGATCTCATAGATATCAACCCAAAGCTAAATTGTGAACTTGTGTGCCCAGGCCTATCATTAAACTGAAATACAAAAGACAACATATAATGAGAGTATCTAACCTGATTGCGCCACCCAGACACTTCAGCATCTCTCAAGTAGGAAGAGTGTGCTGACATTAGAGACTCAAGAAGGTAATGTTTTTAAAAGCTACGTGGGTGTGTACCTGCCCCAGTTAATTACTCTACAGGAACAACATTAAGCCTCTCTTCCTTTCAAATACAACTGGAATGTCGGTCGCAAGGTTCAGTCTTTACTGAGTACTAATAAAGATCCAAAACACCAACCTATCAGATACCTGTTGGCTGCCTAGGATCTGAAATAGGATATTTTCCCCATTCACCAACAAGAAATGTCTCTGCTTACTTTCGTGCTTGCTGCCCTGAAAATAGTCCCCATAAGAGAGACAGATGCCAGAGAGATAGTTGACTGTGTGGTGGGATTGGCCTTGACTTAACACTGGAAGAGGAGACTTTGTCAAGGGTAGTCCTGCAGGTTCTTGATTCTTAGTAGCACATAGAACAGAGGCTCAAGTCTGTGCAGCCAATATATCATCTAAGACCTCCAGTGCAGTGCTTCCTGACCTGGGACCCTCAGCTGGAAGGCCAGGGACCACAAACTTATCACCATAGTTAGAATCCACATATGCGTAGTTTCGAAAAAACTGCACCAAACTCTTAATACTGCTTTCTCTGGAAAGTGAGTTTATAGGAGACTATTTTACGCTCACTATTCTACCTTTACTGCCTACAGTCATATACATAGTAGGTACTAAATAAATACCTGTTGAATGAATGAATACTTTCCTGTCATGTTTAAATTTTTTTGAAGTGAGCATGTTATTTCTGAAATCAAAATGAAAATAAAGGTTTTCTGGCACTCTCAAACTCTAAAAGTAAAAAATTACTCTTCTAGATAATTTTTCCCTGGGTGAAAACCTCATTGTTTTTCTTCCATACTCTTTGTTTTTTGTTTTGTTTTGAAGATTTTGTTTATTTATTTTTGCAAGAGAGAGAGAGAGCGAGCACAAGGGGGGGGGGGAAGGGGCAGCGGGAGAAGCAGACTCCCCGCTGGGCAGGGAACAAGATGCAGGACTCGATCCCAGGACCCTGGGATCATGACCTGAGCCGAAGGCAGACACTTAACCAACTGAGCCACCCAGGCGCCATCCACAGTCTTTATTTGGATGAATTTAATTTTTGAGTGCGAATATTAGTCAACATATACAAGCTTGACAAAACCCACCTAACCTAAAGAGTGTCTAAATCAGATAACTATTCAATTATCTGACTCATTTCAGAGACTTTCCAGGTGTCTCCACTACCTGTTTCAGGAAACATGCTCCACTGTTACTGTACTGTTTGCTTCTCTGTGGACACCTTACACACAGCTTCATTTTGAAGCATCACCTCTTGGGGTCTTGGCCTCCTCCCCACATTAGCCAGGAAGCAATACTGAAAGTCTCCAGTTTTTTCTCAAGTGAGACATTCACTGTGCGAATCTGAGTTCTTTGCAAACAATCATCAGTTTGCAACCCGGGTAGCCAAATATTAATTGGAAGGCAATTGGGGTGGAGGGATGTAGAACAAAGTTTTCTTTAAAACTGTATTATAAATAATGATTGGAATCCAAGTCCAACCCACAAAAGTTGGATTCACACATAATAAAGTTGAAACCACTCAGATTTTGGTATATATATATAGTAGGCACTCAGTATGTATTTGCTGGATGAATGAATATTGATGGGCCATCTGGATGGCTCAGTTAGTTAAACAGCTGCCTTGGGCTCAGGTCCTGATCCCAGAGTCCTGGGATCGAGTCCCACATCTGGTTTCCTGCTTAGCAAGGAGTCTGCTTCTCCCTCTCCCTCTGCCTCTGCTGCTCCCCCTGCTTGTTCTTTCTTCCTCCCTCTCTGTCTTTCAAGTAAATAAATAAAATCTTAAACAAAAAAAAAAAAGAAAAGAAAAAGAAAAATCCATATAGTAGGGGGAAAAAGGATACAGTTGCTGTCTCAAACTATTTGGTTTCTGGGGCACCCGGGTGGCGCAGTCGTTAAGTGTCTGCCTTTGGCTCGGTGTGATCCCAGAGTTCTGGGATCGAGCCCCACATCAGGCTCCTCTGCTGGGAGCCTGCTTCCTCCTCTCCCACTCTCTCTGCTTGTGTTCTCTGTCTCACTGGCTGTCTCTCTCTCTGTCAAATAAATAAATAAAATCTTTAAAAAAAAACAACTATTTGGTTTCTGCAAGAGTTTGGATATTGAGAATTATTACGTTATTTGCAAGGACATATTTGGTTCCTGAGTTAAAATAGTGAGTGGTCTGTTATTTAGAAAGGCTTTTCTCTCTCTGAGACCAGATACTCAATTAAATTTTTTTTAGATTTAATGGATTTATTTAATTTTTAATCTGTCTAGAATTTATTTTGGTCTAAATTATGAAGTGGGCACCGGACCCACATTCCTCACCCATAGAGTTTGTGAGCATAATAAGATGGTTATGGTGTTATACCATTAAATTTGGGGTAGTTTGATACAACAATAGAAACCAGAATATAAAGCATGACACATTCAAAGAACCCAAAAGAAGGTGGTATGGCAGACCAACGTGGGCTCTTACTGGATACCTGAAGTAACAACCATCTCTGCTGCTTTCTACCATGAGAAGTCCAAAATCAGATAAAGAGAATGGCAAGATCATCTGAAGCATGTGTGGTTGGGAAAATTATGGTGACGTGGTTTATGCCTCTCTATAATCCCTAAACCGAGCAAAAAACATTATTCATTTTCAGTCTCTCCCATTTACTATACAGATAAATAGAGAGGTCTCTGGTTCCACCCAAGTTTGCTTTACATCAGGCTTCCTTATAGCGCAGAGCCCTACAAGGGTGGCTCTCCCCCCACCCTGAGCAACAACCCAACAGATGTCTCAGCTGCCTCCACGTGCTCCTGTTCCGCAGCCTGCTAACGCCAGGCCACCGCTGCACACCCTGGCCATGGTTCCGTCCCACCTCCAGCAAAGCCATCTTCCTGTTGGTTGCTCTAGTTCCCCGATCACTGGAGAAAACAAGGCAAAAAATGTAGTTTCTTTTGGCCCAGATATGATTCCCCTGTTCCCTGGGCCATTCTACAATGGTGTCCATTTCAAGGACACCCTGCTGTGGCTCACTCTACCCTATATTGATTGTATGGCTTTGCATGAATTGTAAATCAGGAGGCATTAGATCTTTAGGGCATTTGCACATGGTTTTCACTGTGGAATGCACTCAGGGTGCAGGGCAAATGCCTGCTGACCCCATGTTTATTTTTTCAGCTGGTGATTGAAACTCTGGCCCAGTTATAATAGATGGGAATGCCAATGTCTTGTCCATTTTCAACTTTAGTGCAAATCTTGCATTGAATAGGAGTCATATTTCTACTCTCAGCATGTAAAATAAAAGTAACTGTCATGTATGTGTTTCCAAAGTAAATATCATTGTGTTTGCCCTCCCACCTCCACC
This sequence comes from Ursus maritimus, assembly GCF_017311325.1. Classification (NCBI taxonomy): domain Eukaryota; kingdom Metazoa; phylum Chordata; class Mammalia; order Carnivora; family Ursidae; genus Ursus; species Ursus maritimus. The sequence continues at coordinate 57,885,143 of NW_024426774.1, forward strand.
CCATAGAACAGTTTTTTTTTTTAAAGACATGAACATGGAAAAATAATATTCCAGGGCTTCTCTGGGAATGTTATTAATATCTCCAAGAATGGGGGGCACCTGGGTGGCACAGTCGGTTAAGCATCTGACCCTTGGTTTAGGCTCAGGTCCTGATCTCAGGGTCGTGAGATCAAGCCCTGCATGGGGCTCCACACTGAGCACCGAGTCTGCTTAAAACTCTGTCCCCCACCCCCGCATGCTCTAGCTCTCAAATAAATAAATAAATTTTAAAAATATATATCTCCAAGAATGGGCAGACCCATGAGCATGTACTGCTGGCCGATACGCTGGGTGTGAAGCAGTTCCTTACAGTAGTGCTCGCTTTGAGGAGATCTGCAAGGAGGTGAAGGCCTAAATCAAGAAGATCAGTTACAACTCTGAGGTTGTCACCTTTGTGCCCATCTCAGGCTGGCATGGGGACAACATGATGGAACCCAGCACCAGGATGTCCTCGTGCAGAGGCTGGAAGATCACCAGGAAGGAAGTAAACATGGTGGCCATGAAACTGCTAGAAGCACTGGACTCCATCATGCCCCCTGCCTGCCCTATGGACAAGCCCCTGCAGCCACCTCCACAGAATGTATACAAGATGGAAGGCATCAGCAATGTGCCCGTGGACCGGGTGGAAACAGGCTTCCTCAAGCCAGGCATGGTGGTGACCTTTGCCCCCTACAACATGGCCACGGAGGTCAAGTCTGTAAAGATGCACCATGAGGTGGCTGAGGCCCTGCCAAGTGACAATGCGGGCTTCAAAGTGAAGACTGTGTCAGTGAAGGACATCAGGTGGGGCTATGTGGCAGGAGACAGCAAGAATGATCTGCCCTTAGATGTGGGGAACTTCATGTCCCAGGTGATCATTCTCAACCACCCTGGCAGCATTGCAGCTACTCACCCGTTCTGGACTGCCACCCGGCCCATATCGCCTGCAAGTTTGCAGACATCAGGGAGAAGACTGGCGCTCAGGCAAGAAGCCGGAAGACAATCCCAAAGCCCCGAAGTCTGGGGATTCAGCCATCATTCAGATAATTCCATGAAAGCTCATGTGTGTGGAAAGCTTTGGTCACTTTGGTTGCCCTTTGGTCGCTGTGTGTGACATGAGGCAGACGGTGGCTGTTGAGGTCCTCAAGGCTGTGAAGAAAACAGCAGCAACTGGTGGCAAAGTCACCATGTCTGCCATGAAAGCGGCCAGGAAGTGAGTGGTGACAGCAACTTCAGTCCTTTCCAGGCCGGGGGCTGCCTAGGAGGAGCCACAGCTGGAAAAGAAGGGCTCAAAGAGAAGCCTTGGACTTACTCTTCTCTTGCCTGAACTATCTTAAACATGTCCCCTGCGAATGCAGTTTTCTTTTTGCTGATGAGTTTGAGGCATGGGAATAAAGCACAGCAAGTCTTCCTTTGGGTGGCGAGGGTGGGGGGGCAGGCTTTTCTTTTGATTATAAGACTTTGTAAAAATTTTTTATTTATTTTAAGTAATCTCTGTACCCCACATAGGGCTCCAACTCCCAACCCTGAGATCAAGAGTCACATGCTCTTCAAACGGAACCAACCAGGCACCCCGTAATTATAAAGTCTTTCAAAAAATTATTCTACTCTGTACTCTGTGACCACTGTTCTGCCTGTAGTATCCTACACCTCCTTAACTGAATAATATACTCCTTTTTCTATGTATTAATCATTTAATAAATATTGACTGAGTGCCTACTGTGAGCCAGATATTGGGGATTCAAGGGTGCTCAAGATAGACAAAATAGAGGTTCTTTCCTTAATGACACCTATATTTAGGTTCAGGGAGACCATAAACAAGTAAATACATAGATGAGGTAATCTGTTTGTTTGTTTATTTATTTATTTTAAGATTTTATTTATTTATTTGAGAGAGAGAGAACAAGCAGGGAGGAGGGGAGAAGGAGAGGGAGAAGCAGGCTCCCTGCCGAGCAGGGAGCCCCATGCAGGGCTCGATCTCAGGACCCTGGGATTACGACCCAAGCAGAAGGCAGCCACTTAACCAACTGAACCACTCAGGCACCCCTATTTATTTATTTATTTAAGTAATCTCTACACCCAATGTGAGGCCCAAACTCACAGCTCAAAGATCAGAGATCAAGAGTTGCATGCTCTACCGATTGAGCCAGCCAAATGCCCCAGATAAGGTAATTTTACATTGAGAAAAATGCTTTGAAGAAAATAAGCAGGGGTAATGAACAACTGACGTCACTTTAGGTAGAGAATGCCTCTCAGACCGAGAACCTACAAAGGAGCCACTCATGCAGACAGTCTGGAGCAAGAGCTGCAGGCAGAGGAAACAGCAAATACAGAAGCCCAAGGGTTTGGAAAGAGGTGGGAAGTCAGAATGGAGCTGGGGAGGAAGGCAAAGGCCAGATCGAGCAGGACCTTATGGGCTTTTCCACTGAGGTGATTTTTCCAAGGGAGTGACATGATCAGATCTATATTTTTTAAGTTTAAAAGCTTAATTTGGCTGATGTGAGGAATGGGTGGGAAAGTAGGTTGGGTCTAATTCAGGAAGGTGGAAACCAGTCACAAAACTGCACCATCCATAAGAAGAGTCTGCTTCTCTTGTGCTATCAGCAAAATGTATGTTTTTAGTGTTTTTTAGGTAGTGGTCACAGATTTGGATTGATTAATTCACATGCATTGTTGGCTACTACTGGTTGGCTAGTCGGTACCCTTCTCTTAACACCTTTGGTACTCCTATAGCTCCCTGTACTTTTCCTTCTTGGGATTTAAACGGTTTGCAATTGTGTGTGTGTGTGTGTGTGTGTGTGTGTGTGTGTGTGTGTGTGTGTGTGTGTGTTTGTGTGTGTGTACATATGTGTGTACAAAAGTGAGAGAGAGACATTCCTGGACTAACGTTAGTCTTCTCATTGGAATATAAGCTTCCTGAGGGCAAGACATTTGTGTACCAAGGCAGTACAGTATTGTGGTTAAAAATTTAAGTTCTACAGGGCACTTGGGTGGCTTAGTCAGTGAAGCAGCTGCCTTCAGCTCAGGTCATGATCCCAAGGTCCTGGAATCGAGCCCTGCATCAGGCTTCCTGCTCAGTGGGGAGCCTGCTTCTCCCTCTCCCTCTGCCTGCTGCTCCCCCTCCTTGTGCTCTCTCTCTATCAAATGAATAAATAAAATCTTTTTAAAAATATATAAGTTCTAGTGTGAATCTGCATTGGAATTCCAATTCCATCACTTGTTAGCTGTGAGGCCTTGGATAAATTTCTTTATTATCTGTATCTCAGTTTCCTCAGGTACAAAATGGGATTGCTGCAAAATCAGGGTGGTTGTAAGAATTAGATGTGTGGTGGTTTTAAAATATGTCTGCAAATCTTTAGCACTCTTCCCTTCAAAATGTGAGCTGAAATTTTCTTCCCTTGACTGTGAGTGGGCTAAACAACTAACAAACCGAATATGACAAAAGTGATAGTGTCTTTGAGATTAGGACATAAAAGACATTATGCTTTGGATCACTTGCTGTGGGGAAAGTCACCTGCCTTCTTGTGAGGACACTCAATCAGCCGATGGAGAGGCCATGTAGTGAGGAGCTGAGACCTCCTGCCAACAGCCCTGTGAGGGAGCCATCTTGGAAGTAGATCTTTCATTCATAGTCAAGCCTTCAGATGTCTACAGTCCCTGCTGATATCCTGACAGAAACCTCCTGAGAGACGCTAAACCAGAACCAACCTACTAAAGTGCTCCAGAGTTTCTAACCCACAGAAAATGTGATAATAAATGCTTGTTGTCTAAACCATTGTGCTTGGGCCCCTGGGTGGCTCAGTCAGTTAAATGTCTGCCTTCGGCTTAGGTCATGTCCCCAGGGTCCTGGGATCGAGCTCCACATCAGGCTCCCTGGTCCTCAAGGAGCCTGCTTCTCCCTCTCCCTCTGCCACTCCCCCTGCTTGTGCGTGCTCTCTCTCTCTGTCAAATAAATTAAATCTTAAAAAAAAAAAAAACCATTGTGTTTTAGGGTGATTTTTTACACAGCATTAGAGAACTAATACAAGATGATAATGATGAAGTATGTAAACATACATAGTAAGTATTCAGTAAATGTTAGCCATTGTTGTTGCTGCTATGTTCTCCTTTGTATCCTTAGCACCTAACACCTGCTACCTGATAGGAGCTCAGTATACAGCATGTGAGTGGATGAGTAAATGAATGGACACACATAGTAAAATGAAGGGTTGAGGCAATCATCCATGGCAATTGGTTCTGAAGTTACTTGAGAAAGGACATTTCAAAATACATATTACCCCATATTATCAATCAGGGTTGAATCAAGAAAACAGAAACTACTTTGGGTATTTCATTTTTTTAAGTTTTTATTTAAATTCTAGTTAGTTAACATATAGTGTAATATTGGTTTCAGGTGTAGAATTTAGTGATTCATCACTTACTAATCTTTGTTGAAGATTAGTTGACCATGTAGTCATGGGTCCATTTCTGGGTTTTCTATTCTGTTCCATTGATCTATGTGTCTGTTTTTGTGCCAGTACCATACTGTCTTGATGACTATGGCTTTGTAATATAGCTTGAAGTCCAAAATTGTGATGCCTCCAGCTTTGTTTTTCTTTTTCAAGATTGCTTTGGCTATTCAGGATCTCTTGTGGTTCCATACTTCGGGTATTTCAGAGGGAATTTAATATTAGGAATTGGTTACATAGGCAATGGAAGAGTTGAGAAACCAAACAGGGAGGAATGAGGCAACCTAGAGATTAGCCAGAGCAGGAAGCCTATGTTATTCCTAGAGCTAAAGGGACAATGAGAGGAGGTGGTATGGCCACAGTCCAGAAGTTGGAGCCATTCATTGTGAGACCCCAGAGGAGAGTTGTTGGGCCAGAGCCATGAAAGAGAAGCCACTTGAATCACACAGAGATAAAGAGAAAGAAATACCTTGGTTTATTTCTTTCTCTCTCCCTCCAGTCTTTTACCAGTGCATCCAGTTGGCCAAATCTCCTAGAAAGCCAGCTAGCAAAGGAGCCTTGGGAAATGGAAGTATTTCCTATGAAATAGATCAGAGCAGGAGAGGGCAAGAAATGGGTCAAAGAGCAAAAATTATGTGTACATAGTAATATTTATAATAATATATATGTATACATGTGTTTATGTATATATGTGTGTGTGTATGTGTATATAAATATATAGATATAATTCCACATATGAGTGAGGTCATATAATAATTGTCTTTCTCTGAGTGACTTATATTGCTTAGCATAATACCCTTTACTTTCATCCACATCATTGCAAATGGCAAGTTTTCATTTTTTTGATGGCTGAGTAGTAGTCCACTTTATCTCTGTGTGTGTGTGTGTGTGTGTGTGTGTGTCACATCTTATTTATCCATTCATCTGTTGATGGACATCTGGGCTCTTTCCATATTTTAGCTATTGTGGACATTGCTGCTATAAACATTGGGGTGCAGTGCTCCTTCAAATCACCATTTTTGGTCACCTGGGTGGCTCCGTTGTTAGGTGTCTGCCTTCGGCTCAGGTCATGATCCTGGAGTCCCAGGATTGAGTCCCACGTCAGGCTTCCTGCTCAGCAGGGGGTTCTGCTTCTCCTTCTGATCTTCACTCCACTTGTGCTCTCTCTCTCAAATAGATAAATAAAATCTTTTTTTAAAAAAATCACTATTTTTGTATCTTTGGGATAAATCCCTAGTAGTGCAATTGCTGGGTCGTGGGGTAGCTCTATTCTCAACTTTTTGAGGAAGCTCCATACTGGTTTCCATTATGGCTGCACCAGCTTGCATTCCCACCAGCAGTGTAAGAGGATTCCCCTTTCTCTGCATCCTTGCCGACATCTGTTGTTTCCTGAGTTGTTCATGTTAGCCATTCTGGCAGGTGTGAGGTGGTAGCTCATTGTGGTTTTGATTTGTATTTCCCTGATGCTGAGCGATGTTGACCATTTTTTTCACATGTCTGTTGGCCATTTGTATGTCATCTTTGGAGAAATGTTTGTTCATGTCTTCTGCCCATTTCTTGATTGGATTATTTGTTCTTATTTGTTCTTTAGGTGTTGAGTTTGAAAAGTTCTTTATAGATTTTGGATACTAGTCCTTTATCTGATAAGACATTTGCAAATATCTTCTCCCATTCTGTCAGTTGTCTTTTGATTTTGTTGACTGTTTCCTTTGCTGTGCAGAAGATTTTTATCTTGATGAAGTGCCAAAAGTTCATTTTCGCCCTTGTTTCCCATATGTGGAATTTAAGAAACAAAACAGAGGATCATAGGGGAAGAGAGGAAAAAATAAAACAAGACAAAACCAGAGAGGGAGACAAACTATAGGAGATTCTTAATCATAGGAAACAAACTGAGGATTGCTGGAAGGAAGGGAAGTGGGAGATCGGGCAACTGGGTGATGAGCATTAAGGAAGGCACATGATATAATGAGCACTGTGTATTATATAAGACTGATGAATCATAGACCTCTACCTCTGAAACTAATAATACATTATATGTTAATTAATTGAATTTAAATTAAAAAATAAAAAATTTTAAAAAGAAAGAAAAATACTAGATGTAAAATAATAATAATAATAAATATATAGATATACAGACAGAAAATGATAAAGCAAATGTGGAAAATGACCAACACATACCAAAAAAGAAAAAGATAGGGGCACCTGGGTGGCACAGCGGTTAAGCGTCTGCCTTCAGCTCAGGGCGTGATCCCAGCGTTCTGGGATCGAGTCCCACATCAGGCTCCTCCGTTATGAGCCTGCTTCTTCCTCTCCCACTCCCCCTGCTTGTGTTCCCTCTCTCGCTGGCTGTCTCTGTCAAATAAATAAATAAAATCTTTAAAAAAAAAAAAAAAAAAAAAGAAAAAGATAAAAACATTATTTTATTTTATAGATTTAAATGTAAAGTATTTATACTTTTTGTACAATTAATAAGAACACATATTAAGAGGCACCTGGGTGGCTCAGTTGGTTAAGTGTCTGCCTTTGGCTCAGGTCATGATCCCAGGGTCCTGGGATGGAGTCTCTTATTGGGCTCCCTGCTCAGCAAGGAGTCTGCTTCTCTCTCTCCCTCTGCTGTTCTCCCTGCTTGTGTGCTCTCTCTCTCTCTCTCAAATAAATAAAATCTTGAAAAAAGAAAAATAAGAGAAGAAAGACAAACTTTTGGCCAAATCTGAAAGAGGGCCAGCATGGTGTCTTCCAATCTCTGGCAAGCCGCATGCACAGTGTCTGCAACTTGCAGCAGATGGCCAGGGACATTCCTGCAGCTGCTGACATCTTCAGCTCTCCACCCACAAACCTCTGGAAGGTGAAGATGGAAAGGAACAGCCTGGCAGGATTTACAGAGATTCCAATACTCTTAGTTCCCTGCCCCAGTGACAAGTCTCAAAATGAAAGACACTAGACCCAAGAGAAGAATTTTGAGAAATCTAAGACATTTGTAAATGTAAGAAGATGAAGGAAGTATGATTCACTTGGCAAGTAGATAACCTTAAGTTATCTAGTAAAGTATAAAAATGTGGGATGAAGCTTAAAACTCCAAAGAGGCCATCAGCATATTGTAAATTAAATTTCCTGAAAGATCATCTGGGATTAAACTGGTACCCAGAGTACATGAACTTCATATAGGGGCAAATAGCTTTGTCTGCTATAGATTGAGAACATTAACCTAGAAGTTTTTTCTAAAATCAAGATGTAACATCTGAAAGCAAGGCTCAAAAATTCTATTAGCTACTATTTACCAATCTTTCAGAAAATGATGGGCACCCAAGGAAAAATGTACAAAGAAAACAAACAGGCAGTTTACTAAGAAGAAATGCAAAATGCCAAAAAAGATCATTTTTAAACCTGCCTAATAATAAAAAGAAATACAAATTTATGCAATGACGAAATACCGTTTTTATTAAAAATTGGCAAATTGCTTTTTTCTAAGTAAACTCTTTGCCTACATGGGGCTCAAACTCATGACCCCAAGATCAAGAGTCACATGCTCTACTGACTGAGCCAGGCAGGTGCCCCAGGGCAAATTGCTTTTTAAAAAAATTTAATACCCAGTGTTAGTAAAGGTTGGACAAAGGAATGTACATACTTATTATATATATCAAGAAAGAGCATAAATTGGTGCTTTCTAGAGTGTAATTTTCCCAAATAGTGTTTTTTTCCCTAAACAGATAGAGCTGGAGATGCTCCTTAGGAAGCACAGGAGGGGCCCCTTGGGAAGCTGAGTCCCCCGCCCAGAAGACAGAGTCAATAAAGAGATGTAGAGAATGCAGGGTTTGGACAATACAGGAAATTTTGAGAATTTAGGAATTGGGAGACTCGGGAAATACAGTGAGCATAGGAATCCTAGGATGCTTCCTGATTTAGGAAAAAGGAAACTCAGACTTTAACTTCTAAAATTGATAACGATGAAAGTACTCCTGGTCATTCTTAGTACATACCCTGAGTTCAGCTGGCCAGCTAGATCTTCTCCTCTAAATTAGTTTCATTAAACATTTTTCCAAAATTATGTTACTAAAGTCTGAAAAGGACCTTAAGCACTCTAAACCTAGGAGACTATTCACATATCTAACCAAGAGATCATCCATAAGAAAAAATCTGGGCTTTTTTTTTTTAAGTTCATTTGAATACAATCAGACCTCAAGTAGTACCAATTTATGTGGACTTCTAAAGGACAAAGAGAATGCAATTCATTTAGGGTCAAAAAACTTCCCTGGACCACTCATTCTCTGCCTGGGCTTCCGAGATACCCCAGCCCCTCCACTTCCAGACCCTGTCCAGAGGTCGTCCTTTCCCAGAGTACTCAGAGGTAGGACGCTGAGGGGCAGGGCCTGTCCTCGACATCCTCAGAACTGTAGCCTAGCACAAACCTCTACTCCGAAAGAAAAATCTGAATTACAAGTTTGACAGAAAAATCTCCATTCATACTGAACTGTAATCAGAAACCTAAGCCATTCCTACATCTTGGAAGAGAGAAACCGGATTTCCCAAAGAAATGCTTGAAGAAATCAATTCCTCAAAACTGAAATTGTTACCCTCAATCTGGGAAATTTAATTTCATGCTTCCAAATGGATATGATGCTTTGTTTTGCAGGGCACACATAGCTCTAATTATACGGAAACTGTGCAAGAAGGAACCACATGGCAATCATCATGCAGTTGGAGAGTAATTATCGGTTCCCTTCTGTTGTCTAAACCACAGCCACAAAATATTAAAATTGTAAATAATATAGTAATTAATTTGTTAACTCTTTGGGCAGTGTTTTTACCAGGTGTGTAGGCTTTGAAAGAGGGAAATGTTTAATCATAAAAATTTCAAGCCTCAATTTTCCAAAACAAAAGGACTTCAAAACAGAAGGAAAAAATCCTAAGATCTACACAGCATCTAGTTAAAAAAAAAAAAAAACCCGAACTGCCGGTTTTTTGTCTTAAAGAAACTGTAAAGTATTAAGATATCCAGCTTTGGGGGCAATGGAGCCAGAATATTAGTCAATGTTCCGATGCTGTAAGAGTTTACAGTCAAGCTACAGATTAAGAATTTATGTGCTGCTGTCAATTATATTACAATAAAAAAAGAAAGAAGAATTTGGGTGCTGGAAAGGATGTTAGGGATAAAGAGATCAGCAAATAGGATTCTCAAGTCCCATACTCTTGGGGTGGTCAGTCTATGCATGCCCACATCCGTCCCCTGCCAGTCACAGAAGGTCTGCTTATACCCAAAAGGATCCCAACCTGGAAAATGGGATCCGTCAACGCTAATTTGACAGTTGAGGTGCTTACTATGTAAGCCTGCCTCAGGAGCTGTCTCCCTCAACTGCTTTTGCCTTTCTCCTTGCTCCCCAGATACTCATTATTCAACAAATATTTGTATGAAGAGCCTACTAAAACGTCAGGTACGGAGATTTCTAGAGAATTTCTTTGATCCCTCCAATTGCCTGGTGCAGTGCTAAGCACAGAATGGAACATAGTCCCAAAATGGGTCATGACAGGAAATTGTAAGATCGCTGCCATAAGTTTCACGCCAGCTGTCTCATCCACTGATTATATGAAGCAGTCAGTTTTCACTCTCAGGGTGTCTACCCCGGCCAAGCACTGTCGATCGACTGAGCCAATCAAGTTGGCATTAGCCTTTTGGAATGTGAAGCTAGGAGAAGTTAGACTTTTATGTCGAAGTCTGCCTCTGATTTTGCATCCTGGGCAGGCAGCATACATTAACAGGGCACCAAACTTGGCAGAGAGACGTGCATCATAGACGTGCATGGGAGTCGAGAGACTAAAAAACATAGTTCCGATGCTGTAAGAGTTTACAGTCAAGCTACGGATTAAGAATTTTTGTGCTGCTGTCAATTATATTACAATAAAAAAAGAAGGAAGAATTTGGGTGCTGGAAAGGATGTTAGGGATAAAGAGATCAGCAGCTAGGATTCTCAAGTCCCATACTCTTGGGGTGGTCAGTCACTATGCATGCCCACATCCGTCCCTGCCAGTCACAGAGGGTCTGCTTATACCCAAAGGCTACATAAGTGTTTGCTGCCATTTAACATAGGTTATTCAATGTTATTGTGTAGGTAAAGCACATATTGATTTCAAAAGGGACAAAAAGGTATAGAGGAAAATGTTTCCCCACCGCTCCTGGTCCCCAGCCATCCAATTCCCCATTCAGAAGTAACCCATGATACAATTTTTTCTTTTTTTTTTTTTTTTAAGATTTTATTTATTTATGTGACAGACAGACAGACAGCGAGAGAGGGAACACAGCAGGGGAGAGGGAGAGGAAGAAGCAGGCTCCCAGCCGAGGAGCCCGATGTGGGACTCGATCCCGCAACGCCGGGATCACGCCCTGAGCCGAAGGCAGACGCCTAACGACTGCGCTACCCAGGCGCCCCTCATGATACAATTTTCTTGTGTGTGATTGTAGAGATGGTTTGTGCATCTATGAGCATGTGTGTGTGGAGGAAGATATGGGGGTAGATATGTGCAAAATAGTATATTATGACTACTATTCTGCTCCTTGATTTTTTCACTTAATTTGGAGATTATAATTTTGGAGATCCCATGTCAGAATTTATAGGCCTCCTTATTTTTTAAATTTAATTTTCTAGTAAGATGTTTGTCACATGATCCAAAATTATAAAAATAAAAGTTTCTCGGGGCTCCTGGGTGGCACAGCGGTTAAGTGTCTGCCTTCGGCTCAGGGCGTGATCCTGGCGTTATGGGATCGAGCCCCACATCAGGCTCCTTTGCTATGAGCCTGCTGCTTCCTCTCCCACTCCCCCTGCTTGTGTTCCCTCTCTCGCTGGCTGTCTCTATCTCTGTCGAATAAATAAACAAAATCTTTAAAATATAAAAAAATAAAAATAAATAAAAGTTTCTCTCTCACCCATGTCTCCAGTCACCAAGAACTTACCTTTTATTTGTTCTTATAACTTTCTAGAATTTCTTTATGTTTATGCTTATAAGCCAACAAACTTCTTTTATTTCCCATATTTTTACACAAAAGGCAGAATACTATACATAACTCTTCTGCACTTCCCTTTTGTCATTTAACAATATATCTTTGCAGAACTCTACATTTCAGGTTGTAGACAGCCCCTTCCTTCTTTTGTAACAACAGTTCAATAGTATTCTATTGCACATTGTACCATAATTGATTTGCTCTTACAAGTAATGCTGTCAGTTACTGTGCAATTCCCTACATGTGCTAGTATTTGTAGGCTAAATCCCCAGAAGACAAATTGATGGGTCAATGGATATTTGCATTTGTAATTTTGATTTTAATTTCCATTTCTCTTAAGAATGAGTGCATTTTTTCATTTGTGCAAGCATGATTTGTATTGCCTTTTCTGTGAGCTACGTTTTTATATCCTTTACCCAGTACTAGGTCCTTGGTCTTTTAATTATGGGTTTGTGGGAGTTTTTACATATCAGAGAAATTAACCTCTATGCAATGCATCGCACACCTTTTTTCCCAGTTTGTTGTTGGTCATTGACTCTTGTTTTTTACTTTTTTTTCATGCAGCATATTTATTTTTGGTAGGCTCCACGCCCAACATAGGGTTTGAACTCAGGACCCTAAGATCAAGAGTCACATGCTCTACTGACCATGCAGCATAAATTTATTTTCACATCATACATGTATTAACTTTTTGAGAGATTCTGGGTTTATGTCTTCATGAGAAAGGCCTTTCCCCCCAATAGCCTATACCAGAATATCTCACATACTTTGCTCCAGTAATTCCATGGTTTTATTTTCTATATTTAAATCTTCAATCCAACTGGAACTTACTCTGATATTAAAAAAATTAAAGTGGAGGACACATGACTGTTTCGGTCAGTAGAGTGAGCAACTCTTGATCTTGGGTCATGAGTTCAAGCCCCATGTTGGGTGTAGAGTTTAATCTAAAAATAAAAGCAGATTCTAAAAGGTCAAGTTGGGATCCATTTTACTTTTTTCTAGATAGCTACCCAGTGGTCCTAAAATCACTATTGAATAATCCATATTTTCCCCAATTTATAAATGTTACTTTATAATATATTAAATTTCTCTATGTATTTGAGCCTATTCCTCTACATGCTATTTTTATCCTTTGATCTGTATATCTATACAGGCATTAGTGCCATAGATTGAATTACTGAAGCCTAATAATATGGTTTGACATCTAGTAAGACAGTCTCCCCTCAATATTCTTCCTGTTCAGAATTTTCTTGGCTCTTCTTGCTTTTTTATTTTTCCACATGAACTTTAGAATCAGTTTGTCAAGTTCCCAGATAAATAATCCTCTTGGTATTTTTATTGGGATTGTGGTAAATAGTTTTAGATTAATTTAGTGAGAATTGATATCTTTATGATGTTGAGTCTTCATTCCAAGAACATGGCAGTCCTATCTTTAAAGCCTTTTTTTTTTTTTTTAAGATTTTGTTTATTCATGAGAGACAGAGATAGAGAGAGGGAGAGGCAGAGGCAGAAGGAGCAGCAGGCTCCCCGCGGAGCAGGGAGATGGATGTGGGACTAGATCCCAGGACCCCAGGATCACGACCTGAGTCAAAGGCAGACACTTAACCAACTGAGACATCCAGGCACCCTCTATAAAGCCTTTTGATTCTCTCAGAAGTGTTTTAAAGTTTTATTCGAATAGATCCTGTACATTTCTTTTTTATTTTTTATTTTTTTTAAAGATTTTATTTATTTATTTGACAGAGAGAAAGACAGCCAGAGAGAGAGGGAACACAAGCAGGGGGAGTGGGAGAGGAAGAAGCAGGCTCCCAGCAGAGGAGCCTGATGTGGGGCTCGATCCCATAACACCGGGATCACGCCCTGAGCCGAAGGCAGACTCTTAACTACTGAGCCACCCAGGAGCCTCTTTTTTATTTTTTAAGATTTTATTTATTTATTTGAGAGAGAGGGACAGAGGTAGCGAGAGAGAACACGGGGAAGAGGGGGGAAGCAGGCTCGCCTCTGAGCAGGGAGCCCAACAGGGAGCTCCATCCCAAGACTCCGGGATCATGACCTGAGCCGAAGGCAGACACTTAACCGACTGAGCCACCCAGTCTCCCCAGTCCTGTATATTTCGTGTTCAGTTTATTCCTAAGAATTTTGTCTTTCTTTTTTTTCCTTGGTGCAATTATAAATAATGTCTTTTCTCCTTAAATACTGAATATTTAAGACATCTGTACATCTGGGTCAATATTCTCTGACTTCATATGTCCTATTATATCTCTGAAGCAAGGTGACATCAGTGCCAAAGCACTCCAAGATATCTCAAATTATGAAACATAAAGTAAGTAAGTTTTCAATGATTTTATTTTTTTTAATCCTCACATGTTTAGGGCCTGGCTTTAAAACTCAAGTTTAACAACAACAAAACCCTCTCTAGGTAAAAAAACAAAAAAGAAAAGTAAAATCAATGAAAACTTTCTTTTTAAAAAATAAGTTTTCACTACCATATCTCCAGGCATCCTAGAGCCAGGGATCTTCTTCAAATGTAAACTGGATAATCTGAGTCCCATGCTTAAAATCTCAGTGGCTTCTCATTGTGCTGGGAATAAAACCAGTATCGAAGCAAACCTGGAAAGCCCCATGAAGATCTGGCCCCTTCCTGCCTCCTCTTCAATCTTATCTACCTTGCTCTTGCCTCAGATTTTGGCACATGCCTTCCCACTGCCTGGAACATCTTCCCCAGACACTCCTTTTCATTCGTGGCTCAGTTTGGGGTTTTTTTTTTTTTAATCAATTAATTTATTTTAGAGAGAAAGTGTGAACATGAGTGGGAGGGTCAGAGGGAGAGGGAGAGAGAGAATCTCAGACGGACTCCATGCTGAGTGCAGAGTTCGACCCGGAGCTTGTTTTCAGGATCCTGAGATCATGACCTGAGCCGAAACCAAGAGTCGGACACCTAACCAACTGCACCACCCAGGCGCCCCTGATGGCTCAGTTTAAATGTCGCTTACTCTGGAGGCTTTCTCTGACCACATCTAAGGAGATAATCCTCTCTTATTGCTATATGGCAACCCTTTATTTCTTTCATTACAGGTATCACAATTCTTAATTACCTTAATTTTACATGTTAGTCTTTCAGTTTATTCCTTGTATCTCCCTAGACTGTGAGCCTTTCATGGGCAGGGTCTTTTGGGTCTTGCTCACCACTGTACTCCCAGCAACAAACATCTGGCCTCTAGTACATAATAGGGGTTCAAAAATAATTGTTAAAAAAGTAAATGCATAGATTCTCAAAAAGTTCATCCATTTCCATTCCTCTTTATTTTTACTCAAACTCTTCTTCCCCCTCTTCTCCTTTGCTGCCAAAATCCTACTTATCCTCCAAGGTCCAGCTCAAAGGCCAGCTTCTCCAGGACCATTCCCCTGATGACTTGTTTACTATACATTCCTACCCCCACCTTCATGCCAGCTGAAAAACTTTCCACACACTTTCTTTCCACCCAACTTCATCTAGTCTGCATGACAACTATTTTAACCCTTCACTACTGGTACAAGCTCCCAACCCTATTGCCCCATGGGAAGGACCTCCCACCTCACTTAGAAAATAGAGGCCTTAGGGCAAGGTCCTCCAAGTGTGGTGGTTTCTTTCAGTGTAGTCATTTTCAAGTCTCTTCCATCATAAAGACAAGCACGCAAATATATAAGCAAATCCTCTCCTTCAATTCGTTTCCCCCTTGTATGAAATATTTACTGCTGTGTAACAAGCTACCCCAAAATTCCATGACTTAGCAACAATCATTTATTTTGTGCATAGTGCTACAATTTGGACAAAAATTAGCAGGGAAGGGTCATCTCTGCTCCATGTGGCATCAGTTAGGCTGGCTCCACTGGGGGACTGGAGGGTCCACTTCAAGTTGTCATATGAATGCAGGCTGTCAGCTAGGGCTATGAGTGGGGCCCTGATTCTTCTCCACATGGACCTCTCCTCAGGCTGCTTAGACTTCTGACAAACACTGTGGCTTCATTCAAGAGTGAGTGTGTGTGGAACGCCTGGGTGGCTCAGTCAGTTAAGCATCTGCCTTCAGGTGAGGTCATGATCCCGGGATCCTGGAATCAAGCCCCATGTCAGGCTCCCCACTCAGCAGGGAGTCTGCTTCTCCCTCTCCCCTCCCCCCACTTGTGAGCACACTCTCTCTTTGTCAAACAAATAAATAAAATATTTAAAAAAAAAAAAAAAGAATGAGTGTGTGAGGGGCACCTAGGTGGCTCAGTCAGTTAAGTGTCCAGCTCTTGTTTTCAACTCAGGTCATGATCTCATGGGTGATGAGATCAAGCCTCACATCAGGCGCCACACTCAGAGGGGCGTCTGCTTGAAGGTTCTATCCCTCTGCCCCCCCACTCTTTTTTTCTCTCGCTCATAAATAAATAAATCTTAAGGAAAAAAAAAAGAGTGAGTATATGAGACAGAAAGTAGAAGGTACCAGTCTTGAGGTCTGAGCCTGCATCACTTCCGCCAAGATTCAGGGGATGGGGATCTACCTTTTGATGAGAGGAATGTCAAAAAATCTGGTTCATGTTTTAAAACCACAAAGCAGGTTTTCTCCCCTCCCTTTTGCAGCCGATGTGAGGTGGAGCACTCATCAATGGCATTAGTCTTCATATAAGAAGAGGCCAGAGAGTTAGCTAGATCTTATCCCACCAAGTGAGGCTACAACGAGGAATCAGCAGTCTGCGACCTGGAGGAGAACCCTCACTAGAGTCTGACTGGGCTGGCACGCGATCCTGGACTTCCAGCCTCCAGAACGGTGAGTAATAAATTTCTGTTGTTTATAAGCCCCCCAGTCCATAGTACTTTGTTATAGCAGCCCAAAATGACTGAGACAGATGTCAAGGATCTAGCCCAGGGTTACACAGCTGGTAAGTAGCAACAGCAAGAATCAACCCAGGCAATCTGGCTTTGGAGTCTATATGCTTAACTACCCTATACTGCCTTTCAAAATACCTTGACCATTTAATAACTAAGTAGTATTCCTGTGAGTTAATAGACAACAATTTGGGTAACCAGTCTCCTATCATTTTACACATTGAAAATTAGCTCTCAGGGATGTTAAATAACTTGTATTTGCAGACCGATTGGTGAAGGGCCCAACTCATAATAATAGCTAATGGCCATTATTTATTAAGTGCCTGCTATATGCCTGGCCCTTATTCTAAGCCCTTGGAATCCTTACCCCTCTATGAGATTAGTGTTAGATATGAGGAAACAAAACCCCAAGGAATTAAGTAATGCTCAAGAGCACACAGCTGGCAAGCATCAGATCCAGGATTAAATTCCAGAACCTGTGCCCTTTCTTCTCTGTTACAGCATCTCCCAGTTAATCACAGGCACTCTGTTTCTCAGTACCAGCTACATGGAGAGCCCTCTTTCATACAATGCTGGTGAAAGTATGAATAGCTGAAACCACCACAGAGGGCAGTTTGGCAATATTTGTCAAAATGACATATGTTCATTCACGGAAGTGTAAATATACTTAACGCTATGGAGGTTTACACTTAAAAATAGTTAAGATGGTAAATTTTAAATGTATATTTTACCACAATAAAAAAAAGTAAAAAAAATGACATATGTACATACCATTTAACCCAACAATGTAACCAGGAATTTATCCTATTGATACACACATATGTGGAAAATGATGTGTCTTCAAGAATATTCATTAACAATATGTATTAACAAAAGATTAGACATAAGTGTCCATCAGAGGGAGATTGGTAAAATAAATTATGGTCCACTACACCGTGGACTACCATGAACTCCTCTAGAAAGGAAGAGGAGGATGTTTATACTGATAGGGAAANATTGCCATGATATAATGTGAAGTGAAATGGGCTAGCAGCTGTGTAGAAAAACAGGTGGTGGGAGGTTAGGGGATAAGTGGGAGGGGAAGAAAATATATGCATATTTACTTGTATACTTATAGATCATAAACTATAGACTGATAGTTTCTGAAAACACAAGAAATAAAAAAAAATTTTTTTAATAATCTGTACACCCAACATGGGGCTTGAACACATGACCCAAGATCAAGAGTCACATGCTCTTCCAACTGAAGCCTCCAGGCGCCCCTGAAAACACAAGAAACTTATCATTGTTAGCTTCTGAGATAGAGAACTGGTGGCTGGGGACAGGAGAGGAAGACTTTCATACCTTCTGAATTTTGAAGTCTTGTGAACTCAGGAAACTAAATAAAATTAAAACTTCTATTTTTTTAAATCTACTCAAACAATTAATAGCTGGTGGAGGTCACAAGAAATCTGGCACTAGATGGACCCCAATACAGCATCTAAAGCATTTGCTAAGTTCATGACAAGACTCCGTGTGTCTTACTTATTCACTGTTGTATGCCCAAAGATAGAGTTCTAGAACCCTCAATGGTACACAGTAAAGCACTTTAGAGAATGCTTGTTAAGTGAATGAATGAATGAATGAATGAACAGATAGCTGGTGTTAACTACTTGTTTTTATACTTCAACATGATGTAGGCTTTACAACCTTACAAGTTCAGACACTTTAAGAGTCAATAAAATCTTTCTCATGTTTAACAAAGGCCCATTTCCTCTTCTTGCATCCTTGGTAGAAATGACCAACAATTGTTGGTTAGGAATCTCATTTTAAACTTCTAAATGCTTGAAGTCATTTTGATCCCTTTATCCCCTTAGCCTTCCTTTTTACCGTTTCAACAGCCTCAACTTTTAACCTTCTCTCAAATACCTGTTCAATTATTCTGGCTTCTCTGAGCTCTCCACATCTTTCTTTGCAGATCTTCAACTGGTTCATATTTTAGTAAGGATCAAACCTACCAAATATTGTGGAAGGATTGTTGACCAGGTTTTCACATTCCTTTCCATTAACACTTTCCTATGTTAGCTTTTGAAAGAAAATCTTTTTTTCTTTCTGGAGGCAACATGGAGTTGAGAAAAGAGAGCCGAGTGTCACATTCGGAGACCTAACTTCTGAATCTCCACCTTCACCATTTACTGGCTGAGTAGTCTTTCAATCGTTTATTCAACATGTATTTGTTGAGGGTGCCTGGGTGGTACAGTCGGTTAAGTGTCTGCCTTCGGCTCAGGTCATGATCCCAGGGTCCTGGGATCGAGTCCCACATTGGGCTCCTTGCTCAGTGGGGAGTCTGCTTCTCCCTCTACCCTTCCCCTGCTCATGGTCTCTCTCTCTCTCTCTCTCTCTCTCTCACTCTCTGTCTCTCTCCCTCAAATAAATAAATAAAATCTTAAAACAAACAAACAAACATATATTTGTTGAGCCTACTCTGTGCCGGGTACTCTTTTGGGCACTGAGGATAGAGCAGTGAGCAAAGAAAAGTCCCTACTCTCATGGAATTTACCTTCCAGTGGGGAGAGACCAACAATAAACGAAGTGAATAAATAAAATATATGTCATCACCATAGATGGCACTAAGTGCTATAAAGAAAAATAAAGAAGGAAAAGAGGATAGGGAGTGTAGAGGGGCAGGGGGTGCAATTTTAAGTAGAGTCAATAACAGCTTTCTTGACAAGGCCAAGCTGAGAAAGTGATAATTGAGTCAAGACCCTATGAATGTGAGAGAGTGAGTCATGTGGATTTTTGGGGATTCAGGGAGCAGTGCGTGCAAAGGCTCTGGGGTTGCAAGTGGGCTTGATGAAGAAGAGCAAAGAACTAGTATGGATGACAGAAGTGAATGGGAAAACAGAGGAGTTCAGAAAGAGAAGAGGAGGCTGTGAGGGGCTGGACAGCAACCTGTGACCGAGTGAATTAATTCCTGGCAACTGTAACAATTTCTTACTCTCTGAGGTCCAAAATAAAGTAATATACATGAAAAGTGCCTGCCACAGAGTTTGACTGGAGCAGGTGGAAGCAAGTTTAATTGTTTGCAGGTCTTTGCAGCTGTTTTTCAGGTTGGTGGATCATTCTTTTCCTAATGATGTATTCCCTGTGATTAGAGAGATGTCTGTGTTCTGAAACATCTTCATGGAAACACAAAACCATGTGGCTGATGTCAATTAAGGTGTTGGCCCATATCCCAGAGTTGATGTTTTTTATATCTAAGAGATATCTGCAGCTTACAAATCCACTCACTTGTGGCAGAGAGAATGCTGCCTGGATACTTTCCTTTAACAGAAGCCAAAGGTGAAGAAGTAAAAGAGGAACAGTGGCCTAAGGTCACTGGAGAATGATACAGACCGATGTAGTTGACTCAGCAGAACATTTAGTCAATGAATCTATCTGACAGATTAATTCTCTGCAATGTGGGCTGAACACTTTATCTAAGACCAGAGTTTTCAAACTACAGTATTGCCTAACCAAAATGGGTTTTCCCCTACTAGTCTTTCTATTTATTTACTGAGAGCTCAAGATTTTAGTTAAAGAAGATGGATAGGAGCAACCTGACCCTTCAGCAGCCAATCAGGAGACATTTGTCTGAGAACAAAGGTGAAAGGAAACCAATAGAAGAACCTGTCTCTGGTTCCAGATTCTAGAGGGCACAACTACTTTCAGTTGCTTCCTCCAGAAGCCCTTGCTTTCTGGCCTGTAGATTAGCCCTGCTGTTCTATCAACAGATAGATACCTAGGTGGATTGAATTAATTTTGTTGTCATCAATCCATTAATCTCGAGTCTGTTAAATATTAATGCATCAGGCCAAGATGACCTCAGGTTCTCTAAGAGGTATCTAGGTAACACAGTGCAACTACATCTGCAACTAGAACCAGCCTAAACACACACACACGCACACGCGCGCGCGCACACACACACACACACACACACACACAGCTATATTGACAGAGCATGAACTAAAATTAGTTATTTTAGGGCAGTAAGATTATTTTATCCTATTTTTCAAAATACTGCTTTTGAAATTAAAAAAATGCATATGGGTTTTAGTAAATGTGGATTGCCAAGAAGCCTGTGTAATTTGTCTTAAGACACCAAACAACCTATCCTGTAAAGGAGATTGATTTTTTTTTTAAGTTTGTGCATTGATATAATATGCAGCCATTAAAATATGTTGTGGAGGACCAGTAACTGACCCAGTTCAGGATATACTGTGAAGTGAAAAAACGAGTATTATACAATGCCATTAAGTAAATATTTTTAGGGGGCGCCTGGGTGGCTCAGTGGGGCGCCTGGGTGGCTCAGTCGTTAAGCATCTGCCTTCGGCTCAGGGCGTGATCCCGGAGTTCTGGGATCGAGCCCCACGTCAGGCTCCTCCCCTGGGAGCCTGCTTCTTCCTCTCCCACTCCCCTTGCTTGTGTTCCCTCTCTCGCTGGCTCTCTCTCTCTCTCTGTCAAATAAATAAATAAATAAATCTTTTTAATAAATAAATAAATAAATAAATATTTTTATGTGTAAGGACAGTATGTGTATGACAATGACATATATCTTGTTTACCTTTAGATAATGAAATTACAGGTGGTTTTAATTGTCTGGGCTGATCTATATTTTCAACATTTTCTGTAATGGACATGTATCACTTCTGTAAACAGAAAAATTATTTCAATTTTGTGTTAATTAAAATTTGGCTGCCTAATATTTCCAAAAATCAAATTAATTTCCAACTAGAAACACAAACTAATTCAACTACCCACTTTCTCTCCTTCCAAAAATGGCTTGAGAAAAGCACCCAGCCCTGAAGATTTGTGCCACTGCAATTTCATAATGGCGGTGAGCGCCTACTGTGCACTAGGTGTCTTTGTCAGCACTCTCCTGCATCTCCTCACCGAATCTGCACAACAACCCCATGGAGAAGGTCTCATTAGAAAGCCCATTTTAGAGATGGGGAAACTGAAGAGCAGGGAAGATAAATAAATCGCCCAAGACCACAAAGTTAGGAAGAGGCACAGACCCAGGCAGTGTGTTCCAAAGCTTGAGTCCTTACCATTGCTGGACGCCTCACCCCAGTGTCTGCATCCAGGCAGCCTGGTCAGTTCATCTATCGCGTTCAACAAGATGCAACAAGCTCTAGCTCTCTCCTCAAAACCTCTGCTTCCCACCTGCCTTCTCACTCTAAGCAGCTGAACTGATTTCAGAGAAAAGGAGAATCTATTTAGTTTCATGCATCCTTCCCTGACTTACCTATTCTTTCTCAAAGGGAGCAACCCTATATGATTGCAGTATCTGGGACATATATACACCAAACAAATTATTCATTATTTATATCTGAAATTCAAATGTAACCAAGTGTTCTATGTTTTGGGCAACCCTACCGACAGAAGATTTTCAGCTATCTTTTATCCTAAGGAAACACACCAAAACAATCTTAATTCCTCATTCACCTCCAAAAACCAATCACTGAGCCAAGAGATGCCTGTCATGCTTACCACACCCATGTCT
>NW_024426774.1:57906979-58010683 GCF_017311325.1 Ursus maritimus
GGATACTTTCCTTTAACAGAAGCCAAAGGTGAAGAAGTAAAAGAGGAACAGTGGCCTAAGGTCACTGGAGAATGATACAGACCGATGTAGTTGACTCAGCAGAACATTTAGTCAATGAATCTATCTGACAGATTAATTCTCTGCAATGTGGGCTGAACACTTTATCTAAGACCAGAGTTTTCAAACTACAGTATTGCCTAACCAAAATGGGTTTTCCCCTACTAGTCTTTCTATTTATTTACTGAGAGCTCAAGATTTTAGTTAAAGAAGATGGATAGGAGCAACCTGACCCTTCAGCAGCCAATCAGGAGACATTTGTCTGAGAACAAAGGTGAAAGGAAACCAATAGAAGAACCTGTCTCTGGTTCCAGATTCTAGAGGGCACAACTACTTTCAGTTGCTTCCTCCAGAAGCCCTTGCTTTCTGGCCTGTAGATTAGCCCTGCTGTTCTATCAACAGATAGATACCTAGGTGGATTGAATTAATTTTGTTGTCATCAATCCATTAATCTCGAGTCTGTTAAATATTAATGCATCAGGCCAAGATGACCTCAGGTTCTCTAAGAGGTATCTAGGTAACACAGTGCAACTACATCTGCAACTAGAACCAGCCTAAACACACACACACGCACACGCGCGCGCGCACACACACACACACACACACACACACAGCTATATTGACAGAGCATGAACTAAAATTAGTTATTTTAGGGCAGTAAGATTATTTTATCCTATTTTTCAAAATACTGCTTTTGAAATTAAAAAAATGCATATGGGTTTTAGTAAATGTGGATTGCCAAGAAGCCTGTGTAATTTGTCTTAAGACACCAAACAACCTATCCTGTAAAGGAGATTGATTTTTTTTTTAAGTTTGTGCATTGATATAATATGCAGCCATTAAAATATGTTGTGGAGGACCAGTAACTGACCCAGTTCAGGATATACTGTGAAGTGAAAAAACGAGTATTATACAATGCCATTAAGTAAATATTTTTAGGGGGCGCCTGGGTGGCTCAGTGGGGCGCCTGGGTGGCTCAGTCGTTAAGCATCTGCCTTCGGCTCAGGGCGTGATCCCGGAGTTCTGGGATCGAGCCCCACGTCAGGCTCCTCCCCTGGGAGCCTGCTTCTTCCTCTCCCACTCCCCTTGCTTGTGTTCCCTCTCTCGCTGGCTCTCTCTCTCTCTCTGTCAAATAAATAAATAAATAAATCTTTTTAATAAATAAATAAATAAATAAATATTTTTATGTGTAAGGACAGTATGTGTATGACAATGACATATATCTTGTTTACCTTTAGATAATGAAATTACAGGTGGTTTTAATTGTCTGGGCTGATCTATATTTTCAACATTTTCTGTAATGGACATGTATCACTTCTGTAAACAGAAAAATTATTTCAATTTTGTGTTAATTAAAATTTGGCTGCCTAATATTTCCAAAAATCAAATTAATTTCCAACTAGAAACACAAACTAATTCAACTACCCACTTTCTCTCCTTCCAAAAATGGCTTGAGAAAAGCACCCAGCCCTGAAGATTTGTGCCACTGCAATTTCATAATGGCGGTGAGCGCCTACTGTGCACTAGGTGTCTTTGTCAGCACTCTCCTGCATCTCCTCACCGAATCTGCACAACAACCCCATGGAGAAGGTCTCATTAGAAAGCCCATTTTAGAGATGGGGAAACTGAAGAGCAGGGAAGATAAATAAATCGCCCAAGACCACAAAGTTAGGAAGAGGCACAGACCCAGGCAGTGTGTTCCAAAGCTTGAGTCCTTACCATTGCTGGACGCCTCACCCCAGTGTCTGCATCCAGGCAGCCTGGTCAGTTCATCTATCGCGTTCAACAAGATGCAACAAGCTCTAGCTCTCTCCTCAAAACCTCTGCTTCCCACCTGCCTTCTCACTCTAAGCAGCTGAACTGATTTCAGAGAAAAGGAGAATCTATTTAGTTTCATGCATCCTTCCCTGACTTACCTATTCTTTCTCAAAGGGAGCAACCCTATATGATTGCAGTATCTGGGACATATATACACCAAACAAATTATTCATTATTTATATCTGAAATTCAAATGTAACCAAGTGTTCTATGTTTTGGGCAACCCTACCGACAGAAGATTTTCAGCTATCTTTTATCCTAAGGAAACACACCAAAACAATCTTAATTCCTCATTCACCTCCAAAAACCAATCACTGAGCCAAGAGATGCCTGTCATGCTTACCACACCCATGTCTCCTCCCAAGGAAAACTAACAACAAAACCCCATCTCCTGTTGCCCTTGACAGTCCTGTTGGAACATGTCTGAATCTGGCCTCCACAGCTGATTGGAGACTAGCCTAAGGGGTCACTAAAACCTCCAACTCTGAGCACATCCATTATTCTGACCAAATTCCAGTTGTCCCCCCACACCCCTAGATTATGGCAGTTTCAATACACTAGGTGACCTCTGGTCATGGGAGACCCAACACCCATCACCCTTGTTTACTATGTCAAATGCAGCCTCTGCCTGACTCAGCACCTCTCCTTCATAACCCTGATGCTCATAGCCCCAGGAAAAACGAACTTTGTCCTGGGTGCTGCCATTGTCAGTGAGGTGAGGGAATGTACAACCACTCAGGAAAGGACGAGGGCATGGTAGATATCCTGGAAAAATAGGGTTCATCTCACACCTCAGGGAAAACAGTATTATACTTGGTTTCCACATCTATCTTTCCTGTTGTATACATTCCTTGAGAGCAGGAGCTATAACTTTTTTTTCAGATTTATTTATTTATTGAGAGAGAGCATGCATGTGCGGGAGTGTGTGCAGGTGGGGGAGGGGTAGAGGGAGAGGGAAAGTATCCCAAGTAGACTTCCCGCTGAGCACAGAGACCGACCTGGGGCTTGATCTCACAACCCCAAGATCATGACCTGAGCCAAACCAAGAGTCCATTGCCTAACCAGCTGAGCCACCCAGGCACCCCAAGAGCTATAACTTTTATATTCCTATGCTGAGAATGAGCCTGAATAGTTTTACCATGAATAAATAAATGAACCAACAAATAAAACACACTACAACAAGGAATAACTAAGCAAACTGTGACATCTTAGCTACGTGAGATAATACATATCTACTTAAAATAGAAATATATATACTATATTAATACATAGAAATGTGAGGGTGAAATCAACTAAATTCAGAAAATAGAACATTAAATCATTTGTATTGTCATTATAGCTATGCTAAAATCTACATACGGACCACAATCAAGACTGGCAGAACTTGGAGTTGTAAGTAGTTTAGAAACTAGTACTCAGTAGGGGATTTTTCTATATATTTACTCAATTTCAAAGTAAATATTTTCTTAGAGCTGAGAATCCAGAAGGACCTCAGCCCCTGAAGCACTGGAATATATAAATCCGCAGGTCTCAGAATTTGAGCTCCTATTAAAATTGGATCAAGCTAAGATTTTCCTTTGTAGAGGGTACCGTTTGCTTTCATGCTGTCCATACATCAATATGATAGAAACAGTATCTATTCAACACAAATAAAAGGGTATATCTAGTCATGACTTGGTTGCTTTGACCAATAAAGACCAAAAACAAGCATTTTCCTTCTACCAGATAATCCTTTGTTTTATATTTGAATTTAGACTGTATTTAAGCAGTTAGCTTAGTTCAATAACTATAGGTCCATAGATCGTGTGAATCATTCTCAAGACTATGTTTTCGTTATGATTCTTCCCCAAAGCCTTGGCTCCTGATTGCCCAATCCAAATTGCTCAACCTAGCCGACTCCTGCCCCAGCTGATTCCAATCTGCCCTTACAATCTTATCTTCACTAAGCTTTTCTGCTCTAACTAAATTTGCCTCTGGTATTTTACTCATAGAAATGCCTAAATCAAGCCCTACTTTCTTTGTAAGCTCCTCTGCCCTTCCCTATCAGAAGAGACTGTTGGATTTCTCCTCCAAATTTCTCTGAATAGCATTTACTTCTGTATCTTACTTCAGCTCTTACCGTTCTTCTGGTTTGTATTGTTAATATCCTTTGTGTGTGTTCATTTGGTGTCCCCAAGTAGACAATGTCATCACTGAAGGTAGAACGAGCCAGTAAAATGATCTTCACAAGATGGGTCAATGGCCCACTGGAAAGGTAGAGAAATTCAATTATGTACATTCCTATAACCCAAGTGGCACCTCACAATTTCTGGAAATAATGCCATGTCTACAAGACTGAATCATGCTAACCAAAAACTCCCAAGAAACTTTTGATAAGCCAGCTTCCTATTTTGCGGTAGGAGTGGCCATTTGTGTAGGCTTTTTTCCTTCAGTGAAAACCAAATTATAGATGAGAATGTCCCTGGTAAGCAGAGACAAAGAACATAAAAAGAAATTGGCTCTATAACCATATATTGGTTTTCTATTGCTGCTGCAATAAATTACCACAAACTTAGTGGCTAAGCAACACAAATTTACTAACTTATGTTTCTGTAGGTTAGAAGTCTGACACAGGTCTCATTGGACTAAAATCAAGAAGTTGCCAGGGTTCTATCCCTTTTTTTAAATTAAGGATTTATTTACTTGTTTGAGAGAGAGAGTGCAAGTGGGGGGAGGAGCAGAGAGAGAGGGAGACAAGCAGACTCCCCATTCAGCAGGGATCCTGACCCAGGGCTTGATCCCAGGACCCTGAAATCATTGCATGGGCCAAAACCAAGAGCTGGATGCTTAACTGACTGAGTCACACAGGTGCCCCTGGGTTCTATCCCTTTTTGCAGATGATAGGGGAGAATCTGTTTCTTTGACTTCCCCAGCTTCTAGAGGTGTCTGCATTCCCTTGGCTAATGCCCCCCCTTCCTCCATCTTCAAGGCCTGCAACGTCAGGTTGCTGATTTCTTCACACCTCCCCCTCCCACTTTTAAAAACTTGTGATTAAATTGGGCTCACCCAAATAATCCAGGGTAATCCCCCATCTCGAGGTTCTTTTTTTTTTTTTTTAAGATTTTATTTGAGAGAGAGACAGAGATAGAGCATGAGCATGAGCAGGAGGCAGAGGCAGGGGAGTGGGGAGAGAAGCAGACTCCCCACTGAGCAGGGATCCCAATTTGGGGCTCAATCCCTGTATCCCGAGATCATGACCCAAGCCAAAGGCAGACGCTTAACCGACTAAGCCACCCAGGCACCCAGTCCCCATCTCTAGGTTCTTAATCACATCTGTAAAGTCTCTTTGCCCTGTAAATGAACAAATCTACATATTCTGGAGATTAGGACATGGGCATCTTTGGGAGACCACTCTTCTGCCTAACACAATCAAATTTCCAAAAGATATTCATGTGAAATTTATATATTGGGTATAAATTTTAGCACATGTAAAAGAAGGAAATATTACTTTTATTCCCAAATTTTGGCTCCCCTTAAACTAAGGTGATAAGAAATCAATTAATAGTCATTGTTGATTGCCCTGGAAATGCCAAAAAATCTTGATCTCAAGCCACGTGGTTGCCTAAAGTACAATAGCACTCTGTTCTGTGGGGTATGGGCATTTTTGCCTAAGTAGGACATCTTGAGGTCCCATCATTCTAGATGCCCCAATCCACTCTGAGTTATGACCCTTCCCTGGGCCCCCAAAGTAGTAATGAAGTTCATGGTATTCCAGAACCCTTCCTTTTTCAACCCCAGGTAGGTTCCTCTCTCTTCCCACCTCTTTGCTGGGGTTACACTTTTACAAAAGACCTGAAGAGCACTTGGCTTTAAACTGCTTTTGGTTTTCCCTCTTGCAAAAATTTCCGGGAAAAGAATTACAAAAGACTGAGAAACAAAGGACCTGTGTAGAGTGGGGTGGGGTGAGGATATGTAGGGGCTGAGAAATAATACAGTGAGCAAAACACATTGCTACAATTAATAAATTAACATCTCAAAAAGTAATCCTGTTTCTTAAATATAGCCTACAATTTCATCTTCTTCCAGGAACTTTCATTTTAGATAATTTCTTTCATTTCATCTTCTGACTCTTTCAGAGACTTTTTTTTAAAAACCAACATATAATTGACATAAAACAGTTTCAGGTGTACAACATCATGATTCAATATTTATATATACTGTGAAATAATCACCACAATGAGTCTAGTTACCAACCATCACCATACAAAATTACAAAAAAAGAATTATTTTCTTGTTATGAGAACTTTTATGACTTACTTTCTTGGTAACTGTCAAGTATGCACTATAGTATTATGAATTTATAGTCACCACGCTGTACATTATATTCCGTGACTTATTTATTTTATTCATGGTCTTCTTTTTTTTTTTAAAGATCTGTATAAGTTATGAAATTCTGTTTACATATGTCATTTTCCTGTGAACATTTCTAATAATGTGCTTTATTTTATATTAGCTAGTTTAACCTGGTTGCTCCCTTAAGGGATTTGGGGACACTCTCTAATCTATTAGTGAGATATTTGTAAAGCAAAGTTAGGATAGTTTGTTGTATCTGAAGATAGCCAGTCCGTATTTGTGTATGTATCTGAGATTTGCATATTTATTTTATTTTTAGAGTTTTATAAGTTGCGGTAGCATATACATGACTTTAACAATTTTAGAGTATGCAATTCAGTAGTATTAAGTTTTATGTTGTGCAACTATCATCACTATCTAGTTGCAGAACTTTCTCATCACCCCAAATGGAAACCCTGTACCCATTAGTCACTTCCCCACCAATCCTTTATAGAGTTTTTATGTTAATTTTTTCACTCACAAACAATGATAAAAAGCTCTTTCCCACGCTATCTTATCTGTTTCTCTGGAGTATGCTTCTAGGGTTTCTTTATACATGTATAAGCAAATTTTTTCTCATTTTTACAGAGAATGTACCTTTCTATAAACAGTTCTGTATCTTGATTTTTCCTTTTTTTTTTTTTAAGATTTTATTTATTTATTTGAGAGAGAGAGAGCATGAGAGTGGGGTGAGGGGCAGAGAGAGAAGCAGACTGCCCATTGAGCAGGGAGCCCAAAGCGCAGCTTGATCCTAGGACTCCAGGATCATGACCTGAGCCAAAGGCAGATACTTAACCAACTGAGCCATCCAGGTGCCCCTCTTTCTTTCTTTCTTTCTTTCTTTCTTTCTTTCTTTCTTTCTTTCTTTCTTTTTTTATTTAAAAAATATATCCTTATGAAATTGTTGTAGCAGCTAATATGTAGGTTACCATAAGTCCTGTTTTACTTGGGATAGTCTCTGTTATGCCTGTGTTCCAGGTGTTTGGATGATAAGATATGTGATTATCATATTTATATGGAGTCTGTAGCCCACTTTTTACCAAATACAAATAATAAAACATTTGGGGATTTGGTCCCTAATTGACTAGTTAATATATATTTGTTGACAGATTCACTATGAATCCCAGGTATTCCTAAACCAGACTTTGAAAATGACTATTCCAGTGAAATATGTAATGCACAAGTGATCCTTGGTCCATCGTTAATCTTGAAAATTAACTGGGATGGCACACCTGGCTGGCTCAGTCAGAAGAGCATGTGACTCTTGATCTTGGGGTTGTGAGTTGTAGCCCCATGTTGGGTGTAGAGATTACTTAAAAATAAAACCTTAAAAAAAAAAGAAAATTAATTGGGATGTGTTATTTATCTACCTCACAGAGGGGCTCCAGAAACAAAGAATAAATTATCAATTATATGTGAAGGTGCTACTTTTTCTTGGAAAGCAAGTTGGCTATATTTATGACAATATTAAATACAAATACCCTCTGATTTTGGAAATCCTCTGTTAAAAATTTGTTCCACATATATATTTACACAGATACTCAAGTATTGTTAGGGAGAGAAACAATCTACATGACAATCAAGAGGAACTGGGGGCACCTGGGTGGCTCAGTCAGTTAAGCATCTGACCTTGGCTCAGGTCATAATCTCGGGGTCCTGGGATTGAGCTCTTCATCAGGCTCCCCACTCAGCGCTCTGCCGCTCCCCCAACTCATGCTCTCTCTCTCAAATAAATAAGGTCTTTAAAAAAAAAACTAAAAAAAAAGAAGGAACTGGTTAAACAATTTAAGATACTCAATGAAATGCTATGTACCCATTAAAAAGAGTGTGGCATCAAGAGAATGAGAAGACAAGCCACAGATTAGGAGAAAATATTTGCAAAAGACACATCTGATAAATGACTGTTATCCAAAACACACAAATAACTCTTAGAAGTCAACAATAAGAAAATAAACAACCCAATTAAAAAATGGGCCAAAAGGGGCAGCTGGCTGGCTCTGTGGGTGGAGCATGCAACTCTTGATCTCAGGGTTGTGAGTTCAAGCCCCACGCTGGGTGTAGAGATTACTTAAATATAAAATCTTTAAAAAAAAGAAAAAAGGAAATGAGTCAAAGACCTGAACAGATGCCTCACCAAAGAAGATACATGGATGGCAAGTAAACATATGAAAAGATGTCCAACATCATATGTCATTAGAGAACTACAAAATAAAACAACAATAAAATGTCACTACACACCTATTGGAATGGCCCAAATCCAAAACACAGATACCACCAAATGCTGGTGAGGATGTGGAGCAATAGGAACTCCCATTCATTGCTGGTGGAAATGCAAAAAGATACAGCCATGTTGGAAGAGTTTGGCAGTTTCTTACAAAACAAACACACTCATCACATATGATCCAGCAATCACACTGCTTGGTATTTAAACCCATGAGTTGAAAATTTATGTCCACACAAAAAACCTGCCCTTGGATGTTTATAGCAGCTTAATTTATAATTGCCAAAACTGGGAAGCAACCAAGATGCCCTTCAGCAGGGGAAGGGAAAAATAAATTGTGGTATATCCAGACCATGGAACATTATTCAGTACTTTTTTAAAAAAATGAACTATCAGACAATGAAAAGACATGAAGGAGCCTTAAATTCCAACATTGATTCTAGTGATTCTGGAAAAGACAAAACTATGGAGACAGTAAAAAGATCAGTGGTTAGCAGGGGTTGGGAGAACGAGGGTGAGTATGAGGGATGAATAGACAGAGCACAGAGGATTTTTAGGGCAGTGAAACTGTTGTGTATGATACTATAATTGTAGGTACACATCATTAGGCATTTGTCAAAACTCGTAGAATATGCAACACCACGGGTGGACTATGGACTTTGGGTGATAATAATGATGCGTCAGTATAAGTTCATTGCTTGTAACAAATGTACTGTGTACATTGTAACAAATGTAACAAATGTACTGTGTTGTGGAATGTTGATCATCTGGGAAGCTGAGGGATATGGGGACAGGGAATATGAGAACTCTCTCTGTATTTTCTGCTCAATTTTGCTGTGAACCTAAAACTGTTCTAAAAAATACAGCTTATTGGGGTGCCTGGGTGGCACAGCGGTTAAGCGTCTGCCTTTGGCTCAGGGCGTGATCCCGGCGTTATGGGATCGAGCCCCTCATCAGGCTCTTCTGCTATGAGCCTACTTCTTCCTCTCCCACTCCACCTGCTTGTGTTCCCTCTCTCGCTGGCTGTCTCTCTCTCTGTCGAATAAATAAATAAAATAAAATAAAATAAAATAAAATAAAATAAAATAAAATAAAATAAAATAAAATAATAAAATAAAATAAAATAAAATAAAATAAAATAAAATAAAATAAAATAAAATAAAATAAAATAAAATAAAATAAAATAAAATAAAATAAAATAAAATAAAATAAAATAAAATAAAATAAAATAAAATAAAATAAAATAAAATAAATATATATAATATAATATATATAACATTTATATATAATATATAACATATATAATATATATAACATTTATATATAATATATAACATTTATATATACTTTATATATAATATAACATATATAATATAACATATATATAACATATATATTACATATATAACATTTATATATAAATAACATATATATATAACATTTATATATATAATATATATATAAGAGAAAAATGGGTATGCTTAAATAGGCTCAGAACAGAGAACATGGAAGGACATGAAAGAATTTGCTAACAGGGGCTTCTTCTGGGGAATGGGTTGGGGAATCAAGAATGGGGAATTTGATTCCCTTTGGTACAGATTTGAGTTTTAATATGAGCATGTAGTTCTGGTTTTTCCATGATTATTTGCTTCAGTTATTTAAATAATAAATGGATATATTTTCTTTGCAGAATATTCTAGCGATTCAGGTAGTGTAAAAGTATTCTTGACCTCTCTCCACCCAGTTCCCCCCCTCCCAGCAGGTAATCTCTGCTGGTAGTTTATTCGTATCCTTCTTTTTATAATTTTAAAGGCATATGTAAATCCCTTTGAGCTGCTTGAATCTCTGTGTTTACTATTAGTTGTAAAAGTCCCTAGTGACCACTGAAATACTCCTCACGGGGAAAGGGAAGTTTTAAAATAGGGCAGAGACAGTATTTGTCATAAACCAGCCCAGCAGCAGGGAAAACCCCAGGCCTTTTTTAGATCTCTGAGAGCAGAAGGATGGCTTAAGGTGACTGGCCAGGAGCTGGGAGCAGACAAAGAAAGGAAACCCAGAACAATAGGGTCACTCCACCTCTGCCCTTCTGGAGGTGGAGCCACTCTAGTACATGTGGAGTTAGCCTTACCAGTGTAATTTAGGGATCAGAAAGCAGCCAGAGTTAGGATTTTAAGTCATTACTTTGAATTCTAAGATAGGATATGCTGTCAAGAGTGGAAACGGCCAAGGGTCCAAATACTACACTGGTTAGAGAGGGACACGGAAGAAAATGCCACTTCCCGTATTTTGCTGCTTTATAGTTGTAACAGGGAGTAGGATGATTATATAGAGAGAAAACTAGAATCCTGCCATGAAGAAAGTTGCTTTCTGTGTCGTTTTTGGAATATCAGGCTATTTCCCCAAAATATTAATTTATTCTCCTGATCATTAAAAAAATTAGTGAATTTTACCCCGTTCAGAAGATATGTCTAGAGACCTGGGAAATTCCTAATTGCGATCTCTGATTGAAGGGGAAAAACTTGAGACTAGGACCTAATTCCTATCCCCACCCACGGTGCAATCTCTCACTTACTTGCTCAATGCTTCGTTCGTGTCATCTGTAAAATGAGACTGTTGGTACAAACGATTTCTATCGTCCTACGGCTTGAAAATCTATTAGTTGAACCCATCTAGTTAATGTAAGACTGTCAGACTGAATCATACACTGAAAATGAAGTGGAGAGTTGGATCAATGGTATGGATCATTCTGGAAAAAAATAAAAAATAAATTGGACCTCGTTTAGATATATTTCAGGCCAAACTGTGTATTCTGTTTTATTTTTCTGAGGCTGTGAAACCAGAATCCTACCTTATGGATCAACACGACTTGCTTGTTCTCAGCTCGGTTTCACTTAGGTGGGCCCCTCAGGGATTCAAACATGTGTACCTACAAATGCCAGGCATAGTTTGCTCTATATGCGCTAGAAAAGCAATCATGTTCTTTCAGCCTTACTACTGACCAGGTCTCACATATGATGTGTTTACCACCATTTAACTAACTAGCCCTTCTCAAATTTTAAAGTGCCTATGAGTCACCTCAGGACCTTTTGAAATGCAGACTGATTCGCTAGTCTGGGGTGAGACTCAGGACTCTGCATTTCTAAGGAGCTCCCAGATGCTGCTGTAGCAGCTGCTGCTAGTCTGTTCTACACTTGAAGTAGCAAGGGGCTAAACCACCAGCTCCTTTCTGTCTTTTATAATCCTCTTTTCCAAATGCAAGCTATTCTTGATGAAAAATGACTAATTCTTTAACTGATAAAACCAATGGTGCTTTCAGATAGTATTTGTGAAATAAAGCCAGAATTAAGGTCATTCCTAAAATAAATGTGTTGGGTCTGGATGCATAACACTTTGTTAATAGGATAGGAAACTTACAAGCATGTTTCTTTTTCTTCCATTCTATAGATAGATACCTTATACAGTAGCAAAGACTTATTAACATATACAAATCTCTTGCTCCAGAAAAAGATTCAAGGCAGTAGGCTGTGAGGATTAATGAAATAACCTATGTGAAAAATCTTAGCCTTGTGCCTTGTGCTTAAAAAAATACCTAATCAAAAGCTATATAACCAAGTAAGGCAAAATATATGAAGGAGCATTTCATAGAAGGGAAATCCTGAATGCTCAATAAATATATGAAAGATGTACAACTGCATTAATAATCAGAGAACTGAAAATTCAAACCAAAATGAGATGCCACTTTATGACCTTCAGATTGGCAAAAGGAAAAAAATCCATATTCTAGCACATGCTGGTAAGTATGTTATATACTGCTTGTGGAATTTAAGTTGGTGCAATTACTTTGGAAAACAATTAAGCATTACTTGAGAAAGTTGAAGAATATGAGTATCCAATTATCCAATAATTCCAATCATAGCTACAAATGCTAGAGAAATTCTTACACTATACATCAGTAGACCTGCACAAGGAAACTCATAATATCACTGTTCATAAAAGCAAAAAATGGAAACAACACAAATCTCATGCATAGGAGAATGAATAAGTAGTTTTATATTGATGTGGTGGATATTATATAACAGTGAAAAATGAAGGTACTACAGTTGCATATGTCATCCTGGGTGAATCTCACAAACTTAATGTTGGGGGAAAGAAAAGGCAGACAAGAATACATGAAATATGAAAAACACAAAATAAAAACATGAATTATATAAGATGACATATATGTGTCATAAAACTAAAAGAAAGTAAGAGAATGTAAGTACAAAAATCAGAGTAGTGGTTTTATTGGGTTAAGGAAGGGGACATGACTGACATGTTGGGCACCATGAGGCATTCCAAATATATTGAGAATGATTGATTTTTAAATGTTGGATGCTGGATACATACATTTTTCTTTGGCAATTCTTTAAACTATACATGTATTTTATATATATACTCATATATATGGTGTAATCCATAACAAAACTTTTAAGAAATGTATGTATAGCCATATTACTAAAAATACAGAAGGAGGGGCACCTGGTGGCTCAGTCAGTTAAGCATCTGCCTTTGGCTCAGGTCATGATCCCAGGGTCCTGGGATCAAGCCCAATGTAGGGCTCTCTGCTCAGCCGGGACTCTGCTTCTCCCTCTCCCTCTGCCTGCTGCTCGCCCTGCTTGTGCTCTCCCTCTCTCTCTCTCTGTGTCAAATAAATAAATAAAATATTTTTTTTAATATGGAAGGAATGAAAGAAGAGTAAAAATTGGACCACTGTAACCTTTGGTATTATTTTGGAATATTTCCATTTATTCTTTTATTTTTATTTTATTTTATTTATTTATTTATTTATTTATTTATTTATTTATTTATTTTTTATTTTTTTAAAGTAATCTCTGTACCCAATGTGGGGCTCAAACTCAGAACTCTGAGGTCAAGAGTTGCATGCTCTACTGACTGAACCAGCCAGGTGCCCCATTTATTCTTTTTTCAAATGTATGCTGAGGCTTTTCCTTCCATCCCCTTTTTGTGTGTGTTTTTTATTTTTAAAGATTTTATTTTTAAGCAATCTCTACACCCACCATGGGGCTTGAACTCACAATCCCGAGATCAGGAGTCACACGCTCTGCCGACTGAGCCAGCCAGGCGCCCCTTGTTTGTGTATTTTTTTAAAAGTAATTAAAAAAAAAAAAAGATGTCAGGAACCCAGGCTGGCCAAACCCTGCTCCTAATTCCTAGAATTATGCTGCCATAGAGACACTGTCCAAAGTAGAGACAGGATCTTCCTCAAGGGCCTAGACCCTTGAAAGAGCACACCCTTTCTCATAGAAGAAGGCATTTTAACATTATAATAATTAATACTAATAACTAACATTTGTCAACACTTACTATGGATCAGGCACCATTCAAAATGCTTTACGTTTACTAACTTGTCCTTACAACAACCCTATCAGACAGGCATTATTGTTATTATGTGCTTGGGCCAGAGTGGATGCTCAAGAAATCCTGTCAAATGAGTGAACTCCATATTTTTTACAGATGGGGATACAAGGCTTGGGATGTTCAGGTGCCCCGGATTTCATCGCCAATAGTAGTAAATTAGTTATGCAGAGCAGTCTGCCTCCAGAGCCTATGAATATTATCTGTTATACCTCAGGTCTCTTTAAAATTGGACCCTAACCTATTTTTCTGGCCTCCTCTCTGGATACTTCTAGTGTCCCTTTTCTATCCTAATGACTGTTCTATGAATTTATGAAGCTAGACGTTCGTATTTGCCCATTCTTATTCAGGCTCTTGGCTCTGGAGTGCCTTTCCTTTCTCCTCTGTTGGTCAAAGGAGCTCTTTTCAACCTTCAATATCCAACTTTCTTATGACCGTCTCCAAGAAGTGCTCCAAAACCCTGAGGCTGATGACTCTCTCCCCCTCCTTTTGCTCCATAACGCTTTAATCATGCCTCTAATTACAGACACTAACACTATATTATGACTTATTTATGTGCCTGCATTTCACCAGGTTGTATTCTCCTTCAGGGCAGAGACTGGGGTTCATTCATGTTTATATCCCCAGCCTGGCATGTAATCAGGATTCGATAAATATTTGTTAAATGAATGAATAAATGGATGTCTTTGATTTGACTTTGCAAAAGATACAGGAAATACTTCTTTGAAAGGACATTTCTTATAATCACCTTTCTATAGAAGCTAAGGGCATAAGATTAAATCTTAATTTACCAAAGGCTCTTGGCAAGAAACTATTTCAATATCAACAAGGTATCTTGCTTTCTGACATTACTTAATACAAGGGTGGCAAGGAACAGTTTCAAAGACAGCTCAAGTGCACTTAAGTGAGGAGGCTGAACAAATAAATATGAATGGTTTGCTGATAGTTGCAGTCGAGGGAAGGAAATCTAGGGAACTTAAAAGCCAAAAAAAAAGCCTCAAATATTTTATCGTTTACATTTTAGACAAAGGAGTTGAGAATAGAGAAAAAAATTACTAGGCACCTGTGCTCCGTTTGATTTTATGATTTCTAGTCCAAATGCCGTCTCATAAACGTCAAGGACATCAAGTCTCTTATTGTAAATTATGTGTCATCTCTTCTCTGTCTGTGTGAGATGTCGGTAACAACAAGTTCAGTTCCGAAGACCAGTCGTTTGGTAGGTTATTTGGATCCGTGGGTCCCTGAAAATTGTGAATTCCTGCCAACCTGGCTCGCTAACTACTAGCTTCTCCAGAGAGGCATCTGACTCATCGACAGATCCAGAAGTTGGCCATCCTCTTCATTGTTATCCTGGTATAATGCTTGACAATTATTCCAATATTATTTTCAGTAACTTGGTTAAGTGTTTCCCCCTTTTCCCTCCCCACCTTTCTGTGTAACCAAAAATATCAGTTGAAAAACTCTCAAAAGAATCTGCTCTTAATTCCCTTCCACGAATATGACCCGAAGCATCAATTCCACGGTGATAAAAAAAAGCTTGAAAAGAACTACTTGCAGAGAGATCTTTTCTAGCTATTTGTCACTGCTTCTTTGATAAACTTAATCTGCTCGGCAAGTAGAGCCAGAATAATGGGACGAACGCTTAGGTCTGTGGGCACAGGAGCACCACAGACAGGAGCCTTTGTGCTGGCCCGATCGAACTGTTGAATTGTAAGTGACCATGTTAAAGACTCGTGGACCAGGGAGATGAGAGATTCAGAGAGACAGAGGATGAATAACAGGGCAAAGCCCATGAGAACGGGGGTGCGGTATGAGATCCACGGCAGAGGCGGGGGGAAAAAATAGCCTTAATAGGTGGAAAGGACGGGTGTTATTTTGGTGGCAGGAAGTTGGGGGAGTTCCTTTTAGCATTCTGTTTTAGCTGAAGTAGGAGGTGAGGTCATTCTTGGAGGGTGAGGTGGGAGGGTCAGAGATTTGTGGAGGTTTGAAAAGACTGTTGTGGACAACGGGAAACATTTATTTAGCCTGGAAGCCGTGAGGGTGGAACCACAGAAGGCAAGGGAACAGAGGAGTCAAGGTAAAGGGCCAAGAGCTAAAGGCTGGAGAAAGAAAAAATAAAGGCAGAAGGAACTCTGCCCAAAGGAAGAGAGAGGGGACAAGAGGTCAAAGAATCCAGGTGAAGAGCAGCTGAGGAAAGGGCAGTATGGGGGGAAAGATTGGTCAGAGAGTAGAGTGTCCAAATTGTAATTATATTTTAAGTGTAAAAATATAGTATCAGCTTGAAAAAAATTAAATGCACCACAGTTTTGTAATCCTGCATATGAGGGTTGGTTTTATTTGTATATAGTGGTTTTTGAAACTTTTTTTTTAAGTAGATTCCACTCCCATGCGGGGCTTGAACTCACAACCCTGAGATCAAGAGTCACATGTTCTACCAACCCAACTAGCTAGACACCCCCAACTCTTCTTTTTTTAAAGATTTTATTTTTTTATATGAGAGAGCATGAGCAGGGGGAGGGGCAGAGGGAGAAGGACAAGCAGACTCCCCACTGAGTGGGCAAGCTCAATTCTGGGACTCTTGAGATTGCAACCCGAGCTAAAGTCAGAAGCTTAACTGACTGAGCGACCCAGACAACCCCCAACAAACTTTTTTTTTTTTAAGATTTTATTTATTTATTTGACAGAGAGAGAGACAACCAGAGAGAGAGGGAACACCAGTGGGGGAGTGGGAGAGGAAGAAGCAGGTTCCCAGTGGAGCAGAGAGCCCGATGCGGGGCTCCATCCCAGGACCCTGGGATCACGCCCTGAGCCAAAGGCAGACGATTAACGACTGAGCCACCCAGGCGCTCCACCAACAAACTTTTTTTAAATGAAATTTTATGGAGACCTACCTGGTTGGATCTAGACTGGGTGATCTAGAATTCCATCTACCCTCTGCCAGTTGCACACCCCCCATAGCAACCTCTGAGGCACTTTCATTGTACCCCAGGACTCCTTAGAGTTTAGATACCACTATTATTCACATTTTGAGACTGAAAAAAGTTTTATATCTAATGAACACAGTTCTGGTCTTGTTCTTGAAAAGAGGCTGGGTCACATATTTACTGTCAAAGTCCTGCTATCATCTCAAGAGCACATTTCTTTCTTCTTTTTGTTTTTAAAGATCTTATTTATTTGAGAGAGAGAGCACAAGCAGGGGGAGCAGCAGGCAGAAGAAGAGGTAGAAGCAGGCTCCCCACTGAGCAGGAAGCCTGACATGAGGCTCAGTTCCAGGATCCCAGGATCACCACCTGAAGGCAGATACTTAACTGACTGAGCCACCCTGGCACCCCTCAAGAGCACATTTCTATATTTTTCAAATTTTTCACAGAAGACATGTTTTACATTTATAATGCATTCTAACTGGAGGCAGAAATGCAGTTGATTCTGGGTTCAGTTCATTAGTGCATCAAGACCCACCAAAAGAGGGGCGCCTGGGTGGCACAGCGATTAAGCGCCTGCCTTCGGCTCAGGGCGTGATCCCGGCATTACGGGATCGAGCCCCACATCAGGCTCCTCCCCTATGAGCCTGCTTCTTCCTCTCCCGCTCCCCCTGCTTGTGTTCCCTCTCTCGCTGGCTGTCTCTATCTCTGTCAAATAAATAAATAAAAATCTTTAAAAAAAAAAAGACCCACCAAAAGAGCTAGCACTTGGGAAATCCCAATGCCAGATCTCCCCAGCTGTAGGAAAGAGGTAGCTAGCACTAATTCGGTATTTTTAGGGCTAAAGTAGGTTTTCCGTTTGTCCTGTCTCCTTATTTAACATTTTGACATTGGAGCAGAGACGAGTGAAGTAAAGGAGGAAATGTAGAAGGAGGAGCAGCAAGTACAAAGGCCCTGGGGTGGGCAGTGGGGCTAGAACTGAGACAGTGAGTGGGAGGGCAATATAGCAGATTAAATCAGAGAGTATGCCGGGGAGATCATGTAGAGCCCAGCATTCATCAGCATGGGACCTTGATGAGTTCACCAAGGAAATGAGTATAGCATTAGGTGTTTTTAAGTAAGCTGGGAAATACCAATATTTAGACACCTGGGAAAAGAGAAAGATCCAGAAAAGGAAACTAAAATAGGATGAATGATTGATGTTCTAGAAGTCCTGTGGGTAAGTGTTTTAAGATAAAGAAGTTATTTACCGTGCCAAAATTTAAGAAGTGGGAAAGCCTAAAATGTTCAGGGAGCAGTAGCTCAGGAGAGAAGGAGAAGAATCCAGGTAGGACAGTCAGCATGGTCACAAGACAACTTTTTCAGTCATCCACCTTGACAACATTATGGAGATGAAGGCCTTAAAAGTAATACAAGGCAAATGTGGAGCACTTCATCTTTTTAAAATTACTTTGACATACACAGGCTCGGTTGTCCCTCTAAGCAATCCTGTGCAGGGCTGCCTTATTCATGGATGAGGAATCTGGGGCTCAGAGTGAGGAACATGACCGTTTAAAAGACGTACACTGACCAATGCCAGTTATGTCACTCTTTCTGATTCCAGCTCCAGTGCTCTTTCTGGTACCTCTGCCGGCCTCCCCTTAGCATAGAGTTACAACATTCGAGGTAGGCATGAACCTGATGAACAACTTATTATGCTGGGGTGTTTTTTTTCTTCACTAAAGTTAGCTTTTAAAAACTCCACAGTTAGGAAATAAAGAGTGAAATCAACTAATAAGCTTTCTGATATTGGTAAAAATGAAAGAGATGAGGACACCTCTGTGGCTCAGTCGGTTAAGCGTCCACCTTCGGCTCAGGTCATGATCCCGGGGTCCTGGGATTGAGCCCTGTGTCGGGCTCCCTGCTCGGTGGGGAGCCCATTTCTCCCTCTCCCTCTCCCTTTCCCCTTGGCTCATTCTCTCTCTGTCTGTCAAATAAATAAATAAAATTTTAAGAAAAATGAAAGAGATGAATCTGTCACTGTGAGGCTTTATTCATAGGGACTAACTGGGATCACAACCTAATGGATTCAGCAGCTGGAGTTTTCTGTCTCTCTCTGTGATGGAGGTTAAGACATTCTTCTTTTTCAGTGGGTTTTTTTTTATCATGTACTTTACTGAGTTAGTGAACTGAGTATTTTTTTTCACTTCAGATTTTTTTTTAAGGATTTTATTTATTAATTTGATAGAGAGAAACAGCCAGTGAGAGAGGGAACACAAGCAGGGGGAGTAGGAGAGGAAGAAGCAGGCTCCTACCGGAGGAGCCTGATGTGGGGCTCGATCCCAGGAGGCCGGGATCACGCCCTGAGCCGAAGGCAAACGCTTAGCTACTGAGCCACCCAGGCGCCCCATCACTTCGGATTTTAACTAACGTCTAAAACCACACCTGAGGCACTTAATGAAACTGTATGAGTTTGTTCGAGATGGGTTGGAGTTACTATTTCAGCTTGGTAAACGGCTTGCTGCATACTCTTGTGGGAAAGGAGCAGTGGCAGAGGTGTGTGAGGAATATAGGTAGACATTTAAAACAAAGGAAAGTTGCTGATAAGTAGACTTTAATTTTACTAGAATAGTTTTTAATATGGAGTTTACATAAGAGTTTAGGTTTACTAGCTCATTCCATTTATCTTTTCTTGACAAACTTTATTCTATTGGCTGAACAACCTGCTATTTTTAATAATGTCCATACACCTGAGAATCTGTATCTATACTGCCCCAAATTATCCTATTTTGTTCCTTAAATTATAAAAAGATTTGTAATTGTAGAAGACTTCAAACAATACGGAAATGTAGAGAGCAAAGCAAGGGAATTACATGAGAGAGGCTTTATGATATTCTGTAGTAAACTTTTTAAGAAAGATTTTATTTATTTATTTATTTATCTATTTATCTATTTATTTATTTAAGGAGAGGGGAAAGGGACAAGTAGACCCCATGCTGAGCACAGAGCCCAACGAGGGGCTCCATCCTAGGACACTGAGATCATGACTTGAACCAACCAAAATCAAGAGTCGGACACTTAACGGACAGAGCCACCCAGTCTATAGTAGACTTTGAAATATGCACCACTGGGGCTCCTGGCTGACTCAGTCGGTAGAGTATGCAACTCTTGATCTTGCAGGTGTAAGTTCAAGCCCCATGTTGGCTGTAGATTACTTTTTTAGAAAATATTTTATTTTATTCATTTATTTATTTATTTGAGAGAGCATGAATGGGGGCGGGGCAGAGGAAGAGGGGGAGATTAAGATTAAGATTTTATTTATTGAGGGGCACCTGGGTGGCTCAAGCAGTTGGGTGTCCACCTTTGGCTCGGGTCATGATCTCAGGGTCCTAAGATCAAGCCCCACATCCGGCTCCCTGCTCAGCTTCTCCCTCTCCCTCTGCCCCTCCTCCCTGCTCTTGCTCTCTCTTACTTTATCTCAAATAAATAAATAAATAAATAAAAAACTATCTTTAAAAAAAATCTTTAAAAATGCAGCATTATAGTGTTTTTTGCCTATATTCTTTTTTTTTTCATTTTTAAAAATTGGTCATTAGTTATCCTAATTACAAGTGGTTAAGACCACAAACTCTGGAGCTAAATTGTCTGGGTTTTAGCCCTGCCCTGCCACTTTCTAGCTACATGGATGACTTCGAGTTATTTACCCTCCTTGTGCCTCAGTTTCCTCATCAGTTAAGTAGCATCTATCTCATAGGATTGAAATGAAATGAGAATTAATTGGATTGATATACTTAAGGAATTTAGAAGTGTGCCAGGCAGAGAGTATATACTGCATAAGAATTAGTTCTTATTAGAATTACAAAGTTTTCCCCAACTATGTTGTGTGCCTCCTGTTATTATATATCACCTTCTTATTTATAGTTGGGTATATTTCTGAGCTACTGATTCATCTGTTTAATCTTGTACTTATACCACACTGTTTTAATTAATATTGTTTTATAATATGTGTTAACATCTGTTAGAGTGAAATCTACTATTATGACTCTTTTTTTTAGAATTAAAACATATGTATAGTGCTCGCTTCGGCAGCACATATACTAAATTTGGAATGATACAGAGAAGATTAGCATGGCCCGTGGGCAAGGATGACATGCAAATTAGTGAAGCATTCCATATATTTTTTGTGTTGTGATGAGCACTGGGTGTTATATACAACTGATGAATCCTTGAACACTACATCAAAAACTAATGATGTACTATACAGTGGTTAACTGAACATAATAAAAAAATTAAACAAATAATAAAGGTTTTTATACCTTTCAAAAAAACCCAAAACATATATATGTGGGTATATCCATGACTTTTTATTTTTATACATGAACTTAATACTTTCTCAAATTTATTTAGTTTTGTTTTAATGCCATTAAACCTGTAAAATAATTTAGTTAAGTGACTTCTTTCAAGTATGTTATTTCCTCATCCAATAACATGGCCGTCACTATTTATTCAGGTCCTCTTTTAATAATGAAGACTCAAATAAAGTTTTCTCTTTTTCTTCATATAGGTCATACTCTTTCCTTGCAAAATGACTTCTAGGTACTTTATATTTTTGTAGTTATGGTAAAGGAAGCCTCTTTTTCATCATATTTTCTTATCCTACTCCATAGAAATGGTCTTACAGTGTGTATTTTATCTTATAGCTTCTTGTTGGACCCAACACTATTTTCCATTTATAAATATTCAATTAATTTTATTAATCTGAATCAATTTCTAAAGTTAAGTAGCTACATAATCATGTTTTTTTTTAAAGATTTTATTTATTTATTTGAGAGAGAGCACAAGCAGGGGTAGGGGGTACAGAGAGAGAGGGAGAAGCAGGCTCCCCCTGCTGAGCAGGGACCCCAATGTGAGGCTCAATTCCAGGACTGTGAGATCATGGCCTGAGCTGAAGGCAGACACTTAACCAACTGAGCCACCCAGGCACCCCTGTATTCATGTTTAAATAATGATATATTACCTTCTCCTTTTGAATAGTTTTACATCATATCCAATACTTGTTTTGTTGCATTGGTTAGAACTCCTAACATGATATTATAGAAAAGTGGCTGCTACTTATGCAATAAGCAGATGCTAAACTCCTTTATATAGAAAAAGTTCCTATGAAAACCAGAGAAAAAAACCAACGAGAGAAAAATAGACAAAGGATATGAATAGACAGTTCAGAGAAAAGGAAATACAAACTCTCAAACGTAAAAAAATGTTCAACCTTATTTAAAATGAGAAAAATGCTGTGGTGCCATTTTTCACCCATTAAATTGGCAAATGACCAGAAGTTTCTTAACACTCTATGTTGAGAGGCTGTGG
The DNA here is from genome assembly GCF_017311325.1 of Ursus maritimus. Classification (NCBI taxonomy): domain Eukaryota; kingdom Metazoa; phylum Chordata; class Mammalia; order Carnivora; family Ursidae; genus Ursus; species Ursus maritimus. The sequence goes on from NW_024426774.1 coordinate 57,929,126, forward strand.
GAAAACAGGTGTTCTCATCCACTGCTGATAGGAATGTAAATTGATTTAATCCCTATAGAGGACAATTTGGCAATATCTATCTAAATTACAAATGCATCTACCCTTTGACCCAGCAATACTACTCCTAGGAATTAGCCCTGTGGATGTACTTGCACACGCGCTAATTGACCTATGTACAAAGTTATTCATTACAGTATTGTTTGTAACAGTAAAAAATTGGAAACAATCCAAAGGTGTATCAATAAAGAACTGATTAAATAAATTGAAGTGTATCCATGAAATGGAATACTATGCTACCAAGAAAGAATGATGTATCAATTATATAGAAAGATCTTCAAGGTATATGTCTATCACTAACTGAAAAAACAAGATGCAAAACAGTATGTATGGTATTCTATCTTTCCTGAGGACAAAAAGGAACCAAATAAGAACATATTTTTTTATTTGTGTATTCATAAAGAAATGTTGTACCAATGCATAAAGTACTTAAAAGAGGCATTACTTTCTGCAGTCTGGGTATGAGCCAACAGGAGACAGGAGTAGGAAACTTTCAACTGAACCTGCTTATTTTTTTTTTAAATGCTTGAACCATGAGAATGCACTGTCTATTCAAGAAAAACGTGCGGGGGGAAAAACGCATGAAAGCATTACATATTCAACATTTAAAAATTTAAATCAGGGGGCGCCTGGGTGGCACAGCGGTTAAGCGTCTGCCTTCAGCTCAGGGCGTGATCCCAGCATTATGGGATCGAGCCCCACATCAGGCTCCTCCACTATGAGCCTGGTTCTTCCTCTCCCACTCCCCCTGCTTGTGTTCCCTCTCTCACTGGCTGTCTCTATCTCTGTCGAATAAATAAATAAAATCTTAAAAAATAAATAAATAAAAATTTAAATCAATTTTTAAATTGGCTGTTATGAGCCCCTTTTAAACGGTTAGCAGGGCACCGAGAAGTAGTTGGACATATTGACAGGGACTCACTGTATCAGCAGTTATGTTTCTGTGTTGCTTTCTGCTTTGCAGCCCGAAGACTGGATATGCTGAGTTCGAATATTGGCTGTGGCCTTGGGCAAGTTCCTTACCACCACATGGGGTTGTCATGAGGATTGAATGAGGAAGAAAATGTATAGGTTTTAGGGCAAAACCTGGCACATGCTAAGTGGAAATGTGTGATTTCCTATTTTCTATAGTTGTAAGGTACCTGGCACCCACTTCCCTTCAAAGCACTTATGTTTTGTGGTAGCAGCTTGCAAGTCTTATCTCTTGAAGGCAGACCCCCCGTCTTACTCAGCTCTGTCCCTGAAGTACCCAACACATTGCCTTGTATGTTGCAGACTGCAGTGTGCGTATAATAAATGTGTATGCCTTCATTCAACAAAGGTCTACTGAATACCTACTGTTTGGCCAGGTATTGTGCTTGCTGCTGAGCATCGAAGAGACATGTGATCCTGTCAACAGTCTAGTAGCGGAAACAGACATTAAACAGATACTTGATTGCAGTAGGTTGAGTGAGAAGTAAAATGTCTCAAGTACAATGAGACCCTGCAGGAAGAGGCTTATCTGGGAGTGTCTCCCTTAGGAACTGGCTTTTAAAGTGAGAATTGAAGATAAATTGAATTATTTCAACTAAGATTTTGAAGGAAGTGTTGGCAGGCAGACGGAACTGCCTCCCCAAAGAGAGGAGTTTTATGCCGTTGGGGAACCAAAAGGCCACCTGACCCTTCGGGAATGAGGAGGAAAGAAACATCTGCAGTGGCCCTGGAGGTAACTTTGGTAAAACTTGTTACCGCTGGTGTGTTTGATACTAAAAACAATTAGTTTTAGGCCTGAGAAAGAATTGATTAGATTTGCATGTCCCAAAATCTTTCTAGCTGCTCTAGAAAGTTTAGGAGGCTTTTTTTTTTTTTTAAGATTCTATTTATTGAGGGGCACCTGGGTGGCTCAGTTGGTTAAGCATCTACCTTCGGCTCAGGTCATGATCTCAGAATCCTGGGATCAAGCCCCAAGTCAGGCTCTGCACTCAGCAGGGAGTCGGCTTCTCCCTCTGCCCCTCCCCCCACTTGGCCTGTGTGCGCTCTCTCAATCTCTCTTTCTCTCTCTCAAATAAATACATAAAATCATGACCTGACCCAAAGGTAGATGCTTAACTGACTGAGCTACCCAGGAGCACCAGGAAGCTTTTTTTTTTTTTTAAGATTTATTTATTTATGAGAGAGAGAGAGAGCAAGCACAAGCAGGAGAGGCAGAGTGAGAGGGAGACAGAGTATCTCAGGCAGACTCCCTGCTGAGCACGGAGCCAGCCGGTCCCGGGTGGATCTCCTAAGATCACAACCTGAACGGAAACCAAGAGTCAGATGTTCAACCGTCTGTGCCTCCCAGGCACCCCTAGGGGGCTTTTATAATTCTTGAGGATAATGATGGTAACTAAGTGTTAAATGAATGAATAGATGAACCCCAAACAACAATTCATCACCAATTAATAAATATGGAATATAATACAAATTTATTTGTTTGCATGCTCTTTTACATTTCACTGAGACCATATCCTCTTTACTTTAGATCTAGGAATTCACAGATCTCTTCAAGCTACAGATTACTAACGATTTTTAGGGTGGTTACCTCTACAGAGGAACTTATTACCTGTTGATACAATTTTACTGCAAAGAGTAATCAAATCTTGAAACTCTTGAAAGACCTTTCCATCTGTCCATGCACTGGTGGGTCCCACAATGTCTTCATTCCACCCTACCCCACCTGCTGCAATCCCTTCCTGCTAGCACTGCATCGTTACTCTCCTCGGAGAAGCCTCGAAGGACTTTGCAAGAAAAATAAGTAAGCGTGTGGTTCTGGCAGAGGAGAAAAGCAAATGTGGAAACTGAGGAATATCAGTAAAGCCAGTTTCTATCTTAATTAGTATGATTTTTACAGTAACTTTTTCGCTGCCTTAAGCATCTAAAATCAATTTGAGTAGCAGTTCAGAAAGTGGTGCCCTTGGAATTGTAATGTCATTAGGGAGTTTCTATTCTAACAATAGCTGTCTAGTATACTTGGCTAAAGTTAATAGAATTAAAATGATGTAACAACAGATTCCATTTGTCTTAACAAAATAAAAAGAAACTAAAGCACAGTGTAAGGCTCTGGAATTACTTTTAAAGTACTCTGTTCTTCATTTTATAAAGAATTTGACGGTATCGCTGATATAGGTACTAAGTTAATAACGTTCAAAGGTCTGTTTAGAAGGTTATGACTTTAGGGGAAAAATCTTTTTTTTCTTCCTGTGACTTTCTAAAAAAGGGGAAAAGGCATTGTTTTATAATATAGTTAGAGCTGCAGGTATCTAATGTGATACTTCAAGCTGTGTAAATCTGAATGAGTAAAAGTTCTGAAGACAAAGATCAAGATTTTAAATGTCTTATTAAAACACATTTCCTCACCCGAGGGAGAGAGTGTAAACACCATCTGAACAGGAATCTCGAACACTGGAATCTCCTTTCAGAGTGACTTGATGATGTCGACCAGCACCTCTGTGACAAAATTATTCTTTGATTCTGAGGAGTAGCTATTTGGTAATTACATAGAGGTTGAATTTTTTTTGCTTTTAAACCAAGGGAAACTGTATTTTGATGAAGTGGCAAACATTACGTCTTACTACTATATAAAAGCCAATTTGTCATGGTTATAATTTATCAACAAATAAAAGATGAATGATGAGAGCAGTGTCTTTGGAATGCTTGAGAGTGCCTGGTACCATGGACTGTGTCCAGACTTTCTGAAATGTTTATTCCCACCTGGTGACTGGTAAATAATAATAATAATAATAATAATAATAATAATAATAATAAGTACTGAGTGTTTAACAAGTGGTAGGCACTTTTTTTTTTTTTTTTTGCAATTTTTTTTAAATAATCTCTATACTGAATGTGGGGCTCAAACCCACAACCCCAAGATCAAGAGTCACATGTTCTTCCAGCTGAGCCAGTCAGGTGCCCCACAAGTTGTAGGCACTTTGATAAAAACCTTACAAGCATTGGGGCGCCTTGGTGGCTCACTCGGTTAGGTGTCTGCCTTCGGCTCAAGTCATGATTCCAGATCCCTGGGAGCAAGTCCTTGTACAGCAAGGACTTTTCGAAACCTCTGCCTGCCACGCCCCCTGCTTGTGCTCTCTCCCTGACAAATGAATAAATAAAATCTTAAAAACAAAAAACTATTACATGTATTTACCAATTCTCACAATGACCTTATGAAGTAGGTCCTGTTATTGTTCTCATTTTGCAGATGGGGAGGCTGGGTCAGCTTGCACAAAATCACAGAGCTAGAAGGTAGTGAAGCTGGGACACAAAATCAGACATCTGTCCCTAGAGTCTTTAATTACTATGCTGTTTCTTAAATGTGGGATGACTAAAGTTGAGGTTTTCAAGCAGCAGGCAATAGCCCATCACTCTAGTGCGTCTTTTAAAAATTAAATTGAATAGAATAGAACTGAAAATATAAGAGTATATATTGCAATAAATGTAAGCAGAGTTTCATAGAATTACTGTCCTGTGTCAGTCATTTATGTGGAGACATGTGCATTGGGTCACAATGTAAAACATATTTTTTTTAAATTTTATTTATTTATGTGACAGAGAGACAGCCAGCGAGAGAGGGAACACAGCAGGGGAGTGGGAGAGGAAGAAGCAGGCTCCCAGTGGAGGAGCCCAATGTGGGACTCCAACGCCAGGATCACGCCCTGAGCCAAAGGCAGACGCTTAATGACTGCGCTACCCAGGCGCCCTGTAAAATGTATTTTTTTTACTGTGGGTTGAAGTAAAAAATCTTTGCAAGCCCACTAACCTCAAGTATGGTTGATGTTATTTTTTTTAATTATCAAATCAACAATATGAATTGACTAGTCTCTTAAATTTTCTTTACAAAACAATTAAATAATTAAAAAAATTGAGAAAGATCATTTAAATTTTATCTATCATTTAAAAACTTGACCAACTAAAGTAAAAAAGCAAAAAACAAACAAACAAAAAACCCTAGAAGGAGAGGAAGACAAAAACTTAAGACCACAGATTAATAATTGAGAGCTCATAGTTGAAGCATTTATCTTTCAGTTAAAACACAAATTTGAATATCATAGTTCAAACTGTTCCCATTTTTGGTCCTTTTTGTGCTTTGTAATATTTTCAAGCAAGTAAAGTTGGAGTAATGCATTTTTAGGTTTAATTTTTTAAGTAAAATAAGGTAATTTCCCTTTTTGGAAAACTGATTCTGTTAGGTTCAGATCTGTGACAATAAGGTTTTGTAATGTACTTTTGTGTTCGATACCGTGTGGTTGATTGTTTCCATGTTTTAAAAAATAATCTATGCTCTTTTCTCAATTTATCACCAAGAGCTACACAAATAAATGAATTTTCATGTGATACAAATTATTTTATGGATGAATCATAAAAGATTAATTAGCATTTGTGACTTTGTTACTTCTTTGTGTGTATGATTAATTATGACCTTGTTTGAAAATGTTTTTGACAGGATTTTGAGCTTCAAAATTTAAACTTTTGTCATCACTTCTTTGATTGTGGAAATGATTAAGTAAAGGTGAAGAATGAATCAAAGCTTTCATTACATAGGCTAAATGTGTTTTATTATGTTAATTGTTAAGATTATTGCTGATTTCCAATAGTGGATTATTGATTAACTATAATGACCTCCTCCATCACCTCTGATACATCTCTTTTTGGTTTGGTTTGCCCTGTAACTTCAGGAATCACAGTTTAATATTTTATGAGTTACAAGAAGATTTCCAGAGGGAATCTGAGAAGTATACAGGATTTTTCTCTGTGGAAAGCACAGGACATCATTTCTGACATTTCTGACATATCTAAGTGACAAGATTTCTCCAAACAGATACAGCACATAATAGCATACAATATACTTTGATATTGCTTTGGACAGGGGTTCTCTACCTAATAGGATTCTGTGTGGCTGGTTGCACAGTCTTTTCTCTTGGTACGAATTGTGTAAAATGAGATCCTTTTAAGCATTTGTTTACCATGAGAATCTCCAAGGACACCTGGCTGGCTCAGATGGTACAGCATGCAACTCTTGATCTCTAGGTCATGAGTTTGAGTCCCACGCTGGGGGTAGAGATTTCTTTAAAAAAATAAATAAAAACTTTAAAAAAATTTAATAAAATAAGAGTCTCCTTCCTTCCAAGGAGTAAGGGAATTTTGTACATAGATTACATTTGCCTTTTTTGACAAGAACATCCCACAAGCTAGCCTTTTCTGTCCTCCTCCATACCTAACGTGACTACCTTGATAAACACTGTTTTGAATCTTTTCTAAATCTAAGTTGAATTATATGTTTGTTTGTTTTTTAAAGATTTTATTTATTTATTTGACAGAGACAGCCAGCGAGAGAGGGAACACAAGCAGGGGGAGTGGGAGAGGAAGAAGCAGGCTCCCAGCGGAGGAGCCTGATGTGGGGCTCGATCCCAGAACGCTGGGATCACGCCCTGAGCCAAAGGCAGACGCTTAACGACTGCGCCACCCAGGCGCCCCTGTTTGTTTTTTAAGAGAAAGGATTTATCAGCTCAACCTGGGTAGCTATAAAGTTTCATTCGTTCATTCACCTATTAATTCAACAAATATTTATTGGACACTTAATAATAGGGGTAGGCACTGTAGGTAACTTAGTGGAATATGAAGACATACACTGCAGTATTTCTGCTCTTCAGAAGTTTATCACTCAGTTGGGGAGAGAAGTATAGCCAACACCAAGTTCTGACCATTCTATCTCCTTAACATTTCTTATTTATTTATTTATTTATTTATTTATTTATTTGACAGAGATAGAGACAGCCAGCGAGAGAGGGAACACAAGCAGGGGGAGTGGGAGAGGAAGAAGCAGGCTCATAGCGGAGGAGCCCGATGTGGGGCTCGATCCCGGAACCCCGGGATCATGCCCTGAGCTGAAGACAGGCGCTTAACCGCTGTGCCACCCAGGCGCCCCTCTCCTTAACATTTCTTGAATCTTCCCATTTCCTGCCTTCCCTAGAGGGTGCTACATCATCAGTTCAGGCCATTGCCAGCTCTTCCTTGGTTTTCTGGAATATTCACTCTAACATATTTCTTTGTCCCTAGTCTTGTTTCCTTCCAATCTATTTTTTACAATGCTCTTCCTAAAATGCTAATCTAAGTACTCCCTTTGCTAAAACCCACTAATGATTCACTCTTGTCCTCAGGATAGTGTCGAAATTGTCAAACTCACTCGATCTGTTCCTGCTTCTCTCTTTTATCCCATTTCTAACTATTCACCTTCTTCATATATGTTCTCCGGCCATTCTAAATTCCTTTCAGGGGCCCTAATTCACCATGCTTCTCTTCCCTCATATTGTTCTCCCTGCTTGGAATGTCATCCGTTGATATCTGTGCTCATTAACTCATTTATTCACTCAGAACATCTTTTATTAAGGGTGTCTACATGTCCAGCCCTGTGCACCATCCTGAAATTTCCCACTGTAGTCAGGAGATGGATGCGTAAGCAGCTGTTTTACTGCAGTAGACAAGACCCAGGATGGATGTAGGTACAGGAACTGTGGGAGTCATGGATGAACCCAAGTCCAGGCAATCAGTGAAGGCTCTGGAAGGAGGAAAGGGGTGAAGAACAGTCTGGATTGAGGAAGTAGTGCATGTGAAGGCTAAGAGACTGTTACTGTGCGAAATGGCAATCAGCATGGCCTGAATGGACAGTGTGCAGACCATCAGAGAATGAACAAAACTGGAGGAGGCAGGGCCCAGTTGCCGAGGGCTTTGCCCGATGTATTAAGAAGTTGGAGTTTCTTTTCTTGTGGGGTATTGGGTAGCCACAGAAGGATTTTCTAAAAGTAGAAGTTTTATTTATTTTTTAAAAATCAACACTCTAGCAACATTACTAGAAAAAGAGGCAATTTGTCACAAGTTGCTTCAATAAGCAAACACAGTCTTGAATTGAAAAAAGTTACCTGAAAAATTTCAGGGACACTTTATGAAGCTGGAGCAATTGACTTGCATACTAAAGAAGATTAAATTACATAAATACATGCTAGTTTAAATTTCCCATGTTTTAATAGACCCAAGAGTATGAGTTTTTGATGACAGAACTTCTGTCTGACTTGTTGCCTATCACATCCTTATCACCCGCAACAAAATTCAGCATATATATCAATAAATGTTTTTAACCAAGCGACTCTGAAATGTCTGAAAAGACTGACTTCTTTCAAGATTGTTCAATGAAAATAACTCCCTAATATTTAAAAAAAAAGGCAACAATGCAACTACATTAACCCCCACTTGTTAAGGATAACGTTTAAATTTATGAAACTAGGTGTGATTACTTAGAAACTACTGTAGATCCACTTACAGGAAAAATCACATCTGAAGAAAACATGGTTATCATTTGGTCTTTTTCTGTTTAGAGAATAAAAGGTCTTTCTCATCCTCACATCCTCAGCCACAGCAAGTCCATGAGACATGGAGGAACTCAAAATAATAGATGAATGAATGGGTGAATAAGTACAGAGAATGCCTCTGTAAGACACACACATTCACTAAATCCCTAATTATTTTATTTTATTTTATTTATTTATTTGACAGCGAGAGAGCACAAGCGGGGGGTGGGGGAGTGAGTGGCAGGCAGAGGGAGAGGGTGAAGCAGGTTCCCCAAGGAGAGGAGTGGGAGCCCGACTTGGGGCTCAATCCCAGGACCCTGGGATCATGACCTGAGCCACCCAGGTGCCCCACTAAATCCCTAATTTAAAAAAACATGTCTGCATCTTTCTTTATCCGCTGTAATCTTCAAGAAGAAAGGATCTAAGCTAAGGGGTGTCATTGAGCCAGGAGGGAGCTTAGGGATCTTTTAGCGGTTTGATCACTTCACTAATGGTCAAGAGCTCTGTCTGCCTATTAAGGGCAGAACTGAGAGGAATCTAGATCTCTGGATTCTAGACATTTTTCGTTGTCCCATTTTGCAACTCTAATTTATTTTATTTATTTATTTATTTTATAGTGGAAATATTTATAAAAATATTGTTTGATCCTGTGAAACTCACGGGGTTTTTTTCTTTTTTTTGGTACAGCTCAAACCTCTCTTTCCACTGCAGAATTACTACAGAGCTTTGTATCTCCTGTAAGAGCAGAATTTGGAATACAGATGTGGAATTCATAAATGAAGGTGCTTTTATTCCTCAAGTAAACTTTGTATGTTTTTCTGTATGCCAGTTATTTCTGCAAGTATAAGTTGTTTGGTTAAAGTCTTCAGCAACCAATGAAGTTAATGTTGGACACAAGACCTTGGGGATTTCATGTTCACTGGGGCCAATAAAAGCAAATTCTCTCATGCTCTCCTACCAAGAACTTCATTATGACATTCTGCCAGTTCCCTTCTCAGATATGCACGTGATTCTACTTTCCGGATTTCAGGACAGGCAGAGTTTTTCTTTGAACCCCCACTTACTCTGTCCTCCCTCACTGGTACTCTTTTGTTCCCTTAGTCACACTGACCTCATAAAAATATGCTGGCAGGGGCGCCTGGGTGGCTCAGTTGGTTAAGCAACCAACTCTTGATTTCCACTCAGGTTGTGATCTCTGTGTTGTGAGATCAAGCCCTGCGTGAGGCTCCTCACGGGCCGTGGAGTCTGCTTGAGATTCCCTCTCGCCCTCTCCCTCTGCCCCTCCCCCCACGCATGCATGTGCACTCTCTCTCTCAAAGAAAAAAAAAATACTGGCAGAGCTCTCATACCCTCTAAAGCTTGAATGCCTGAAACCATTCTCCCCACCCACACCATTTGGTGAGAAAAACTAGAAGGGAGGAGTAACAGTTGCCCGGTCCCTAGCCCTGCATCTCCAGAGACAGAGCCTAGCAGACAGTTCTGCTAGGACTGCCCCTGAGGATATTAGGGTTGCCTTTGGGTCCTCTCTAGGGGAGAGGGAAGGGAAGCCCTGCTCTTCTCTTCTTAGTCGCAGTCTTTGGAAGGGCAGTTATATCTCCTGCCTTGGGGGTTCAGCCAGAGGGTCCAGATGGCCTTGCCAAGCTTCCTAACCAGAATAATAGAAAGCTAGAAGCCCAAACAGGCTGCAGCCTACCTTTTCAATGAGGTGTTGGGGAGAGATGAATCACTGATGGAAACAGAACAGGAGCTGTGTGACATTCCAGCTGCCCCATGCTTGTCTTACTTCAAGTACCAGGTTTTGAGTTTTTTATCTTTCTCTAGCATCAGAGCTGATGCTACTATAAAACAAGACTGGACAAATTCTCCTGGCGCAACTGAGTGACAAATTCTACTGACTTACCTCTAGTCTTTTCTAGCTGTAGCTCTGAAAGCCTGAACTCCTCAGAAAACTGAGGCTCTTTTGGACCACCCTTGATGTGGAAAATGCTGTAATAAGTGCAGGGCCTTGGGGCTCTCTAAAACCCTGACTAAAACCTTTGTAGCACGGATTTCTTGGTCTCCTGGCCCACTCTCTTTCCAGTTAGAAAACTGAAACTTTTCGGGCGCCTAGGTGGCGCAGTCGTTAAGCATCTGCCTTTGGCTCAGGGCGTGATCCCAGCGTTCTGATATCGAGCCCCACATCAGGCTCCTTTGGGAAGCCTGTTTCTTCCTCTCCCACTCCCCCTGCCTGTGTTCCCTTTCTTGCTGTCTCTCTCTCTGTCAATAAATAAATAAAATCTTAAAAAAAAAGAAAAAAGAAAACTGAAACTTTCGTACAAATTAAGGAGATGTGTATCATGGCGCAGTAGGAAGATGCTGGAACTGTTTCCACCCGCGTCATTCATAAGACCCCCTTCTTCCTTCTCTATGGCTTCCCTGGGTTGAGTCTCTTGGTTTATCATAAAGATGATGCTCTGCCTAGAAAAGTGCAAATTGCCCCCTGGGTAATTAATTCTGGGATCTTTGTTTCCCATCTCATCGTCCCTGAAGGCCAACCCAACACTGTTTTCTTATTTCCTCAGTCTAGTGAGTCTGTGGGCTTGTTTTGTCTCAGCCTCCTGGATAGCATGTGGTTCCTGCCAAGCGCACACCCAGTCTGCGACTGCATACCCTCAGCTAGCCCACCAGCCATGGCCCTGTCCTGTTGCTGAGTGGTCCCTCTGCTTTGGTCTCAGTTTCACGCAACCTTGCCCATTTTATTTGCTCACTCTGTGCTCTCCTCTTCCCGAATTCACTGCAAAACCCTTATTGGGGAATCTCTTTGTTACCCAATAAAGAGAGAAGTGCTGCTTGTCATGGTGTAAACACAATCTCAAAAGAAGAGGCTGTGTAGTACATTAGTGACTAAATTTATGTTCTGCAAAAAACATGTAGTTCAATTATCAGGCAAAATACTTTCTTTTTTTAAAGATTTACTATTGAGACAGAGAGAATGAGCAGGGGAAGGGGCAGAGGGAGAAGAAGAGTGGATCCTCAAGCAGACTCCCTGCTGAGCACAGAACCCGGAGGAGGACAACGAGGAAGGGTTCCAGTCAGGACCCTGAGATCATGACCATGCTTAACTGACTGAGGCACCCAGGTGCCCCTAGGCAAACTATTTCAATGTGTCCTTTGGTGTAATTTGACTTATGTAGGAAAGACTTCAGAAATATTTTCAAATACTTCAGCTTTCATGGATCTCAGCATAGTTTAAACATTTTCAAACATGAAAACACATTGAAATTCTTTTTTACAAAATCTGTTCAATAGGGTGGACCTCTACAGGCAAAGAAAAGTGTCATGAAATAATTATCTGGATAAATCGAGAAGAAATCATTTTAGTTTGAATTTATACTGTCATACATTTTCTATGTTCATGGCATTATGGCACAACCCAAATTTCCCTGTATATAAAGATTTTTTTAATCTTTTTTTTTTAAGATTTTATTTATTTATTTATTTGAGAGAGAGTGAGAGAGCACAAGCAGGGGGAGCTGCAGAGGGAGAGGGAGAAGCAGGCTCCCCACTGAGCAGGGAGCCTGATGCAGGACTCGATCCCAGGACCCCAGGATCATGACCTGAGCAGAAGGCAGATGCTCAACTGACTGAGACACCCAGGTGCCCCGGATTTTTTTTAATCTTGCTTTTTATTTTATTAAACATTCAAACATTTAGAAATTTGAATTACCTCTGGCCTTTTTTCTGACTCATTTAAAACTGCTTACATATATAAAACATCTGGCAAATAGTAGATACTGATAAATGGTAAATTTACCAGACAATTTTCTTACAAACAATTATTATTATTTGATTTCCAGCAGATGACTTTATCCAACTAGAAACAGTAAGTGTCCAAGATTCAGAGCCTTGTAAAGAAACCATTTTGCAACCTCCAAGTGTATCATGGAGATTTTTTGTTGTTGTTGGAAAATGTTGAGTGAGAAGAGAATTTTCATCAGATTTCTTGAATTCCATGAGCACCGCCCCCTTTTTCTTTCCAGTTTCTGAAAGTGTGAAGAAAGATGGTGAGGAAGAATGAATGTATGCATGTACAAAGATTTTTTTTATACTTCTGTGCAATTGAACAACTGTGATAAAAGGAATTTGTAGAGGAGGATATTATGATCTCATGCTTACATGTATATATCATTTTCTGCATTTCATAGGTAAATGGCATCCAGTCTCATCTACAGAGGATTAGAATTATTGAATATGACTATAATAGCCCATATTGTTATGTAACGTTTTTTCACTTCTCTTTTCATGTGGAAATATTATTAAATATTAAATATTATTCATCTGAAAATCTTCATTACATTACAAATAAAAAGTTGTACAGGCAAGTCATGCCAGACCATTCCTTTTTTTTTTTTTAAGCTTATTTGTTTTTTTTTTTTAGTAATCTCTACACCCATCGTGGGGCTCAAACTTCCAACCCTGAGATCAAGAGTCTCACGCTCCTCTGACTGAGCCAGCCAGGCGACCCCCCTCATTTTTTTTTTTTTTAAGTTTCCTAATTTATTTTAGTAACATGCCAGACCAGTCTTAAGAAAATATTCCATTAATTGTGGCAATTTTCAAAATGCCTATGAAAGGTACCCATTATTGAAATAAATCTTTTGTTTCTATAACATTTCTTAAGGTAAAGATAATTGAATGCTTAAATTAATATGAAACAAACAATCAACTTCTAGGGTTTATATTCTTTTTCTTCTGGATTTTAACCATAGTTCTGAAATAAATTTTATGAAAACTTGAAAATTTCTAATTTAGCTAAATTAGAATGAAGCTCTTAAAAAAAAAAAAAAGACCCCATTACACTCTATGTTGCAGTCCCTCCAGGTGATACTCTTTTACTATCTTTTCTTTCTTTCAATGTTTTGGAATTTACCTTCAAATGGAATAAGAACAGAAAAGAGCTTGTTCCTTCTAGCAAACTTCTTCATGCTTTATTCATTTATTTACCTTGTATCAAGGTATCCTGACATACTTTCCCTTTATTTTCAAAGGCCTTAACTTTCTGTGTTTATTTCCCCATCTTAAAATGGCAATAGTAATAGTTACTACCTCGTTGGGTTATCATGAAAATTAAGTGAATACACATCATAAAGTGCTTAGAAAAGTCCCTGACACATATTAAGTGCTCAGTAAATGTTAGCCATTATCATACCCGCTGTTTTTATACTACCTTCACCTTCTGATCTCTCTGGGGTTATGATCTGGCTGCTGTTTAATTCTAACATTCTCAATAAGTACATTGAAATCAGTTTGAAATTGTTCAAGCCTAGTACCCTGAAGACAGGGGGAGGTGCTGAGATTCTTCTACTAATATTTATGATGCTTATTTGATCTCTTCAGAGAGGAATTCCTTCGCCTCTGGAAACATGTTTTAAAACTTCTTCCAACAGCAAAGAATTGCACAATACAGAATACCCCAAAATAATGTATTTTTTTCAAAGATTTTATTTTTAAATTATTTCTACACCCAACGTGGGCCTCGAACTCACAACCCTGAGATCGAGAGTTGCATGTTCCACCGACTGAGCCAGCCAGGCGCCCCCAAAATAATGTATTTTTTAATAAGCCCAGTACAAACTGCACATACCATGCTCCAAACATTATTTGGGGGGACCTCAGGACAAATTCTTAAGGAATCCCTGTCCCCATCCCACCCCAGCAGACACCACAGTGGCATAATCTAGTGCTTTGTTACTCAAAGTGTGGTCAGCAGACTATCAGGATTAGTATTAGCATTTCCTGGGAGTTTGTTGGAAATGCAGAATTTTAGGCCTTTCCCCAAACCTACTGAAACATAATCTGCATTTCAATAGGCTCCCCAGGCAATTTACATATACGGTAAAGTTTGAGAAACACTGATCTAGTTGAGGTTCCGCTTTTTTTCTCCTCCCGTGAGCCAGGATAAGGATTCCTCAACCCCTGCACTATGGATTTTTTTTTTTTTTTTTGGAAGTATAGTTGACACACAATGTTACATTAGTTTCAGGTGTTCCACAACATAGTGATTCCACAACTCTATACATTATGCTCTGCTCACCACAAGTGTAGCTACCATCTGTCCATACCACACTGTACTATTGATTTTGGGGGCTGAATAATTCTTTGTTGTGGGGGTCCTGTCCTATGCATACAGGATGTGTAGCAGCCTCCCTGGCGGCAACTCACTAGATGCCAGCAGCATCCTATCCCTGACCACTTGTAACCACCAACAGTGTCTTCGTATTAGTCATCAGTGTACTGGTGTGTATTATGGCCTTCACCTTCTGATCTATCTAGGCTTATAACGTGCTGTGTTTGATTCTGACATTGGCTAACAATGTTGTTTTGTGAGGCAAAGTATGATTGCTAAATGTCTCCTTGGGAGCAAAATTGCCCCCTGTAGAGAATCACTGAAATAGACTCACTAATTTTGCCAGGTTCTTCATTTCTTCTAAAGTCAGAGCACGGGATAGAACATTTTCTATTGTTGTTGTAATCTATTTTCAGTTTATTATATGAGAAGAAGGCTTTGAAACATAATTTTGATAAGGAATTATGAAAACTTGATATTACTATTCTTGTCTGCTTTTCAAGTTTTCTGTGAATGGCGGTAATATCTGAACTTCTTGTGATGAGACAAATGAGTCAGATCTACTAAGTGTGAGAATTAAAGGAAGTAAAATGGGCCTTCCCTGGAGTGGCATCTAGTAGCTTCTCTCTCTCTCTCTCTTCTTTTTAAGATTTTATTTATTTATTTGTCAGAGAGAGAGCACAAGCAGGGGGAGCAGCAGGCAGAGGGAGAAGCAGGCTCCCCACAGAGCAAGGAGCACAACGCAGGACTCAATCCCAGGACTCAGGAACCGAAGGCAGATGCTTAATGGACTGAGCCACCCAGGTGTCCCATCTTCTCTCGTTTTGTTTAGAGTTACAGAGCTAGAGAAGTTCGTATCTGGTAACATCTCATCAACATTAATTTCCAGGACTTCATTTGATTACAAAAGCCAAAAAAAGATTAATTTGTGAATTCAACAAATATTTATTAAGTACAACTAAGAAGTTGGCACAAAGCCCCTGCCTTCCAAAAATTTATGGGTGATGGAAAATTAAGATCCTAATTCGCCCACTCCCCCCAAACTGTTGCTCCTGCAGCCAATCTCAGAAAAACAGTAACTCCACCCTTCCAGTCATTCAGGCCAGAATCCTTAGAGTCATCCTTGAATCCTCTCTTTCTCACACATCCCAAACCAATCCTATATAAAGTCCTTTGACTCTACTTTCAAAACATTTGGAATTTGAGTACTTCCAAAACTACATTTCTGGTCCAAGCCACATTCAATCTGTGGATGAATGTGGGGTCTCCTAAGTGGTCTCCCTAGTTCTACCCTTGCTCCCAGGCTATTCTCATCACAGCATCTAGAGTGATCCTGTTAAGATTTGAAGTCAGGTCAAGTCATCATGTCTCTGTTTAGTCACTTGGGTCGTTCCCAGTCTCACTGATAAAACAAGCCAATGCATTTACAGTGGCCTACAGTAAGGCCCTACATCATCTACACCCCTTACCTGGCCCCTTTATTGCTATGACTTCATTTCCCTCTTGCTCAGTCAGCTCTGATCACAACTCTGGCCTCCTTGATGGTAAAGATTTGACAACAAGCTCTGAGGAGAAGAAGTCCTGAATTTTACCTGACTTCTATAGTATAAGTACTCCTACTATGGCCAACATCAGGCTATGAAAATGCTCCCACCCCCACCTTCTTACTTCAATACCTTGATTCATTTTTAACCTTAGCACTTATCACCATACAACACATCATTTCTCTGACTTATTTACTTCCAGTGTCCTCCATATTGTTTTACTTCTTACATATTTTTACTTTTGACTTAGAAATACAGCTCTGTGGTTTCCCCTAACCTGCTTGAAAATGATCCTGGTTAAATAATATTTCATTTCTCATTTCTCCATGAGTAAGAGAGTCTGGGACCTATTGTTGCATGTCACCTCATAGAACCGTATAAATTTCTGACTGTCAGACTATAACTCTGAGACTTGGCAGCCTTGTCAGATGCTTTTTTTTGCTATGTTCTCAAAAAGGCAGCAACTTACTTGCAGACAGTTGCTGGTTCTGCTCCTGATTGATTTGAGGTTTGAGACTGCATATAGATTATTTCCTGAGGTCTTGGACATGTAAGGGAATTTAGCTCCACAATTGGATTATTCATAATTTTCCATAAACATTTTCGACATTGTAAAAGGTTGATAGGAATAGGACTGTTTTCCCAGGTTAATTTTTTTCTTGAAAAGGGTATCTCTTCTCTCTCGCCTTCATGTCTAAGCACCATACACAATTATACTGTTATCCAAATTATATTGGTAATGTTTTTTAAATCTATGGTTGTGATGTGATGTACTGTTTTATGAAGTATTTTTAAGAGCAAATAGAAAAACAGTTGCCTTGTAAGATATTCACAAAGAAATATTTCTCCCAGTATTTCCTTTCAGAACTTACAATGTTACAATCATGCCATAGAAATTCATTGGAAGAAAAAGCCCATGGAATTGTGAATTTGTTCTCAATACATGAATACACCCAGTGAGTCATACTCATGTTCAGTCCAATGCCCATTTTTTTATGACTGGTAGGAAGAAGTACATGTTGGAAGGTCAGTGCTGTATCTCTGAGAACAAAGTGGTATCAAGTTTCTCAAAAAGGGTGAAATGACCAATTCCATTAAGATAATAGATTTACTGCATATTCTTACTTTTAACTTTTTTTTGCTATATTATATGGACATTTAATCTTATTTATGCATTCCTTGAAGAGCTCACAGTCAGAGGAGATTGTCTTCAGAGCCAAAAGATTAAATTAAAGTGCTTATTTGACTCTGATGTGATTGTAGTTGCAAATATTTATGGCTTTGATAGGGAATAAACAGGTAATATTCACATATTGTGATGGGTATGTAAACTGATATAACCTTTGTAGGGGATACCTTGGTAGTACAGATCACAATAACAAATATAATGTCTTTCACACCGTTGTTCCACTTTTAGGATGTTAACTTAGAGATATATTCACATTTGTGCCCAAAGATAAATGTACAGGGATATTCACTGCAGCATTATTTCTAAGAGAGAAAACCAGAAATAGCCTATTGTCCTCAGTAGGGGAATGGTTGAGTCATTTATTGTACTGAGAAGATGTGGAATGCTATGGAACTGTTAACAAGGATGAAGTGGATTTATATATACTAATCTTTTAAGCAAAAAGCAAGTCACTGACAAATATGTATGGTATGATGTCTTATATATTTAACAAAACACAAAGCAAATATATTTGTAAATGCATAGAAAATACCTCAAAGCATACATACCACACCCTTAACAATGATTATTTCTGGGCAGGAAAAATAACTGGGGGGATATAGAGAAGGGAATTTTACTTTTTTACTGTAGATACTTCTTTCTCTATTTTTGAATTGCTAGCCATGATCATGTATTAATTTCTAAATTAAAAATAATTTTAAAAAAATAGTGGCACCTGGCTGGCTCATTTGGTGGAGCACGTAAGTCTTGATTTTGGGGTTGTGAGTTTGAGCCCCACATTGGGTTGTAGACATTACTTAAAAATAAAATCTTTAAAAAAAATTTTTAAATAGAAATAAGTAGTGAGTGCTAAAAGGAATTTATGAGTTTCTGTTTCTCGTATTTCCAATGAATGTTGTTTTGTAAGACAATGTGAACTAGTAGAAAGAACACATAGGTTCTAATGTTGACTCAACTACTGTGAGGTGGTGTGTACCTATGTGTGTATGTATGTGTGTTTGAAGAGGGGGAATCAAGAATGAAACTGCAAAATAAT
The DNA here is from genome assembly GCF_017311325.1 of Ursus maritimus. Classification (NCBI taxonomy): domain Eukaryota; kingdom Metazoa; phylum Chordata; class Mammalia; order Carnivora; family Ursidae; genus Ursus; species Ursus maritimus. The sequence goes on from NW_024426774.1 coordinate 57,947,415, forward strand.
AACTTTCTGACAGGATTACTATGAGAATTCAGTAAAATATCGTACAAAAAAGTCTCAGCCTGCTGGACAGCTGGCAGGCACTCAATACAGTTTACTTACATTTCTTTATCCATATCCCACTCCAAGGTTTGAAATCTGTTTGATTCCAGTAAATGAAGGTAATGAAAAAAATATTAGACCCACCAGAACTGTGTTTTGAATTTGAGCTTGAAAATACAGTGATCAAACATCTGTTCCCATCACTTCTTTTTACACTTGGTAATAACAAGCTGATACTGAACACTCCATTTTCGCTAATTCTGGGCAAAAATGATGGGCTAAATATTTACATCTGATTCATGATAGTCAGACAGAGATGACCTCCTAAGGGGTTATGATTTAAAGATGGGATGAAAAGAGACAAAGGGACAGAAACTGAGACTATTTGAACTTTACAATCCACACAGTGCTTTATGGGTCACACTGTTCCTTCACACCCATTTGATCCTTCATGGATGAGACAGGCATTGATGATGTCAGTCTCATTGAATGGGTGAGATGGGTGAGAAGGAAACCGAGGCCCAAAGAGGGGAAATGACTTGACCAAGGGCACACTCTGAGCAAAGCCAGGTCTTACACCTAGTCAGTTTTTACTGCTATTATTCTGCCATTAAAAAAAAAAAAAAAAAAAAAAAAAAAAAAATCAGTGGCCTGGTCCAAGACCTGAAAATGTCCAGGGAAAAAGTCTTTTTTTAAAAAACAGGACAGCTCCAGTTTTCCTGGTAATAGAATATAAACATTCCAAATGACCAGTGTATAGCAGGTATGTTATGTATTATGGTTTGATATTATTCAGTTAGGCAATGAATAAAAATCTTAGGCCTGAAAGTCACCCAATAAATACTATTTTGGTAAATCCAAAAGTTGAGTTATAGTTTTTCTTTATTGGAGGATGAGGGATTTATTTATGTATTAACATTTATTTCATTAGAGAGAGAGAACAAGCAAGCAGAGGGAGGGGCTACAGGGAGTCGGATCTCACAATCCTAATATCATGACCTGAGCCAAAAGCTTAATCAACTGAGCCACCGAGTGCCCTGAGAGGGAGTTATTCTTAAGTAGTTTTGGTGTTAGCCATTGTTCGTTCCGAGAAAAGATCTGCTGTTGAAATTGCAATTTAATAAATCATTGATTAACCTCTTGGTGGCACAATGGGCCTAGAAAATCTTGGTGGGCTAACTTGCTGTTTAAGCAAAGAAAAATCCGTAAAGCTGATTTGGAGGGCACTTGGGGACAACAAGCGAGGCAACCACGTGAAAGGCCACGTGCATGTGACTTTCATAGAAAATACTATTTGGGGTGATGAAGAATGTGAAGGGCAGCTATGCTGTAAAGAAGTCAAGGGTAGGGGCAGATCAAGGGCACCTGGTGGGAGGCTGTTGGCATGCACCCTAATCCAGCAAAAATACCTGTTACGCCAACTACAGGGATTATAGTGTCTTCGTTTCTAGGAAGGGTTGGTTATTGGAGCAGCCAAATTCCGGGGAGACACCGAGTTAAAATTTGAAGGAGCCTTTCTCAAGATCCATTCAGGTACCTTTTTTTCCACGACTCTTGAGATCACGAGGCGCCAAGAGTGCATGCCCCTACATCTCACCCTAACCTCTTTCACGATTGCTCTCACCCTCAACTTCCAGTCCCCAAACACAGGCTTTTAAAACGGATCAGAGAGGTCCGAGGCCTACAACTGGCCTCTGGTGGGTTCTTTTCGCTCCTTTTTTTCCCACCCCTCCCCGATTAAAAAAAAACAACTGGGTGTGCCCTCCCTTCTCAAAGCGGGGCTCCCTTCCGAGGGGGCGGGTCCTGATCACGGCGGGCTCAAGCCCCGCAGGTTGGCGGGAGCAGGCGGGGGCGGTCCGGAGCGGATCCGGAGAAAGCCGAGCGAACGCTGCGCGCGCCGCGCTCAAACTCGCGCCGCCACCAGCTCACGAGCGGCGCCCCACCCTCTCCGTCACCAAAGGCGCCCAGCCAATGAGCGGGTCGAAAAGGCCGGGCCTGCGGGCTAAGCATTGGGAGGGGGAGCAGCGGGAGGGAGACGGGAAGTCGAGGGCGGGCGGCACTTGATTGACAGGCCGCTCGCACCAATCCTCCGCGCGTCTTGTCTTCGCTCTCTTCTCAGCTGGGCTCAGCTCTTCGTCCCACCTCCTCCTCCTCCACCCCCCTCCTTGCTCCTTTTCGACCCGCCCCACTTCCCCTCCCCCACTCTGCAGGCAAATCGCTGCTGGAAAGAGGCGGGGGCCGAAGCGGCGGGCTCGTGTGGAGACTTGAGGTGGGATTGACGGGCAATCTGACCAATAAGAGGTAGGCTGATGGCGCGGCTGTGGCTGGAACGGGCCAATGGGCAGGCGGGCTGGGGGCGGAGGCCCAGGTTCCAAACGCTCCGCGGCGCCATGGGCTGAAAACTCAACCGAGATGGAATCTCCCAGTCTGAACCGGTTTCAACCGGTTCCGAGTTTGAGGCACTAGGAGGAGGGGGAGAAGCGGCTGCAGCGGCCGCGGCAGGAGCAGCGGGAGCTACAGCATCAGCAAGAGCAACAGTAGCTACAGCCCCGGCGGCGGTGCCTGTTCCAGTCTTTGCTGCTGCAGTCCGTGCAACCACCCAGAGGGGGAGGGGGGAACCACCAGTCGCTGAGGAGCAGGAGAAGGGGGGAAAGTTTAGGCGAGCCTGGGTGGGGGGGCCCAGCGCCGGAGCCGCGTGAGAGAGGGAGCCGTATTTTGGTAGGGGGGAGTCGGACTGCAACTGGCAGCAGAGCGTCCCCCGACCTTGTGGACTCTATACCCCCTACTCCTGCCGCTTCTGCTGCCGCCTGTGGCTGGAGGGTCCCCCTGGGGCTAAATCTTTGGGACTTGACCCCTTTCCCCTCCCCCTTCCCTCACTCCCCAGCCAGGCGGGAGCATTTATTCCACGGATTAATTCTCCTTCCTTTTTTGGGGGGGCGGGTGGGTGTGTGTCGTGGGGGGGTGTCCCTAAAATAGTAAATATTGTTGAGCTTTTTTTGCCCTTATCTTCGTTTTTTTTTAATTTCCTTTTTTAAGGTGGGAAAACTGTGAAACCCACCTTGATTTCCTCCCCTCTCCCCCCTCCCCACCTTCCCTCGCCCTAATCCCCCGACAAGGAAAGAAGAAGCAGTTGGTTCAATCTCTGGGTAAGTCGACTGTGTCTTCGGGGCCGAGGGTCGGGCGGCGGCCGGACGGGAGGAGGCCGGCGTGGGGCGCGGCGCCGGCCGCGGGAGGCGAGCCCGGGAGGCGGCGGCGGGCCCACAGCAGAGCCTGCGATTGAATGGAGCCGCTTCTGCCGCTGGGGGATGGAGGCGGGGAGGCGGCCGCGAGAGGGTAGCGCTTGCTGGGTTATTCGCGTGTGCGGGTGGCGGTGAAGGAAGCGAGGAGCGTGATAGTGAAGCGGGTCCGGTGTGGTGGTAGAAGGGCTTCCCCAGCCCAGGGGGCTGGGGAGAAGTTGGGGTGATTTCAGGAACATCTCTGTAAATTATTAGGAGTGGAAGTTTCCAGAAATATTTAGTGCAGCAGCATTGAAACGTCCGCCTGCATCACGTGGCCCCTCGGTGGAGAGCTTGGGATCGGGGGAGGGAGGGGCTGCCGAGTCCCTCCTCCTCCTGCAAGGAAACTAGAAATCTTTCTGTTTTTTTTGCAGAGTAGCATTAGAAGTAGGAAAGGTTAGTTCATTGTTCAAGGTTCTGTAAATGGGATTCTGGGCTGTAGTTTGTTTGGGGGGACGGAGTGTGTTAAGTGACCGAATCGTTTACTGCTGGCATTGTACTGTGCATGATGCCCTGATTCTCCTTCATTCCGATGTCTCCGAGTTTGGGATGGGTGGGAAGAAGTGGTGTACTAGAGAAGCTTTAAAGATTTGCCCAGCCCGGACCTCCTCTGATCACGCAGAGGCCATGCTGCATTGAGAATGGGGCGGTGAACTTCAGGCGCCTGGTCTAAATGCCGCCTCCGAGTATGGGCGGGGTGAGTGCGTGCTCCGGTATGCTATAGTTAGAACTGCTGCAAATCGGTTCGGGTGGGAAGCGAGGGGAGGGCGGGCCTTAGTGAGGTGTGTTTCTACTGAATGAAGCAAGCAATTGCCCACACATCTAAGTAGCAGTCTTTCCTTGTAGCGACTTGTTTTTTGACCTACTACTTAGTAATCATAAAGCAACGGTTATGGTTTGGATGGGAGCTGGCCGTGTGTAGCTGCCTGCTTATTCAGTTTGAAGTGGCAGTGAAGGTATTTTGGTAGTCACTTGTAGAGTCACATTGCTGGATAATCCCTTGTATATGCTATCCAGTGAGTGGATTTTAGGATTGAGTGTCCCAAGAAGAAAAGAAAGCGATTGTGGTTTCACGCTCTCCCGCGATGGCTGTTTGCTATCTCCCTGATTGTGTATCTTAAGCGTGTGGGACACTGCTGTTAGTGGAAAGAATGTTTTGGAAGCTCTCTGATTTGGGGGACTAAATGTGCTTGGCATTGACCAGAAAGCCGCCATTTCTGTACAGTTCAAGAGTAGGTAGGTCATTTCGAAGATAGCCGCTAGTTCTAAGAATGGCAAACTACTGTGTTTAACACGAGCTTCTGTTCTAAACCTGGTTTTTCACAAGAATTTAGCTCGAAGAACTGTGTAAGAACGTTGTACTTGAAAATGAAACTTTTTAGCGTCAAATTGTCTATTTTGTTTGGGTTATTAAATTATGATAGGACTACATAGAAAAGTTCGTTCAGTTTTTAACCGAAAATTGAAAACTTTTGATATGTACATCTTGGTGCTTTGTGGGCATTGTTGTTCAACCTCAATTTTTAAGACCGTTCTGATCTTTAAATTTTAATGGTATTTGATGCGAGGAAATTTACCCATTTGTTGGTTGAATATATATATATTTCTATTTTTATATCCGTATGTAGATGAATGATTTTGTTGCATGTCAGGTATTTAGGTATTAAAAACATTAATAACTGCTATAAATTTGTTTGAGATCTCTGTGTCAGTAATGGGCTGAAAGATTTCAGAGGAATAAAAATCCTTGAACTCTTCATTTCTCGATTTTTACATTATCTCTAACTTATTGACATCATTTACACTTACATTTTTTGTAATTGGCATTATCATTAAGTAAAGCATTGGCGTTGAGTTTGAAATTGCTGCCATTGTTAAGAACTTTTTTAAACTGCTCTCGAATAGCCAAGAAGTAACGTCTTTTTCCTATCAAAAATAATGTAATCAAATCCCACCCATTTCCTGAACCTGGAAGGTTTTTAGAGGGGGAGAGGTGAGATGACCAACTGACCTTGTTGGGTCTAACTACAGTCAACCAGGGGTTCTTAACCTGAAGGTTCATGCATGGCTTTCAAGGGGTCCTGGATTTTCTATAATTATATACAAAATTGTGAGTTTTTAAAATTTGACAGGAGCTATCGTGTTCTTCTGATTGTAAGGCATCTTGACCCAAAAAGGTTAAGGAGTACTGATTTAGCCAGTCAGACTTGAGTGGCACTGGCTTTGAAGAAAAAGCAAAGATTTTTATAATGCTGGGCAACAAAAATGTGAATGTGTGCCAGCATCTTGGATTTATCCTCTTAAAAGGATAGCATTGCATATGAAACTGGTAGGTTTTAGCCCAGTGCATTATGTGAGGTGAAGAAGTTTCTCTGTTAGCATAGAATTTGTTTTTATTTGGAAAATAGTTGGCAAGCTTTTACAGTTACTTACCTTGCCAGTGAATACCTGGAAATTAATAAAAAAAGTTTGACATATTACCGTAAAGTGTTTTTCTAGACATATGTTCAAGGAATTTTAAACTCCAAATTTGTTGAGGGTTGAAAGAAGCAAATACGTGATTTGAATATAAAAATTTTAAGTTCTGCTAATCATTGGTATAGACAACCAGAAAACTTGGATACCACATTTAACTTTCAGCATCTTGTTTTTTCGGCATATCTTAAAAATTAAGGTAGCATACAGGGAAGGGAGCTTTTACTCAAATAGAAGACTCTACTTAGGAAGGGGGGATATCCACTTAAACTTCATCTGTACATAAAAGTTTGAGATTAAGACTTTGTATCAGTTTTTAGGGCCATAAATTCCTAATAATGGTTTCATTAAAACAGGTTGGGAGTAATTTTATTTGAATATTAGAACAGTAAGATTTTTCTGGGAATTTAAAATAGGCACTAGAAAAGTTGAATGGACCTTTAACTAAAGCAGTTAAGGAGTAGCTAAGTATCTTAGCATTTAGTTGCTTTTACTGTTACTTAGGTAGTCTCTAAAATACTTGTAAGAACATGGTTGAAGTAAAATAATTTGAGTAGATAGTTTCTGATTGGTAATACCAAAATTTCATAGGCACCTTAAATTTTTTTCTTTATTTACAGTAATCTATGCCAGCAATTATGACAATGTTAGCAGACCATGCAGCTCGTCAGCTGCTCGATTTCAGCCAAAAACTGGATATCAACCTCCTAGACAATGTGGTGAATTGCTTGTACCATGGAGAAGGAGCCCAGGTAAAGTAGCTGAGCAAAACTTTTTAACATTATTGCAGTGTATTGAAGTTACTCGGTTTAGAATAAGATTTTAAATTATCACCTTTTTAAAAAGTGTTCCATAGTTTGTATTAAATTGGAACTATATATTAACCAATGAGAAGCGGTCTGGAGAAATTGCATTATTATATGTATTATATTTTGACTTAGAATGAGATGTTTTGGGGTATTATTTTTATTACTTGTTCTGTCTTTAAGAAACCTTTAGCCAATTTAGTGAAAGAACCTAATGTATTAAATGTTTTATAGATACTAACGGTTGTATATCTTTTATGTATGTAACATATTTGGAGTTAAAAGATTCTTGTATTTTTGAAACATTTGAATTACAGAAGTACTTCACTGGTAAGAGTTATTTTAAAAGTCCAGCAATACCAAGCATCTTAAATTATTTGAATTTGAGACTTGTAAAAGTGGTCTATTAATGTAGGCAGTTATCTTACACATAATCCATGTTTTGATCAGTTTAAAGTTTTTGGGTTTTCATTTTTTTAAAACACCCAATTGAATGATAGATGAGAAAGGAATGTTCATAAATTTTAGTTTATGTTACAAGAAACTGGGCAATCTTGAATCTTCACTCTTTGGAGTTAATCACATGAAGAGTTTTAAATCGTAAAATTTTCTGTTGGATTTAAAAGGCTGTTAAGGTAGATGTGACAAAAACCAGTAAAATTTTGTTGCCAAAATGTTATATTCCTAATAGATGATGTCTGGTTGGTACATATGAAGTTCTTCATATCTTCAAGATACTAGTTTATATTTGCATAGTCAAACCCTGAGTGCTATCATACTTTTTAGAAACCTGAAAGGTAGAAATTGTATCTTTTATAGATGGTCCAAAAAGCATGATGTGTAAATACTAGCATGTGCATAAATATTTCCATTCCCTCTGAAATCCAACATAATTGGTTTTACTATATATATAACAAAGAGAAAACTTGAAGGGGGCCATGAAAGTTGTATGAGTGGCAAAAATTATTCTGCATTTTGTAAGCTTGGTCCAGTTTTATAACTCCTAGGGGCTTTTGGTCCTCGTTCTTGTCTCCAAAAGCCTTCCTGAAAAGTTATTCCACCCTCATGTATTACACATACCATGTAGTTGTTTCTTTGTGCTGTACATTCAACATGGAGCTTTAAGCTTCATTTCATTCTAACATGCATGTATAGAAAGCTGCTTTTGGAAGAAAGTACAGAAGTAAGGTTGGGCTCAACTTTGAATATATTGGAAGCACAGGTCTTGAAGCCATTAAGAAGATGGGCATTTAATTTTGTCACATCACTTAGCTGCCACTGCTGCTTTTCTTTTTTAACATGACTCACAACATCTAAAAGTATGATGGATAAACAAAAGAGACCAATGTTCTTCTAGGCTTTATAACTAAGAAGTAGTAGTAATTATTATCATGAAGAATGTATTGGTGGGGTTCCTGGTGGGCTCAGTTGGAAGAGCATCTGACTCAGTCTCACAGACGTGAGTTCAAGGCCCATGTTGGGTTTAGAGATTACTTTAAAAAAAAAGACTTTAAAAACTAATATATTGGTGGTGCTGCTGCTGCTTTTAATAATGTTTCACATTATTGATATTTAATGATTGTTGTAAATTTGACTTTTTAATAAAATGTAGCCTTAGTAAAGTTTTCTATTTATCAAGGCAAAATAAACTTTCGCAAAAGTAAGAATTTTATGTCTAGTTATGTCATGAGACAAATCCGTTACATAAAGATAGTCAAAAACTGATATTGGTCATTGTTAATAGATAAAGAAATGGAGGCTTAGAGCTTAAAGTCAGCTAAAAACTTTTTTCTAAAAGTGTGTCTTTACACTTCTAGTTCAGTGGATTTTTCATATGCCACCTCTTTGTGGGGGTCTTATCATGAATAAAAAGAGGAAAAAAAGCTGTGTGGCAGACATGTTTTTAGTGACGGATGTCTTGGTTTTAGTCCAGTAAATTTTCTAGTCCTTGATCTAGAGTTTCAGCTACAAAGTTACCTACCTTACATGAGACTGGAAGATAGTAGGGTTTGTAAAAGCACCTGTTACAGTGCCTCATACTTAGAAGGCATTCTGTTTGAAGGGTACTTTTGGAAGTATAGTGAAGAAGATTTAGCATACGGTGTAAACTCATCGTTTTAAAATATGTTATGATTTCTTAATTTTTTCCCAGTCTCTTAGAATATGTGCTAAAAATGGCAACTATAGGAATTACACTAACATTGAAACTCAGAGAAAGTTAATATTTTTTTAAAGGATTACATAATTTTGGAGGGGAAGAAATTGTTAGAATGGTGCCTTTTAATCTGTACCCAGAGCTTATGTCCAAATGGGCAATAGAGAAGGATATTTAACACTAACATTAGGACTATCTTCTCTTCTAAGTATTTTTCTATTTTTAGCCAAGTTAGGCAGCCAGCAGGAAAAATATATGGAAGAGTTTGGTGTTTTCTCCAATGCTGTGTTAAGTGACTTGAACTCTTAATCTATTGCTTAGCAACTAAAATACTTTCACCATTCAGTAAGTAACACAGGGAGATACCAAATTTTCTCCTTTAGTTTCCTTTTGTGTCTTTTTTAACCCCTCCTGGAGTTTTAAGTTAATAAAAGAATATTACGTAAGGATAGTGGGGTTAGGACAAAATAAAGACACTAAGATGCAAACACTAGAAGTGACTTTAAAGAGTAAAAGGACAGCTAAAAGGAAAGGACATGGTTTTTGCAGTATTAACGATAATAGTGTGGTGAGTATTCACTTACGTGCACAATGGTCATCATTTCAAAAGCTCTGATAGAGTATCTTGACCAAATAACTTTTACTAGGCATCATGGATCTTTGATATACCTCATGCTCTTGGTATTTGTTACTATTTTATGTGCAAGACTATTAAAACTAGTGAGAAATGAATAGATCTAGTTAGATACTCTCTGGGAGAGAATCAAAACATTGCTAAAGTGTGCTTTGGCCCTAGATAACTCAGATCACTATTCTTTCTGCTTTTTGTCATACAGCATAGTTATAACTCCTTAAAACTGTTAGTCCCTTAATGAAATCTAATCAAAGTATGTATTTATAAGAGCTTATACTGTAGCTCTAACCCTATACTTGTAGGTTGGAACCCAGGCAACTGGTTTTTCTTCCAGGTTCTATGGTGGTTCTGATGGTGGTCTCAAGGTACAAAACCACTACTTAGTGGGTGTGTATTTTCAGTTTTCTTGTAAACAATAAGTAGTGTATATTGCTAGTTGGTTGATGGGAGAAACCAATATATATGCTACCTAAGGAAAATAATTCCTTAACATCAAAGCCAAAATAAGGAACATGATTTTTTTTTTTTGTAAGTGGGAATAAAACCTAAGTTAAAGAAGATTTTGAGGTGTCTGTTAGAGATGGTTCAAATTGGAATGCTTCTTTCTCCCTCTTTGATACTTGCTTTATATCCCATAGAATTAAACCCTTGATCGAGTGAATCAGTGTAATAGAAAGCTAATTGACAAACTTTAAAATTCTCAAAACTTTTTACTTACATGTGACAGAAATAGGTAAAAGGTAATAAGGGAGGATGCAGTTGAGCTACAAAACTGCCTTTAAAGGTGAAAAGATTAAGCTATTTCTTCTTGAAAAAAATCAATAGAATGAACAGCCTTTGGTAAAATATGTTCATATCATGAAAAAACTATAATGGTTAAAATGAAGAGACTAGATACATAATGTCAATATGGCTAGATCTCTAAAACTCGGTTGTCTTATATACCATATGATAAAGCTAAGGGAATATGTCAATTGAAAAGAGATTGTAATGTTTTTATAGTATACTATTTATATAAAATTTAGTGACCACACAGTTATATCATTTGTGAAATTTATGCACATGCTGAGAAAATATGGACAGGAAAAAGACACCAAATTCATGAAAGTCATTACCTCTAAAGAAGGACAAAGGAAGGAAATGGCACTGGAGAAAAGGTATAAAGGTGATTTCCATAAGTTTTGGATCTTTTATGTTTAAAAGAAAAACAAATACAAGTGAAAGTGTTAACATTTGGGGTGCCTGGGTGGCTCAGCCGTTAAGCATCTGCCTTCGGCTCAGGTCATGATCCGGGGGTCCTGGGATCAAGCCCTGCATTGGGCTCCCTGCTCAGCGGGAAGTCTGCTTCTCCCTCTCCCACTCCCCTTGCTTGTGTTCCCTCTCTCGCTGTCTCTCTGTCAGATAAATAAAATCTTTAAAAAAAAAAAAGTGTTAATGTTTGTTAATTGTAGGTGATGGCTATATAGGTTTTTATTATTTCTGGGTTTGCATTTTAAGGTTTTTTTTTTATTTATTTATGTGACAGAGACAGCCCGCGAGAAAGGGAACACAAGCAGGGGGAGTGGGAGAAGAAGCAGGCTCCAAGCAGAGGAGCTCGATGCGGGACTCGATCCCAGAACGCCGGGATCACGCCCTGAGCCGAAGGCAGACGCTTTAACGACTGCGCTACCCAGGCGCCCTGGGTTTGCATTTTAAAGATGAAAGTAGGGGTGCCTGGGTGGCTCAGTAGGTCAAAAGTCTGACTCTTGGTTTCAGCTCAGGTCATGATCCAGGGTCCTGAGATCGAACCCACCCCCATCAGGCTCTGTGCTCAGTGAAGAGTCTGCTTGTGATTCTCTCCCCCCGCACGCCTGCGCTCCCTCTCAAATAAATAAGATCTTAAAGATATGAAAACAAAACTTTCATAATCTAGGAATTTATATGAAATTTAGAAGACTTTTAGAGAATGAAAAGTGTATTTATAATAAATTTAAGAGACTTTGTAAAGGGTTTCAGGGTCTTCATGTTTTCTATATATGATTGGGTATATATAGATATGGGTATTTGATGTTTGTGGCCTTACTTAGACCTAGTTTTTATCAGTTTTCTCAAGGAAAAAAACATTTTTTTTCTGCACGAAATATATTTTTATAGGTAAAGTTCATTGGAGATAATCTTGGTAACTTGTAAGGCAGGCAGTACCATAACATAATTTAAGTATATGTGAATTTTTGTATGTTGCTTTCAGTTGATTGTTAAGTGCTGAGAGCTTCCTTCATGTTAGAGAAATCTTTGTTAGCATTGGTTGAATTTAAGTTCCATTTTGAGAATACCAAATAAAGTAAATTGCAAAATAAAAAAACCTGTTTCAAAGGGATATAAATTCCCATTTTAAATTGAAGTTTAAGAGTGGTAATGGATACATTTTTATTTCTATGGACTAATTAATTTCTTGAGTGTTTCAGAAAGTTAATAGAATCACTGTCCTATTAGGATTTGTGCCTTGCTCAATACCTTTAATGAATGTTTAAAAAGAACAAGCGAGCTTAAAATTATTTTCATGTAATATTTTAGCAAAGAATGGCTCAAGAAGTACTGACACATTTAAAGGAGCATCCTGATGCATGGACAAGAGTCGACACAATTTTGGAATTTTCACAGAATATGAACACGAAAGTAAGCAAGTGGTGGTTTTAAAACCCATTATTTCTTCTTTTCTTCCAGTCATAAACTTTGAGGAAGGTATCTCATTTTTAGTATTAGCATTTGTTATCTCAAATTATTTAATATTGTTAACTTATTTCAAAATTTAGTCTTAAACATAGAATTAATTCTTGCAAATAGTCCTAAGAATTATGAATGAAGTTTTGTAATTGGGACTAGTATGCAAGGTGGCTTTTTTTGGTTGCTTTTTTGGTTTTGTTTTTGTTTTTCTTTTTAGAATATGTATACAGATTTAAGTAGCATAAATTCTGAATGTTATTCAGAGATGAAACATAACATCAGAGGAATTATTTTGGGCAAGTAATCAATATAATAATACAGGCTAGGCACCTCCAACACCAAGTTGTATGGGCAGCATAAAACCCTGCTCCATGGTACCAATGCTTTTAATGGGACAGCACTCAGTTTTTATTTGCAATTGAAAAATGTTATAATTTGGGTCCTTTTTTCCTAGTTTGAACAGAAGGGTTGATCAAAATGTGTTTTGACTGTTTTAGGCTTGATGATTCACACTTCTCTTTAAACTGCCTTAAAGTAATAAAATACCATGCATGGCATTCTGTTTAATACACACAAGATTTCCACTTGGTATACATTGTGTTAAAACAGAAAATAGCCATTTTCACATTTGTTTCTGAAATCAGACTGTATTAATTAACAGTTTTAAAATATTAATTAGTTTTGACATCTTGTAAATTTTAGGGCAAAAATACAGTCCAGAACTTCCTCAAAGTGCTAACCTTAAGTAACATAATAGTGTTTGCCTGTTTGCTTGCCTGGTAAATTTTGCTTTTTATACTGACAGACATTACTAATGTTTAAGTTGATTTATCAACAGTATTTTTAAAAACTCAAATTTGTCTTGTGAAAAATGAGATGATTAGAGGAACAGAAAGAAAGCAACAGGTAAAGAATTCTTCAATTTACATAAATTACAAATGATTTGGTGCTAAATTTATGCACTATTACATTTGGCTTTTATGCAATCATTTTTTTTTCTTTAAAGATGTTAACACTACCTGATATTAATCATAATGTTCCATTATGTTGATTGCTTGTAATAGGAAGAAAAGGGGTGTCTTCCTGTGCAACTGACACAGCTAGGCTTTGACGGCAGGCCTCCACAAGGTCTACCCTTTTGATTCCCTTTAACTGAATTCTGTTCATCAATTGTTTTTGTTTCATGGGCGGTGGGGGGGGAAAGGGGAATTCAATGCATAAAATAAGTATTTCTAAGGGCTCAGTAGAAATTTCTACCATAGGGATCATTTCATGCATTTATTTTTTCATTTAGTCTTTGCTGTTATCTGTCCCTCATCTTCATAACTCAGCAGTGGATTTCTCAAGTCCTGAGATATAAAGCAGAAATGTAATTAATTCTTTAGAATGATATTTTGGATAATTTATGGGTATTTCCAAAATAGTCATTTATCATTGGGCCTTAGATTTGGCTAGCAGTTAAGATTTTTTTTTATCAGAATACTATATTTCGAAAAATGTGAATTCTCTTCATATGTGGAGTCTTAATCTTTAGGTGAGATTGGGTTTTAGGATATTATGATGGTGATCTTTGTATTCCTTTGACTTAACTCAAAAAGCTTTTATCGGGCTTACTGCCTCAGTGGGGTTGGCAGAAGGAGAAAAATGAATTGTATCTTCAGCAAGCTAATGCTACTTTTTTACAGTTGGAGAAAGGAGTAGAGGTTATTAAATAGGTAATTTAGATAACAAAGTATCAAACATAAAGGAAGCAGGGTAATAGCATAAGCTGAAAAACATTGGCCAAATAGGGTGAAGTTATTGAGATTATTGCTTCTTACTGGTATATTTATGGTGGATTTTTAGTTTTTTAAAGATCTTTTTAATTGGTTCAGAATTAGCAAGAGGATATATTCCATGTAGTAAGAAGTGCATTGTTTTGACTTAGTAAAACTTTGACAGTGTCATTTCGTGTCTATAAAATTCAAAGTTTTTAGGTTAGTATGTTCTCAAAGGTTAATTTAAAATTTGAGTCAATCAGAAACCTTTGCCTATCTATATTTTTCTGAGACCTAGACCTGTAAAGGGATTGTAAATGAACAGGTTAGAAAGTTTCAGTATTTACTGCTGATTATGAAACCCTTTGATGGTATCAAATTTGTAATTTCAGAATTTTGCTTTGGCCTTGTTTTTATTTTGGAAGTCTTTTTAAGGAATGTTCTGCAAATGTAGGATTTTAGTTGAAATGGCAAAATTTTCTTGAAAAGTAAGAAATGTTAAAATAAAAGAAAACAGCAAAAACATTTACTATTTGAGCACAATGTAGTTTGGGACAGTCTATATTGTGCTTTGGATAAAATGAGCATTCACATGATCCCTTTGGTTGAAATACTAATGCTCCTATTTTATTGTGTGATGACTAACCATTTTAAAGATGAACTCTTATTCTCAGCCAAAACTTGCAATCTGAGGTTCTATGTCTATATATGAATGAGTTTACCTTTCAGGTATTATAGTTCATTCTTCCCTACTTGAGACTGTTGAAACATACCACAACAATTTTGTCCCTTTTCTTCCTCCTGTCTATCCACACTAATTGGTCATGGTAATAATTTTGGGTAGTAACTCCTATAGCATTATAAATTGTTGTGAATGTTGTTGACTATTTAGAGTGAGTAATCAGCAGGAGGGACAAAATGGCTTGAAAGTGGTATCTATTTATTAACTTTCTTATACTTTTAGTTAAGACTTTTATATTTAGGAAGGAATACCTGAAAGGTAAAAACAGATTGCAACATGTGTTTGTGTATTATTTTTGACTGTGCACAAAAGTTTATCTTTAAATTAGTAGAAATAGCAAATGTAAGGGTGGGGTTAAAATTTTAAAATTAAACCCGTGGGCTGTCTTGCTGCTCCTTAAGTAACACACCAGAGATGTTTTATAAAACACTTTCTATAGAAAGTATCTGTGACAATACTTTAATACTTGGCCAAGAGCTTACATCTCCTAGAGGATGGTAGGAAGCTTGAGAGCATCCAAGCTGCTAAATTCTTAGGAGCCTAGTCGTGTTAAAGTACGTGAGCCTATGAGCAGTCATTTATGCTGTGAATTCATATCTGGCTGCTACTTTTCCTTCTACAGATAAGCCCATTTGGCTGCTAAAGGGCTTTTTATTTGGTTCTTCCTCCTGGTGTGAGCATGTATAAACAGCAGGACGTTAAATAGAGTAGTAAACAATACAATGAGGAAAATGCATGAAAACTCAGTATATGGGTGAATAGATTCTTGTTTAATATATGTAATTAAACTTGGTAGCATAATGTTTTTGAAACTTTAGATGTAAATGTGTGAATGTCTGTCCATTTGTGATTCCTGAAAGTTGCCAGTATTACAGCAATATATTCACATGTTTCTATTCTCCAATTTTCAGTATTATGGACTACAAATTTTGGAAAATGTGATAAAAACAAGGTGGAAGATTCTTCCAAGGAACCAGTGTGAAGGTAGGAAAATGTTTTAAAGAATTGTAAATTCAGAATTGTATTAGTTTTGTTATTTTTATTATAGTTGAATATTGGGCAGGGGGGCAGTGGTGTTAAATCTTCAGTAGTTCAGCTCTGATGGAGATTACTGCTTTCATATGTGGCAAGGCAGGTTCTCTATATTTGGGGGCACGGGAGGAGAAAGCTTACTCTTTGGGGGAAAGAGGAGACCAAAGTGGTCAAACTGTTCACAATAAATGATGTGGTGAAAAAATACATATCAGCTTGTAGAGTTAATCAGGACCATGACTAAAGTGAATGAATTTGAATATGTGTTCTTATACATGTTTTTGTTTGCCAAACAGTAACTGGATGAGTAATAAGTATTGTAGCATGTTAAATAGTACATAAATTTAACAAAACAAAGAAAAACTAAAAATCAAAGATTGGGGCACCTGGGTGGCTCCGTCGGTTAAGTGTCCAACTCTTGATCTCCCCTCAGATCTTGATCTTGGGGTCATGAGTTCAAGCCTCGTGTTGGCGCAGGGCATGGAGACTACTTAAAATTTTAAAAATCACAAAGCTTTACCTTAGGAAACTTCTGGGCTTGCTTCAGAAGAGGTCAGCTTCTAAATTAGGGAAAGAAGAGAAAATGAAGGTGTGATGATGCCTGCCATAGATACTTAACTTTTGCCCTTACGCTAAGTTAGTAAAGGTAGTCCTAGTTTGAGAAACTTGGAACAAGCTTGGCCTCTTGGATATATTGATAAAATTACTTCCAGTTTTCATATACTGCCTCTTATCACCTGCTTTATATCACTTGTTTGTTTAATCTCTGAGGAATACATAAATATAAGCCTAGACTTTACGATGGGGAGTATGCTACTACTGGTGGCATTTTTTTTTCCCTATTAAATTATGGTCTCCTTTCTTTGTTGATCTTTAATATGTCTTTCACTTGCTTTCTCATGTCCTCTTTATGGTGGGAAAGAGTCCTGGATTTATGCATCTAGTCTTTCTGTAGAAAGCTGGTATCTTTTTAGCGTATTTAGAGGTGAATAAGATAGTTGTTAATGGCAATATCCTTACTGTCCCATAAACCATTGGGGGGGAAATAGTACCTCCAAAAGAGGTTCCTGTTTAAATGTTTTATTTGGGGTTGCAACCATTTTATATGATGATGTGTGACCTCAGAAGTTATGAGTACAGTTTGGCTGTGTGGCCCACATAGATCTCCATACTTTGTCACTGCTCTCAGGAATCTTAGGTGTAGTTCTTGTTCTTTGGCTGCTATTGGTTAAGCCCCTCTTCTTTTTCTAAACACCTAGGCTTAGACCTCTTACCACATAAGGATTGTACTAGATGATCTTCAACATTTTTTCCAGCTTTAAAATTAAATGATTGAAAATGATACCAAAGTCATGGTTCTGTTTGTTACTGAAAAAATTAGAACTAACGATCTCCCTGAGGATTTGGCATTTTTAGCTTTCTACGTGAATGGAAGTAGTAGTATGTATGTTTTGGTTTTTATCCTGAAGTCACAATAGCTCTCATATTTATGTATAAGTATCAAATGTACACATATTCCAGGGTGCATAAGACTGTTTACTTTTGAAAATCTGTCATGTTGGAAAAAACTGGAGAGAAGTGGTAGTGATTCTGCTTGACTTAAAAGAGAGTTCTGTTTTATTCATGTGTTCTATTCTGTGTTGTGAGATACTTCTTTGTTTCTCTACAAATAATACAGTTGGCCCCTGAATAGCATAGGGTTTAGGGGTAACACCACCACCACCACCCCCATGCAATTGAAAATCCATGTATAACTTTGGACTCTCCAAAACATAACTACTGATGGCCTACTGTTGACTGGAAGCCTCGCCAATAATAAAGTTGATGAACACCTATTTTGTATATAATTTATATTCTATACTGTACTTTTATGTAATGTAACATTTCTGGGGAAAAGAACGTTATTAAGAAAATCAAGGAGAATATACATTTACAGTACTGTACTGTATATGTATTTTTAATGCGCATATGAATGGACTTGTCCATTTCAAGCCCATGTTGTTCAAGGATCAGCTGTATCTATAAAAAAGATGTATCAGAATCACCTTTCCCTGGGTTTTTCCGCTCAAGACTAGTAATAAGATGAGGCAGCTGAAGATACTCCACTGCTCACATAATGGTTGCCATTGTTAGTGAGGTCATTATTTGGAGGAAAAAGTGTGCTGTAACTCTAGAATGTTACACATGGGGGCGCCTGGGTGGCTCAGGTGGTTAACTGTCTGCCTTCAGCTCAGGCCAGGATCTCCACGTACTGGGATCAAGCCCCACGTCGGGCTCCTGACTCAGCAGGGATTCTGCTTCTCCCTCCCCCTCTGCTTCTCCCGTACTCATGCTTTCTCTCTGTATCTGTCTCAAATGAATAAATAAAATCTTTAAAAAAAAAAAAAAAAGAATCTTACACAAGCTCATTAGCAGAGCATGTAAGGGGCGCCTGGGTGGCTCAATCGGTTAAGTGTCTGACTCTTGATTTTAGCTCAGGTCATGATCTTGGGGTCACGGGATGGAGCCCAGCATTGGGCTCCACGCACAGTGTGGAGTCTGCTTGACTCTCTCCCTGTACTCCCCCCCCTCCTTTGCATGCATGCTGTCTTGCTTACCCCCCTTCCAAATGAATAAATCTTTTTTTAAAATTTTTTTAATTTATTTTTTAATTTTTATTTATTTTATTTGATGATTCATTAGTTGCATATAACACCCAGTGCACCATGCAATACGTGCCCTCCTTACTACTCATCACCAGCCTATCCCCTTCCCTCACCCCCTCCCCTCTGAAGCCCTCAGTTGGTTTCTCAGAGTCCATAGTCTCTCATGCTTCATTCTGAATAAATCTTTTTTTAAAAAAAACATATAAAATACCTCTCAAGAGAATGTTTGTGAACTCTAGATTTAGATAGACAACAGCTTTGCACTATGCATTTAGTGATTTGTTTTTTTTAAGGTAAAACATTGGAAAATAAATGCAGTACTATGTTAATTTATAATTATTTTCAACGTTGTCAATCCTGAGAGGCTTCTCCAATCTTAAGATTTTGTATCTCACAAAATACATTAACATTTCTGGGGCGCCTGGGTGGCTCAGTCATTAAGCTCTGCCTTCGGCTCAGGGCATGATCCCAGAGTCCTGGGATCGAGCCCCACATCAGGCTCTTTCGCTGGGAGCCTCCTTCTTCCTCTCCCACTCCTCCTGTTTGTGTTCCCTCTCTCGCTAGCTCTCTCTCTGTCAAAAATCTTTAAAATAAAAAAATTTCTGAATGTTACTTTTCCTTCACCTTTAAGTAACATAAGTATTGGGAAAAAATTTGTATAACCCACTAATAGTATATATTTTTGCTATAACTCTTATAAATGTTTTAAAACTGTTGTCTCCACTTGTTAGGTATTCCTTCTCCAACTTAGCATATATATTTATTTATCTGGTACATATATTGTGTATCTGCTTTGTACAAAGCACTAGTAGGTATTAAGACTATGTAAATATATTCCTATATCAAAGTGTTATAGGTGGGAAGATACACATGGACGTAGAGAAAAAGTTAAATTATGTAAATATGAGTGCTACTCTTGCTTAAAAGAGGGCAGTGATGATCAGGTTGGGCCCTTAAACGAGCTCCTTCACGCAAATAGCAGTGCTAGATACATTTTAAAGGAAGAATAAGTTTGACCACACAGACAGCAAGCCAAAATAACTTATTTTTTAATCTGCTTTCAGGTTTTTGTCCATAAGTATATGTTGATTTTCTTTTTTCTTTTCTTTTCCTTTCTTTTTTTAAGGGTAATGACATTTTCATTTTAGCCCTTTTGTCTAAAGCACTTTGCCAGGAAAATCCCTGACCATTCTAGACTATGTTAGATGTCTCTTGCTGTATTCCCTTAAGTGTATCCTGTTCCAGTGGACCACAAATGAATAAAATTTCAAAAAGAAAATACACAACAGATAACAATTAGCCAAGTAAAAGTGTTGCAAAACATTAAATTAGAAGATTATAATTTTTTAGGGGCGCCTGGGTGGCACAGCGGTTAAGCGTCTGCCTTCGGCTCAGGGCGTGATCCCGGCGTTATGGGATCGAGCCCCACATCAGGCTCTTCCGCTGGGAGCCTGCTTCTTCCTCTCCCACTCCCCCTGCTTGTGCTCCCTCTCTCGCTGGCTGTCTCTATCTCTGTCGAATAAATAAATAAAATCTTTAAAAAAAGAAAAAAAGATTATAATTTTTTAAAAGGGAGATCTATTTCATAGTAGAACATTTTAACAAATTTAGACTTAAAAATTTACTACATTTCTCTGGTTTTTATCATTTTGCGTTAGTCCAGAAAAATATTTCCATCTCCTGTCCCCTCAAGTATAAGTTTAATGATGTTAAGGATCCAAGAATGTTATGCATTCTTTTTTTTTTTTTTTAAGATTTTATTCATCTTCATCTATTTATTTGAGAAAGAGAGCAAGCACAAGTAGGATGGGGGGGGAGGTGGTGGGAAGGGCCGAGGGGGAGGAAGAAGCAGGCTCCTGCTGAGCAGGGAGCCCAGTGCAGTGTTCTATCCCAACACCGGGGATGGTGACCTAAGCCAAAGGCAGACACTTAGCTGACTGATCCACCCAGGCACCCCTGTTGATTGCATTCTTATGCTTGGTATGTAATTACTAAATTAGCGAATTACTATTTTTAGTGTTTCTCCAGTTTACTTCATTCCTCTACTTTAAGGGCCTAATGAGTTCCCCAATATTTTTGCTCGTACATATTTGTAAATTGTTTATGTATTTTAATTGTTAACATATGTATCTTATATATATTATGTATATATATTATATAATTGTTTATATAGTATTTTTGAAGCTTCGAAGTGAATATTTGCATGGTGAGTTATGTAGGTCAGAGACTGAATTTTTGACTGAGAAAAAATGAAGGGAGAATTTTTGTTTCAACTAAAAACTTTTTTTTAAAGTATAGTTTACATACGATGTTTTATTAGTTTCAGGTGTACAACATAATGCCATGCTCACCACAAGTATAGCTACCATTTGTTACCATACAATGCTATTATAATATTATTGGCTGTATTTTCTGTGCTGTACCTTTTATTCCTGTGATTTATTCATTCTGTACTGGAAGCCTGTACAATCCAGTCCCCTTCATCCCTTTTGCCTATCCCCCTAAACATCTCCCCTCTAGTAACCACTAGTTTTCTCTGTATTTATGGGTCTGTTTCTGCTTTTTTTTTTTGTTCCCGTTTTTTAGATTCCACTTACAAGTAAAATGATATGGTATTTTGTCTTTCTCTGTCTGACTTTATTCACTTAGCATTATACCTTCAAGAACTCTTTTTTTTTTTTGGTACTATTCCGGTGTGTGTGTGTGTGTGTGTCCAGCCCACATCTTCTTTATCCGTTCATCCATCAGTGGACACTTAGGTTGCTTCCATATCTTGGCTATTGTAAATAATGCTGCAGTAAACATAGGGGTGCATTTATCTTTGTGAATTCGTGTTTTCATTTTATTTGGGTAAATACCCAGTGGTGAAATAACTGGATCATATGGTAGTTGTATTTGTAATTTTTTGAGGAACCTCCATACTGTTTTTCACAGTGGCTGCACCAATTTACATTCCCACCAGGAGTGCATTAGGTTCCTTTTTCTCCATATTCTCACCAGCACTCATTATTTCTTGTCTGATTCTAGCCATTCTGACAGATGGAAGGTCTCTCATTGTGATTTTGGTCTGCATTTCCCTGATGATTTGTGATGTTGAGTATCTTTTCATGTGTCTGTTTGCCAACTGTATGTCTTCTTTAGAAAATTTAGAAAATAACTATTCTAAAGTCCCCTGCCCATTTCTTTTTTTTTTTTTTTTAAAGATTTTACTTATTTATTTGACAGAGATAGAGACAGCCAGCGAGAGAGGGAACACAAGCAGGGGGGAGTGGGAGAGGAAGAAGCAGGCTCATAGTGGAGGAGCCTGATGTGGGGCTCGATCCCGTAACGCCGGGATCACGCCCTGAGCCGAAGGCAGACGCTCAGACGCTCAACCGCTGTGCCACCCAGGCGCCCCCCCTGCCCATTTCTTATCAGATTTGAGGGGGGGGTGATGTTGAGTTGTATGTTTTTTATGCATTTTTGGTATTAATCCCTTATTGGATATATCATTTGCAAATATCTTTTCCCATTCAATAGGTTGCCTTGTTTTGTTGATGTTTTCCTTTGCTATGTAAAAGCCTTTTGTTTTGGTGTAGTCCCAGTAGTTTATTTTTGCTTTTGTTTCCTTTGCCTGATGAGACACATCTAGAAAATGTTGCTAATGCCAAGATCTGAGAGATTACTTGCCTATGTTTTCTTGTAGGAGTTTTACAGACCTAAGTTTCATACTTAGGTTTTTAACCTATTTTGAGTTTATTTTTGTGTGGTGTGAGAAAGTGGTCCAATTTCATTCTTCTGCATGTAGCTGTCCATTTTTCCCAGCACTGTTTAATGAAGAGAGTTTGTGTTTCCCCATTGTATATTCTTGGCTCTTTTGTCATAGATAAATTGACCAACTTAGCATGGGTTTATTTTTGGGCGCTCTATTCTGTTCCATTGATCTATGTTGAAGGGGAAATTTTAATACGGGGAATAGAGTAATAGAGATTGGTTGCTAGTTCCTGATGTGATTAAAGGTATACCAGAACTGTCAGTGATGTTGCTTCTCTGTCTTGGCTGCCCATCAGCTTTCATTATCCAGGTAATCCACCTCCCTTTTTAAAAATCTTTGTATTTGGATTAGAAAATTTAAATGTTAAAGAAGGGGGAACCCCCTCTGACCCCCCTGCCCGGAAAAAAATTCATCTGTGTAAAGGGTAGCATTTTGTTTTGTTTTGTTTTGTTTTTTTTTTAAAGATTTTATTTATTTATTCGACAGGGATAGAGACAGCCAGCGAGAGAGGGAACACAAGCAGGGGGAGTGGGAGAGAAAGAAGCAGGCTCATAGCAGAGGAGCCCGATGTGGGGCTCGATCCCATAACGCTGGGATCACGCCCTGAGACGAAGGCAGGCGCCTAACCGCTGTGCCACCCAGGCGCCCCTGTTTTGTTTTTTAAACCAAAAGATGATTTAATCTGTTGAGGTGTATGGTTTACAGGTCATTTCATTTCATGAGATAGATGAGAACTTGCTGATACTGAAAAGAGGAATGGTGAATTTATCATTAGTTCAAAGTAATAAAGTCATAATTGGACATTTTGGAAGTTTGGGTGCTTAAAGGTACCTGGGCAGTTAAAGTTTGAGTTACATATGCCTCTTTTAATTTGGAAAGTTGCTAAACCAATAGATTACCCATAAGGTTTTACTCAGTGCCTTGTTAGTATGATCTTGCAGAAGATACTTTACCTCTCTGAATCTTGACTGCCTTCCAGCCTTATTGGGATATGATAGAAGAGGTAATGTGTACAAAGCTTTGTGCACTTCTGAGTGCTAAGTATGAATAAACACAGCATGCATGTTGCCAGTCTTTTTCCACAAAAATATCTTCATTTCACCAAATAACCATATATTAGTCTCAGATCACCTTGAAATTTTTGCAGTAGCTTCCTAACTGGGGTCCTTAATATCTACTTTCACCACAAATAATTTAGCATGGTTTGTTTTTGTTTTTGTTTTCAGACAAGGGGTTTTAATGCAAGGAATTGACAGGTTTGGTAAGGCCAAGAGAGGGCCGTTCAGGTAACCTAGATGTTAGTAAACACAGGAGGCAGCTACTAACCTTGGGAATGGGGGAACAAAAGGAAAGAGGTGGTTGCCAGAACCTAGAAGCTGTTTAAGTGTACAATTTGGTAAGTTTTGACTTAACTATATGCCCATGAAACCACCATTATAATCAAGATCTTCACCTTTGTGATTGCCTTCTCTTTTACCCTTCCTCCTCCCCAGTCTTTCTGTCACTCATTTGATTAGCTAGAGTAGAATGGCTGGATCATATGGTAGGCGTGTGTGTAACTGCCAAACTATTTTCTAACATCGTTGTGTCGTTTCACATTTTCACTAGCGGTACAGTTGACTTGTGAACAATGTTGAGGGGTTAGGGGAACTGACCCCCTGGAGATCGTAAATCCATGTAAAACTTTTGACTCCCCCCAAATTTAATCATTAATAGCCTACTGATAAACTGGAAGTCTCACTAGTAGTAGTCAATGAGCACGTATTTTTGTATGTTACATGTGTTAATACTCTTAGACTAGAGTAAGCTAGACAAGAGAAAATGTTTAGAAAATCATAAGGAAATAACATTTACAGTACTGTACTGTGTTTATTTAAAAAAAAACACAAATAAGTGGACCTGTGTTGTTCAAGTGTCAGCTGTAATTATTGAATCTTTAATAAAGGTGGTTTTGTGATGAAATGTACATAATGATATTTACCATTTGAAGTGTACGGTTCAGTATCAAATAAGTACATTCACAGTATTGTACCATTATCACTATCTCCCAAAATTTTTTCATCATCCCAAATTGAAATTGTACCTATTAAACATTAACTGTCCATTATACTGACTCCCCAGTCTCTCTTAACCACTATTACACCCTTTGTGTCTCTATGAATTTGCCTTTCTAAGAAACTCCTGTAGGTGCAGTCTTTAAGATTTTACTTGTTTATTTGAGAGAGAGCAACAGAGAGCATGAGCGGGGAGGACAGGGAGAAGCAGACCCCCCCACTGAGCAGGCTCGATCCTAGGACCCTGGGATTATGACCTGAGCCAAAGGCCAGACTCTTAACCCACTAAGCCACGCAGGCGCCCCATGCAGGGGCATTCTCAACAGTATTTGTTTTCTGTCTGGTTAATTTCACTTAGCATATGTTTCCAAGGTTCATCCGTGTTGCAGTCTTCAACAGTATCTGAATTTCATTTTTTTTTTTTAAGATTTTTATTTATTTGACAGAGACATAGCGAGAGAGGGAACACAAGCAGGGGGAGTGGGAGAGGGAGAAGCAGGCTTCCCACTGAGCAGGGAGCCCAACGAGGGGCTTGATCCCAGAATGCTGGGATCATGACCTGAGCCGAAGGCAGATGGTTAACGACTGAGCCACCCAGGCACCCCTGAATTTCATTTTTGTAAATGGCTGGATATTGCATTGTATACCACATTTTGTTGACTGGTTTGTCTGTAGGTGGATAGTGATGCTGTAAACTTAATAATTCCTATATCTTTTATACTTGTTTGATATCTGAGGCCATAACCCTTTCAAGAGTGATTGATGGGGGTGCCTGGGTGGCTCAGTCAGTTAAACGTCTGCCTTCGGCTCAGGTCATGATCCCAGTGCCTGGGCTCAAGCCCCGCCATCAGGCTCCCTGCTCAGCGGGGAATCTGCTGCTCCCTCAACTCCTCCCCCCTGCTTGTGCACGGGCGCGCACACGCTCTCGTGCGCTCTCGCGCTCTCTCACTCTCTCTCTCAAATAAATCTTTAAAAATTAATGATCGATGTTCTTATAGCTCATTCTTCTTAAAATGACTAAACATGTAGGTAATAAATTACAGTGTGGTTCTAGTCTATTTGTGTGAGCCCTAGGTTAAGAATTCCTGCTTTTGAATTGATTTTAGCTATTTGTCTCTCATTTTGCTGTTTGTTCTCTCAAGTATTTCATTGAGTAAGGAGTAGGAACTGTACTCAGGATTCATCTGGACCAGAAGGTATAAAGAGGATAGATAAGTATATTTTAGTATCTGTTCTTCTGTTGAACAGTGTTGGTGGTTTAAATGGACAGATACTTGTAATAAACGTTTGTCAGGGTAAAAGAACCTTACTTTGATTAAAATGGCATTGACAGAGGAATGTACCAAATTTGCATTGTGAGAGGTTAGAGAGTAAACAAATATTTGTTGAATTGGAGGGACCCCTGGCTGGCTCAATCAGTAGAGCATATGACACTTGATCTGAGGGTTGTGAGCTTGAGGCCCACCATGTGGGTAGAGTTTACTTTAAAAAAATAACAAATAGGGACACCTGGCTGGCTCAGTTGGAAGAGCATGTGACTCTTGATCTCGGGGTTGTGAGTTTGAGCCCCATATTGGTTGTAGAGATTACTTCAAATAAATTAACTTTAAAAAATAATAAAGTAGAATTGGATACTTTCAAGTATCGCACAGTAGTTGGAACTGGAGTGAATTCGGTTTTGTCTGTTTTATAAAAGTTTTACTTTTATAATAGTGTGTTAAGACTTTTCATTTTCTCTAATATATGAAAATCAGCCACCGCGAAAGAGAAATCAGAATGTGTAACTTTTTTATTCAACATATTTTATAATTTGTCTAGGAATGCAATTTTTTTAGTAGGTAGAATCATGTATTTGTTTGAAGTTACTTAATGGCAATCTATCACTGACCATATAGGATGGTGAGGTACAACTTTATGATTTAAATTTTGAAAAATAGGGCTTTTGGGGCACCTGAGTGCCTCGTTTGGTTAAGTGTCTGACTCTTGATTTCAGCTCTGGTTATGATCTCAGGGTTGTGGGATTGAGCCCCATGTGGGGGCATTGCGCTCCATGCCCGGCATGGAGTCTGCTCGTCCCTCTCCCTCTGCTCTTCCTCCTGTTCTCTCTCTAAAATAAAAATAAATAAAACTTTAATAAAATATATTTTTTAAAAGTGTTGGGCTTTTGCTTCCATGGGAATATGACACCATCGGTAAGTTTTTGTAGTCAGTAAGTTGTCATATTTTAAAGGGTTTTAGTGAGGGGGCGCCTGGTGGCTCAGTCACTTAAGAGTCCAACTCTTGATCTCAGCTCAGGTCTTGATCTCAGAGTGGTGAATTCAAGCCCCGTATTGGACTTCATGCTAGGCAGGAGCCTACTTAAAAAGTGGGGTGTGGGGGAAACCATTTGTAAAGGTTTATAGTGAATCCTCTATGAAAATCAGATTTGATAATGGCTTTTCTTTTACCCTTGTCATTAAGGACCACTTTTTAAAAGATGTTCCTAGGTGATAAGATTATTAGTATTGTTGCGGATTATTAGTATTATTGCGTAAATAACTTGCAAGATGATGTGTAACTTCTAAGACAGGATGGAGTTTTATTTATTTGGGGCTTATTTTAAACTTATTTAAACCTTTTTAGCTAGCTGAAGTTGACACTATCCACTTCCTAAGTTTATGTTGATTATTTGATATTGCTCTTTTTTTAAGTGGGACTGTCAAAGGTCAAAGACATTTTTCTTGGCCTTGAGAAAATAGATTATAAAAGATGAATGCATAACCTCTGGGATTTGGAAAAATTACATGTCATGATGTGCCTTCCCGGACTAGTTAGACTTTTTTTTTTTTTTTTTTCAATATACTGGTGTATCTTGTTTTAATGAAATTGTACATGGCTGGGGGGGTGATGTTTGTTTTGTTTTAATATTTTTTATTTTTTTAGGATTGATTTATTTATTTGAGAGAGCACCCTCCCACACAGGAGCTGGGGCAGGGGCTAGAGGGAGAGAGACAAGTAGACTCCCTGCTGAGCAGGGAGCCCTAGTCAGGGCTCCATCCCATGGCTATGAGATCATGGCCTGAGCCGAAATCAAGTTAGATGCTCAGCTGACTGAGCCACCCAGGTGCCCCATGCTGGTCTCTGTTTTAAATAGCACTTTTCAATAATTTGAAGGTTAATTTAAACTTTTGAGGTGAATTTTTGTTCAAATTGAGAAGAATAGGATGAGGGGTTACAGATAAAAGATACTGGGGTGCCTGGGTGGCTCGGTTGAAACAGATTTGGGAAAGAAGTTACAGTACTTAGTGAAATAACCTTGGTACCTAGCAGTAGGAGATTCTAGACAGACAATTTTATGTGCAGCACTACTTGATCAGAAAAGTGTTGTTCCTTGGGCCTCCTGGGCAGGTGGGTTAAGCATCTGCCTTTCCCGGGTTGGGATCCCGGACCCTGCCTCAGACTCCCTGTTGAACAGGGAGCCTGCTTCTCCATCTCCCTGCCACTCCCCCTGCTTGTACTTTCTCTCTGTCAAATAAATAAATAAAATCTTTAAAAGAAAGAAAAGGTGTTGTTCCAATGTTCTGAAGGGATTTGAAGTACGATCATTGTAGAGTGACATTAAATTGAGATTGTATTGGCTGTGGGAAACTTCCTTTTTTATTATTTCACTTTTTTCCTGTTTTCATCTTTTACCCTTTGCTCCATCTACAGGTGGACTTCAGAAGCCTCTGAAAAGAGGGAGAAGATACTTAATTGATTTAATTGGTAACAGAAGAGTTGAAGGATCTGTTTGATCCTATTTTCCTATTCTCTGAGGCTGAAAAAAGCCTCCAAATATATTTCCAGCTAGAAGCAGCAATAGTAGTTTTAGACATTGGCCTCATTCCTTTTTACAGATTAAGAAGAAAACTACTTAATCTCTCATTATATGGTATTGTCATTCATTCAGTCTGAGAAGTCAGTATTTTTGTTTCTGTTTTTAGGCTGTGTGTTTCCTGTATTAAGAGGTTCCAGAAGGATGCCTGTTACTCTTTATATTTTTTTAGAACTGCCATTTCCTCAACTTTTTAAAGAGGCCTCAGTGATATTAATTTATGTGTAAAGAACCGAAGGGCCAGCAGTGGTAGAACTATGTTTTGGTTACGTTTTCTGGGTATTGAGGACACGTGGGATTGTTTTTTGGGTTACCCTAAATAATTGGTATAATTTAGCTTGTATTTTAAAATTAATGTGTAGTTGTCATTAAAGTGTATAGAGGCACTCTTTTTAAAATAAGTTTGATGCTCCTAATTGAACAAGGCACAAACTAGACCTGATTTTTGTGTCCACAAAGGCTCTTTATTATTTTGAGATGGTAAAAATGTTGCCCAAAAAGTACAGAATGCACTTACCATCTTTTACCTTATTCTAATATTAACAACTTCTACAACCATAATAAAATTATCAAAGCCATAAAATGAACATTGGTCAGTACTATTAACTATGGGCATTAATTCAGATTTCAGAAGTTTTCTCTCTAAAGTCTTTTTTCTGTTCCACAGTTCAGTTAGTTGGGTCTTCTTAGTCCCCTAATCTATGACAGCTCTTAATCCCTGCTTGATAGGTCTTTGATACTTTCGTTGAGTTCTGGTCAGTCATTATTTTGTAGAGTGTATTTCAATTTAGGTTTGTCTGCTTTCTCATGATTAGGCTGAGATTCCATGTTTTTGGCAAGATACCACAGTGATGTGGTGTCCTCAGTCTACCAAGACATAGGGCACATGATGTTAGTACCTTTAATTATTCATTTTTACTAACATTTATTAGTGGGTAATGGTGGTTCCTGCTGCTTTTCTATTTATAAAATTACTGTGTTTTTTTTTTTTTCCTCAAATGATCTTGGGAAGATAATTTGAGACTACATTGGTGGTCTAATTTTTTCTGAGAGATTGCCCATTCTTTTTAGCGTTGATTGGTGGATCTTGTCTGCGACATTCAGTATTATGGACTGCCTCGTACAACTAACTTTTTAAAAATGTAAATGACATAGTTACATTAGATGGTATGTAACAGTCAGTCAAATTTTTGTCACCTAACAGTTTTTTAATGTCTCTTAAACTGAGTATCGATACCATTTGACATCACATTTTCAGTTGATAAATAACCCTCATTATGTGACTTTATTGTGCTGATAGTTTTTCCACACTAAGGAAATTATTTTCATAATTAGTGTTTTTAAGTGTTTAGTTGTTATTTGGAATATGAAAGGAAATGGACATTTGTGCCATAATAAATATTACTTGAAATGCAAATGAATGGGGGAATAAATTTAATACTTCAGCTCGTGAAGATTATTAAGGTAGTTTTACAATCAAGTCAGTATTTTATTGCTTTCATGTTGGCTATATTTCCTGCTTATTATTATGGGTAAATTTCTTAGCAAATCCCTCCTCCATGAAAGCTTGAGTCCAGAGTTCCAGATTTGTTAGATAAGGCTTGGAGGACATTGTTCCAGTAACTCTTAACTATATTTCCAGAAGTCAGATAGCTGTGAAAGAAGATCTTCATAGATCATTTGGTAGGAAAGCCTAAATTAAACAAATGTGAGAGTAGTCTTTATTCCATATAGTAGGAAATGATAATTTTGTTTATGGAATTCTACTTCCCAAACCCATTGGGTATGTTAATGTATGTGTACCATTTAACTTTAAAACTTAAGGGTACCAGGGTGCCAGGGTGGCTTAGTTGGTTAAGCACCTGGCTCTTATTATAAGAGATTTATTCATTTATGAGAGAGAGAAAGAGCGCCCGTGCACTCAAACATGAGTGGAAGAGGGAGAGGGGGAGAGAATTTCAAGCCGACTCCGCTCTAACCCTGGATCCTGACTCCGGACTTGGAGCTTGCTTTAGATTTTCTCTCTTTGGGACGCCTGGGCAGCTCAGTCGGTTAAGTGTCTGCCTTCAGCTCAGGTCATGATCCCAGGGTCCTGGGATCCAGTCCCTGCATTGGGCTCCTTGATCTGCGGGGAGCCTGCTTACCTTCTGCCTTCCACTCCCCCTGCTTATGCTTGCTCTCTGTCTCTCTCTCCTGCTCTCTCTGACAATAAATAAAATCTTAAAAAAAAAAGTCTCTCCTCTTCTCCTTCTGGCATGTGCCTGAGCCCCCTCCCCACTGTGTTGAATAAGTTAAGAATAGTTTGTACTATTAAGATACCCTTTAAAAACATTAGAAACCAAACTTTCTCCTTAACTGTTATTCTATATTGTAGCGGGGGACAAGTTAAAATCCCCTTTTTAGGATTACGTTAAAGTTACAGTTAAATTAGAAAAGGATAACAATATCTGATCTTGATTTAGTGATATTTTACATAAACTTCATAATGCTTATTACAAAATTACATCTTCAGGGGTTTTGTAGTTTTAACCCATAAAAATAAGTTTAGGTGCGTATTTAGTTAAATGAACAACATATTAGTCCTTTGTGTTTTATTTTTTTTAATTTAAAAAATTACATGTTGGTGTACCTAACTAGTATAGCATTAAAGAACATCTCAAAAGATAATTTGTAATTGTTAAACCTGTACTTAGTAAACAAAAATTGAAGTTTAAAGGAGTAGTACACAAAAATGATTGGCATCATTCAAAAAAATGCCAGTATTGCTAATGGGACTGGGGTTTATTATCTGACTTTACTTTCACCTTCCCCTCCCCCATTTTTTCTTAATGAAGATTTATTGACACGCTATAAAAGTGTTGAATAATTTTTTTTAATAGGAATTAAAAAATACGTTGTTGGACTCATTATCAAGACGTCATCCGACCCAACTTGTGTAGAGGTAAGACCATTTTGGAGATTAGTGTGAGAATGTAAAATCATTTAAATATTGAATCTTCAACTTAAATATGCTTATATCACAGACATGTAGGCATAAGAACAATCATTTATAGTAGATCTGTAATTTTTCTTAGAGGAATTTCTTTGCTTATATTCTTCTTACACCTATTTTAGACTATGTTTTAATCTAAACTTTTTTCTTTTCTTAGAAGGAAAAGGTGTATATTGGGAAATTAAATATGATTCTTGTTCAGGTAAGCTTTTACTTGATTCATTGTTTTCCTTAAAAGAATTAAATGCTTCAGTTAGGCTGATTACAGTTAAGCTACTATTTAACATTTGAAATTGTAAATTTCCTATGGTAGGAAACATCAGATGCTGTAAACCTGTCACTCCTGTGGCTCCAATATGGATCAGACATGTTACAGTTTTCTCATTTGCCCGTTGATTGCATATTTCCTTTCCATGTCATCTGCATTTTAATTCATAAATCATTCCTTTGAATCCAGCATTCCTTAAATTGATCTCTATACTTAGTCTGTTTTTCAAACTTTCTAAATAGTCTCAGCTTCAAATTTTTATATTTACATATTTTTTTAATATGAGAAAAAATTGTCCTGAGAACATTAATTGGTATGTGAGAACAAATAGATTTTTCTATTTAATAAGTTACAAAAACATTTGTGTTTTCACTAAGTTACACTGTTGTTTGTTTGTTTTTTTTTTAAGATTTTATTTATTTATTTGACAGAGATAGAAACAGCCAGCGAGAGGGAACACAAGCAGGGGGAGTGGGAGAGGAAGAAGCAGGCTCATAGCGGAGGAGCCTGATGTGGGGCTCAATCCCATAACACCGGGATCACGCCCTGAGCTGAAGGCAGACGCTTAACCGCTGTGCCACCCAGGCGTCCCCTACACTGGCTTTTATACTGAGGACGTTTGTTGTTAGCTATCTTTGGGATGCAGGAGGAGTACAAAGAAATTAGTTACTGCTTATTAACAGGAGCAATTAGGGAATAATCTGGTTAGGAAAATCACTGGTGTACAAAATATACAGTACAGACTTGAAAGTTTAATACAATACAGTCCATTAGATTTTGATCAAAGATGGTTCCATCCCCAACTGTAATGCCGTCTCTCTCCCAGATTAATACGAACAAATGCTGTTATAGTTCAGGGCTCAGATTCCACCCAAAGAAAATGCCTCTCCCTGCCCACCCCTTTTTTATTACTTAGAGTTTTATCTTTGAGTCACTTAGGATAATTTAAACCTCTGTATCTGGCTAATAGTGAGATGCGTGCACATTAGAACAGCCTAGACCAGGGTGCATGGCTGGCTCAGTTGGTGGATCATGCAACTCTTCATCTCAGGAGTGTGAGTTGAAGACCCACATTAGGTGTAGAGATTACTTAAGATAAAATCTTCAATGAAAGAAGAAAAAAACCAGACTAGATCAATCAGCTGGGATAACTGAGAAGAGTCCTAGGCATTTGAGGCCAAAAACTTCATCTGTGTTATACTTTACCTAGTGTATTCTGTATAGGATGGCACATTTCTTCTCTTTTAATCAAGGGGGAGAAAATGAAAGTGGGTGTTTGCTCCTGTTTTAATATCACACAACTTCTTTAAGTTTGTTTTGCCATTGAGAGGTGAAATTAAATTAACATTTCTTATCTTATTTTAGATACTAAAACAAGAATGGCCAAAACACTGGCCAACTTTTATCAGTGACATTGTTGGAGCAAGTAGGACCAGTGAAAGTCTCTGTCAGAATAATATGGTGATTCTTAAACTCTTGAGTGAAGAAGTATTTGATTTCTCTAGTGGACAGATAACTCAAGTGAAAGCTAAGCATTTAAAAGACAGGCAAGTAATTATTTTGCTTCAGAATTCTTAAGTTATTTCTGAGAAGATTTAAAGAAATTTGGAGGTTGATTGTAATTTTTTGAGAAACTGATTGTTAATATATCAAATTACTTTTGTTTTTTAGTACAAATTTAAATAGTCCTAGAGTGGACCTAATATTCTAAATCTGGAGACTTGAAAAGTATGTGTGGCGATATAGTTTGTCATACTTCATTGTCACAGCAAAATAACTTTATACATCTCATGCAAAAGGAATGTAGGTCAGGAGTTCCCAGAAACCTTTGGGATCTGTTTTTATATGGTGATACTTATATATATATATTACTTAAATATAAGTGAAGGAAATGACTTGGGTCCAAATGTCAGCTGAATTGTTACCAGTCCTGCATCGTGGGATTGTGACACTTCATTTTCTTTGACTTTAGTAATAAAAACTTGTTCTAGTCATTAGGGCACAGCAGTATTTCACCTTATATATTCAGACTAACTTGGGAATTTACAGTTTTGCCTCTGTTTTGGTGTGTAAGCACATTGTAGGATTTGGGATATATATATATAAAATGCCTCCTCTCTTACTCTTAATTTGGAGAGTTTTGTTTCAACTATCTTGATTTGGAAGACCAAAGCGATTGAAGCTACCTGCCTGGCTCAGTCAGTAGAGCATGTGACTCTTGATCTTGGGGTCATGAGTTCAAGCCCCACTTTGTGAGTGGAGATTACTTAAAAAAATAAAATCTTTCTTTAAAAGATTGATTAAATGATTTCAAATTAGAGTGAGGATGACAGAATCCTCAGAATGGAATCACATGCTCTTTGTAGAATTTTTTATGATAAGCTTTGAAGGAGTGATATTACATATAGCTTTAGCAACTTGATAGCTTTTGATGACATTACTGATATTTGTTTAAATAGAAGTGACTCAAGTTCTTAATGACTACATTGGTGAAATTTTTTGTAATCTTGTTAGTGTGTGAATAATTATAGTATTTCTGTGTGTCTTCTAAACTTCTCACTTTTTTTTTAGCATGTGCAATGAATTCTCACAAATTTTTCAGCTGTGTCAGTTTGTGATGGTAAGTGCTTTTGATTTCATTTTTTTTAGGTACTAATTATAGGAAGAGGATTATTTACAGGTGTGTTTTTGTTATAGGAAAATTCCCAAAATGCTCCACTTGTACATGCAACTTTGGAAACATTGCTCAGATTTCTTAATTGGATTCCACTGGGATATATTTTTGAGACCAAGTTAATCAGCACATTAATTTATAAGGTATAGTGAATACGTCTCAGCTCTTACCACTGGATAGTTGCATATATTATTAATTTGTAATGTTCTTTGCTATAGGAAAACCATTATGCGTTTGTAGGTGTAACCAGTGTTGTTTCTAAGACAAGAAACTGCTCAGAAGAACTTTCAGCTAATAATTCTTTGAAATGGTGTCAAAAATTTCAGGAATCCCATGTGAACAACTGTTAAGGGATTTGATTTTAGGAATGTTTCTGTAAAGTGGAAGGTCTCGGTTTTTCCAGAGATGACTACCTACCAGTTGGTTGTATTATCTTTCCATATGCTTTCTTGGCATATAGAAGGAATAAATTTGAATGCTTAATTGAGACCTCATTATAACTTAACATTTGAGATTTTGTAGTTCAGGGCTTGATGAGGTAATACTCTATTCTAAAATATGAATTTACAATATTGGAGATATTTTATTGGTAGACAGTTTACTGTTCGCTGTTCTCAGTGGTACTGCAAAGGAAACATTGTTATTAAGTAATACAACTTTAATACACGTAAGTAAGTATCAGGCCAATGGGCATATCCATTTTAAGGTTTTTGATGCTTAACCAAATTGCCATCCACAAATGGTATGCCATTTGTATACCTTCTCAACAAAGAAAGTGAAAGAGTCAGTTTTACCATACGTTTGTTAACGTATTGCCCATCATCTAAAATCCTAAGCAATTTTAGATCTTGGGTCTTTTTTTAGACTATACATAAAATATGATGTTCTTAAAAGTCATATAATCGTTCCTGGGAAAGTTATTAAGTGACTTTGTGTTTAGATATCTGAAGACACATCAGAAAAAGCACAGTTTATTCCTAAAACATATACTGTCTGTTGAGTGGATAAGGAAATTTCCTCAAGATTTGTGTGCAAAACAAAATATCCATCCATTTATCTGGTGTTTTCCCTCTTACATTCCATATTGTTAAAACCTTTATTTTTCTTGTTAAATAGAGTATTACATGCCATTTAATTTTATGCTTCCTTTTTTTCTTTTATTATTTTAAAATAGTTCCTGAATGTTCCAATGTTTCGAAATGTCTCTCTGAAGTGCCTCACTGAGATTGCTGGTGTAAGTGTAAGCCAATACGAGGAACAATTTGTAACGCTATTTACACTGACAATGATGCAGCTGAAACAGGTAATACAACACTCTTAACAACTGACTGAACAATTTTAGTGCCTTAGAAAAAGTTGGGTTGGAGTTGAACCGTTTTGTTACAACTAATTGTAACAAATCAGCTATAATGTGATTGTATATTTATTACATAAAATAAGATCAGGTAGAAATTTTATTGAACATTTTGAAAATTCCTTGAAATAAAGATTCTGGGAGTATCGTAGTAATTTATTTACGTAGAATTTAGAAGCTTGGAAACCTGGGGTTTTAATTAAGTTAGCTCTGC
Organism: Ursus maritimus; assembly: GCF_017311325.1. Classification (NCBI taxonomy): domain Eukaryota; kingdom Metazoa; phylum Chordata; class Mammalia; order Carnivora; family Ursidae; genus Ursus; species Ursus maritimus. The sequence goes on from NW_024426774.1 coordinate 57,982,841, forward strand.
TTCTGACTTTGCCTCTGAAATGAAGAGATTGTCCATTTGTAATCTTGATAAGGTATATAAGAGATTATTTAGAATATTAACAATAATACAGTATGTGTTTGTGTTCCAATGAATTACTTAAATATTTTTGTTTTTAATAACACTAAAGAAAGGAAAAGTCTGATAAAGGGAAAAATTGAGAAGGTAATTTGTGGAAATCTTACTATTTGTAACATTTTAAAAAATCAAAAGCTAGAGTACAAAAATACTATAACAGACCAAGGATTTCTAGTGAAGAATAATCTGGTTTATATTAGTAACAAGGTGATGAGATGTTAGTATTTAAAGGTAATATTTTTTGTTGGTTTTAGAATGCAAACTAATGGTCCATATTTAAACTTGTAGATGCTTCCTTTAAATACCAATATTCGACTTGCATACTCAAATGGAAAAGATGATGAACAGAACTTTATTCAAAATCTCAGTTTGTTTCTCTGCACCTTTCTTAAGGAACATGGTCAACTTATAGAGAAAAGGTTAAATCTCAGGGAAACACTCATGGAGGTAGGCTTTGTGGACCCTTTGGCTTCTGAAATTCTTTTATATGATGAAAGCCCTTTCAAAAATGCCTTTGTTCTAAAATGCCTACCTTTCTTTAAATGTCTATACCTTTGGGGCGCCTGGGTGGCTCAGTCATTTAAGCGTCTGCCTTAGGCTCATGTCCTGGTTGCGTCCCTTGGTCTGCCCGCTCCATCGGGGAGTCTGCTTCTCCGTCTTCCCCTCCCCCCCACTTATGCTTGTGCACGCACGCGCACTCTCTGAAATAAATAAAATTTTTAAAAAGAAAAATAAAATGTCTGTGCCTTTGACATATCTTCTTACCTATTGTCAGTGCATAAAAATGTTAATTCTGAATTACAAGTTGAATTTGTTGTGTGTTCCACATAATATAAGATCAATAATTGATAATCAAAATTAAATTCCCAAAGGGTATTCAGACATTTCTGAGATGAAAAGTAAATATGTTTAAAAACTGAGGTATAATGCATATAACATAAAGCTGTCTATCTTAAAGTATACAATTTCGGTGACATTCACAGTATTGTCAACTGTCACCTATTCTAAAACATTTTCATTCACCTGGAAAGAATAATGTAACTATTAAAATAGTCCCTTATTCTGCTCTTCTCCAGCCTCTAGCCAACTTCTAATTTGTTCTCTGGATTTTATCTATTCTGAACCTCTCATATAAATAGACTCCTAGTATATGGTCTTTTGTAATTAGCGTTTTTCACTTAGTGTGTTTTTAGGGTTCTTTCACATTGCAGCATGTACCATTTCATCTTTTTATAGCTGAATGGTTATATATTGTATGCCCAGTTGTGAGTTGATGGACGTTTGGATTATTTACACCTTTTGAGTATTGGTACCAAGTGTCGTTTAATGTCCATAGCTTTTTAGGGAACTTAACGTACATACTGGCCAACAACTACATAAAGTTTTTAAAGTGTTCTAGGACATGTTCGAAGAAAACACAATTTGCTCCCTGAGAATTTCTAGTCTATTCGATGAACAATGAGTTCATCAATAAGTTGTGTAAAATGAAACATGAATTTTTATTCTGTTAATGTAACAAGTGGAAGGCAATCTGTGGTAGGATAATAATGTCTAAGGATTATTTTAATACTGTTGGTCTTCTTTGTAGGCCCTTCATTATATGTTGTTGGTATCAGAAGTGGAGGAAACTGAAATCTTTAAGATTTGTCTTGAGTACTGGAATCATTTGGCAGCTGAACTCTATAGAGAGAGCCCATTCTCTACATCTGCTTCTCCATTGCTATCTGGAAGTCAGCATTTTGATGTTCCTCCCAGGAGACAGCTGTATTTGCCCGTGTTATCCAAGGTAGTAATAAAGTGGGTTATTGAGTGCTTTGCCTGTTCCTTGCTGTGATTTTTAAAACTAAACAAGTAGTGGGTTTTATATTTATTTTCTTTTGGCTTTTATAATCTGTCCAAATAAAAGAGCTACAAAAAGAGAATCCAACAACGTCTCCATTCATGTTCAAAGCTCGAAGATTGAAAGGGATTGATTTAAGAGTTATGGTTCTCAGGATGCCTGGGTTAGCCAGCCAGGTACCCCTAGACTTACATTTTTTAAATGTTTATATTTTTTTATATTGTGAGAACCATTTGGGGGGTATATTTGTCTAAAGCGCGAAGTGCTTATCTTAATTTTTTTTCCTACATTGGATGTGACTGATTTCAAAGATGTAATAGATTTTTCTTATTTATTGTTGAGCAGGTCCGTTTATTGATGGTGAGTCGTATGGCTAAACCAGAGGAAGTATTGGTTGTAGAAAATGATCAGGGAGAAGTTGTAAGAGAATTCATGAAGGATACAGATTCCATTAATTTGTATAAGAATATGAGAGAAACATTAGGTGAGTCAATAATACTGCCAATTTAATCTTTATTTTTGTAATTCTCTTCTGGGGTGGAAATACTTTCTAAAGAAATATACTTTTCTGAATCTGTTAATAACTACTTTTATTAATCTGCTATTATTTCTTATTAAATTTTTTTGATCATAGAGTTGCATTTGAACTTTTGGAACCTTTTCCCTTCCTTTCTAGTTTATCTTACTCATCTGGATTATGTAGATACAGAAAGAATAATGACTGAGAAGCTTCACAATCAAGTGAATGGTACAGAGTGGTCATGGAAAAATTTGAATACATTGTGTTGGGCAATAGGCTCCATTAGTGGAGCAATGCATGAAGAGGATGAAAAACGCTTCCTCGTTACTGTTATAAAGGTACTCAAGTGATACATATGAACTGGAACTGTTAAGTAACTGTATTGTGTTATTATAAATGACTGAAATTGCTTTCATTTTACAGGATCTATTAGGATTATGTGAACAGAAAAGAGGCAAAGATAATAAAGCTATTATTGCATCAAATATCATGTACATAGTAGGTCAATATCCAAGGTTTTTAAGAGCTCACTGGAAGTTTTTGAAGACTGTAGTTAACAAGTTGTTTGAATTCATGCATGGTAAATCCTCTTTATATTATTTAGTCATTTATATTTATTGAACAAAAAAACCCAAAATTTTTCTTGAAAATTTTTTGAAAAATCTTGTTTCGTTAGAGACCCATGATGGAGTTCAAGACATGGCTTGTGATACTTTCATTAAAATCGCTCAGAAATGCCGCAGGCATTTTGTTCAGGTTCAGGTTGGAGAAGTAATGCCATTTATTGATGAAATTTTGAACAATATCAACACTATAATTTGTGATCTTCAGCCTCAACAGGTACGTATGGCACTGGGCATATTTTTCTTAGAAAGTGAATAGTATTGGGCTCCTGAGTAGCTCAGTCATTTGAGCATCCGACTCTTGATTTTGGCCCAGGTCGTGCTCTCTGGGTCATAAGATCCAGCTCTGCACTGGACGTGGAGCCTACTGAAGATTCTCTCCCTCCCTCCACTCTTCTCCCCCCACCCCCCGCCAAAAAAAAAAAAAAAAAAAAGATTACTTTTTTTTTTTTTTTTTTAAGGTTTATTTGACAGAGTGCATATGGGGGTGCAGGAGGGCTTGATCTCAGGACCGTGAGACAATGACCTAAGCTGAAACCAAGAATCATATTTAACTGAGACACTCAGGTGCCCCATGACTACTGTTTTACTCAGAATTCATTAATGGCAATAGAGTGACACCATTGGACTCCGTTCATGTGTCTCTGTGGCTGAATTTTTTTTGTATAGTTAACATACAGTGTTAAATTAGTTTTGGGTGTATAATATAGTGATTCAGCAGTTCCATACATCACCCAGTGCACTTCTCAGTCCCCAACACTATTTTATCTCCCACCTACCCACCTCTGCTGGAGTGGTTAAATTTTCATAGTGGCCAAAATTTAGGCAGAAGTTTGTTAGGCTATTTTCCTACTTAATGTTAAGTTATTTCTCAGACTCACAAACAAGTTCTAATACATATGTGAATTGCTTGTGTGTAGTTTTCCTTATGATGCATCAAATGTCTGCCTTTTTACATAGGTCCATACATTTTATGAAGCTGTGGGGTACATGATTGGTGCACAAACAGACCAAACTGTACAAGAACATTTGATAGAAAAATATATGCTACTCCCTAATCAGGTTTGGGATAGCATAATCCAGCAGGCAACCAAAGTAAGTTTTACTACTTTTTCTCAAAGTTCTAATGGAATTCAAGAAGACAGTGTTGTTTACAAAAGTAGTGAAAATTACACTGTAATTTTGCTCTGTTTGCTGGTATACTGGGACTGTTACTCTATTCTTAGTTGTACCTGTAGGTAATAAAGATTTCTTTGTTTTACTGTTATGGATTATAAATGTGATGGTGGTTTGGAGTAAGGTGTGGGTAGTGTTTCTCGCTTTAGTAATTACAAAGATAATTTTCATGTGATAAATCTGTTATTTGTCTTTCACAGAATGTGGATATACTTAAAGATCCTGAAACAGTTAAGCAGCTCGGTAGCATATTGAAAACAAATGTTAGAGCCTGCAAAGCTGTCGGACATCCCTTTGTAATTCAGCTTGGGAGAATTTATTTAGATATGCTTAATGTATACAAGTGCCTCAGTGAAAATATTTCAGCAGCTATCCAAGCTAATGGTAAGTGATTCTGAATTTTTGTGGAATGGTGAATAGTAAATCAGTTCCATGTTCACAGTGTTAGTGTAAGCATTCATTTTTCACAGATTCGAGTTAACCCTCCCAGTGTCCCAAATGACCCTAGACAATCATTTTTGATGAGTTGCATACACCTTTTCCTTGTAAAGTTAGTCTTAGTTTGTACATTCATCTATGGGCCCTTGTCTTTATGTTTTTGAGTGGTAAATGAGAACTGTTAGATCTGAAGTACATTTAACTACCAATGTAGAATTTTAGTTGTGAAGTTGGATTTCATTGGATTGTATTTTTTAGGTGAGATGGTTACAAAGCAACCGTTGATTAGAAGTATGCGAACAGTGAAAAGGGAAACTTTAAAGTTAATATCTGGTTGGGTGAGCCGGTCCAATGATCCACAAATGGTATGTGAAATGTTAATTAATGCTTTTAAGTTGATGCTGTATTCTCTGATAATATGCATATAGCTCATTTAAAGGTAATTTCAATGGGTATGTTTGGGATTATTTTACAGTGTCCGATTTTTTTTTTAGAGTCCTTGAATACTTAAAAATATTATATATACCATCTTCCTAAGAAATTGCTGTTAGTGGGGTCAGTGATGATACGTAACAAGGTAGTTTGAGTCACTTTTATCCCCTTATAAATAGATGTTCCGATGAAATTTTTTGTGTTTCTTCATGATTCTTTGGAGCAATTTACAAAGCTGTCATTTGTTTGCCTCTGCAGTGAAAGTAATAGCTTTCTCAGTGGAAGTTTTAAAGGTCTCTTTCACTCTTCTTTTAGTTTTAAATCATTTTCCAGAAAGGAAAATGATATTCAGAAGCTAAACCAGGCTCCATAATATGCCTCAACTTGGGAAAATGTGTATTAGTATTTTTTTTTTTAAGTGTGTATTTTTAATTTATTCTACCATTTCTTTCTCTTGATCCTTGGAATATTACAAAGAATCCTGTCGTGTTAATTTTTGCCGTATGCAAATAGTGGTTGACAAGTGTGCTGTTTACTTTCATCATTTTGAAATTTCAGTATTGTTCCTACAGATGAGATACTTTTCAGGGAACTTGTTCAGAAGACAGTTGTGGAATTATCAACATACCAAATGTTGAAAGGTTTTGAACATGTGTATTATGAGATCAGAACTGTATTTAAAATTGGAAAGGAGAAGATAAGATGAATTAAAGGAATTGTGAAGTTCATAATTTACAATAGCTTGGGCAGATTTTAGGAGTATCAGTGATAATAACAAGGAGCGGGTATCATTTTACAATCAAGATTTGTATTGTGTGTTGGGACGGTGAATTTAAAAAAATAACTCAAAAACACACTTATCCAGTTTGTGGAGTAAGAATTACTGCAATGTTACGAGTAAAATGAGAACCAGTTCTGGTCTAACAGAGCAGTTGGGTTATCTGAAAAATAATGTGCTTATCCTTAAAATTTTTACTAGGCCTATTTTGTATAGTAGGACACTACTAACACTGGTAACCTTCATTTGCAAGAAACATTATTTGTAATTGCCCATGTCTTAATGAAGAACCTATTAAAAGCATGTAAGTTACACCTTAATATGACCTTGTTTATTGAGACTCATGGAAACTCAAGGTCTTTCTGGTACAGTACCAATTCCTTTTACAAGAGTAAGTGGTTTTTATTTGTGTTTATTAAGTGTTTACAGGTAGCATTCACAAAGTTAAAAAAAATAATTGAATGGGTATCTACTTTATATTAAATACGAGCTGCTTGGTTTTTATAGATGTTATTCATTGACAAAATTGATATAGTATTGGTTTCATTCCTTTAGGTAAGTGATCCCACGTACAGTAACCCTAGAATCCTGGCCCTGCCATAGTAACTTGGAGCCAGTCACTTGATTTTGGGCCTCAGTTACCTTAATAATTACAGATTTGAACTCTGAATATGTCTGTGGCTCTTCCCAGCCTATTAGGATTTCTTAGTTTCTTTTGGTAAAAAGTTTTACTGTCCAAAACCAAATTAAAAAACAATATTTTCCAGATACTCAACCCAAATCTCAATACAACAACAATCTAGCTGTTTATAATGGTTTAGCAGGTGCATAGAATAAAACTTGAAAGTGGTGTTGGTTTTTTTTTTTTTTTTTTTTTTAATAGGTAGCTGAAAATTTTGTTCCTCCTCTCTTGGATGCAGTTCTCATTGATTATCAGAGAAATGTCCCAGCTGCTAGAGAACCAGAAGTGCTTAGTACTATGGCTATTATTGTCAACAAGTTAGGAGGACATATAACAGCTGAAATACCTCAAATATTTGATGCTGTTTTTGAATGCACATTGAATATGATAAATAAGGTATGTGGTTTACATTGCAGTTATGGGAAATTCTGCCATATATATCCTTTAAGTCTTGAAAGCATAAGTTACAGCTAGGAGATTAGCATAAGTTTTAAGCTCTGGAGTTTAAGTATTTGAACTTCTAGATCAGAGAAATATTTACCTTTTCTTAAAAGATTTTATTTATTTATTTTAGAGCGCACAAGCATGAGTTGGGTGAGGGGGAGAGGGAGAAACAGACTCCCCGCTGAGCAGGGAGCCAAAAGCGGGGATCTATCCCAGGACCCTGGGATCATGACCTGAGCCAAAGGCAGACACTAAACTGACTGAGCCAACCAGGTTTTTTAAAAATTTTACAGTTTAAAAGATCTTGGGGTACCTGGGTGGTTCAGTCAATTGAGCTTCTGACTCGGTGGCTTGGGTCTTGATCTCCGGGTTGTGAGATAAAGCCCCAACTCTGCGCTCAGTGGGGAGTCTGCTTGAAGATTCTCTCCCCCTGCCCCCCCCCCGTCTGCTTGAAGATTCTCTCCCTCTGGCGCCCCCCCCGTTAACGTGCACTCCCCCCTCAACTAAATAAATCTTTAAAAAAATAAAAATATCTTACTAAATTTGATAGATTGTAGCATTCAGATAGCAGCTAGCATTTAGTGAAAAGTTGCTGCATTTTAAGCATTAAGAATTTAGTGATACTGGATTGCCTGGGTGACTCAGTAGTTTAAACATCTGCCTTTGGCTCAGGTCATGATTCCAGGGTCCTGGGATCAAGCCCTGCATTGGGGCTCTCTGTTTCACAGGGAGCCTTCTTCTCCCTCTCCCTCTCCCTCTGCCGCTCCCACTGCTTGTGCTTCTCTCCATGTCAAATACATAAACAGAATCTTAAAAATTGTGATACTAATTCTTTAAATGAAAAGGCAGGTGTGCATTTTCAGTTATAAAAGTCTATTACAGGGGGCGCATGGCTGGCTCAGTTGGTGTAGCATGTGACTCTTGATCTCAGGGTTGTAAGTTGGAGCCCGACGTTGGGTATAGAGATTATTTAAAAGTAAAGTCTTTAAAAAGTATGTATATGTATATACACAAACACACACAGTAGGAAAATACATTAATCAAGAAGGGAAAATGCAGGGGCGCCTGGGTGGCGCAGTCGTTAAAGCGTCTGCCTTCGGCTCAGGGCGTGATCCTGGCGATCGGGGATCGAGTCCCACATCAGGCTCTTCCGCTGTGAGCCTGCTTCTTCCTCTCCCACTCCCCCTGCTGTGTTCCCTCTCTCGCTGGCTATCTCTCTGTCACATAAATAAATAAAATCTTTAAAAAAAAAAAAAAAAAAAGAAGGGAAAATGCAGATAAGAGTTACAAATGTACACAGTAGCTAAAACAATTTTCAGAAATAATTTTCAGATCTGTATTCGTGATCTTGAGGTCACTCTCATAACATGGTAGTAGGTAGTCTCAGAGTAACTAGAAAATGTGATGTTCTTTGGGTTTTGATTAATTTTTATAATGTGGCCTTGTGTTCCTTCATTTTAGTAATTCATTTGTGTAATACATGGTGATTTCATCTTCCATGGGAGGCAAATTATAATGTCTTCAGGTTTCCAGTCAGGAGGTCATATACCTTATGGGGCCCACTAAAAACTCCAAACATTTATACTAAATTAGGGTTTACTTTTTCTCTCTTATTGAACATAATTAAGGCATTGAAACATTATTTTGTTCTCGCCATTTGTTTTTAGGACTTTGAAGAATATCCTGAACACAGAACGAACTTTTTCTTACTACTTCAGGCTGTCAATTCTCATTGTTTCCCAGCATTCCTGGCTATACCACCTGCACAATTTAAACTTGTTTTGGATTCCATTATTTGGGCTTTCAAACATACTATGAGGAACGTTGCAGATACAGGTAAATACACATCCTTTTATTCACTTGCCCTATCAGTCCACAGGCTCTTCGAGATAGATCTGTAGGTATGGTCGGGTAGATGACACTTGTTATCAAGGTTTTGTTGGAGTGCATCACTTTCATATGTAGGTCTAAGTAAGTCAAAGCAGGCGAATCCTCTCTTCCATGGTTGAGTGCACAGGCAGGATTGAGTTCTAGGGAGATAGGCGTAACATTCAAAGTAGAGCGACATCACTTCTCCACATCCTCACCAGTGTGTCCTTTTCCCCGTCTGCTTTTCACTGGTGCCACTAAGGGTCAAAATAAGAATAAAACACAGTATCTTTAGCAGGAGAGGTTTTTATTTAATTTGTTTTTTTAAAATAGAAATTGGTTTGTGTAATCGGTGTGTACTTGGTAATGATGTTTTTAGAGTTGATTTGGAGAGAATCAACTAAACCTTCAGAAATAGTGGAAAGTTGCTAGTAGTTATTACTTGTAGTCTGTAACTAAGCAGGCATTGATGCTAATTGAACTCCCATTATTCAAGATACCTTAAGCAAATAATTGCTAGTTGTTAGCGGAAAGGGGGGTTAAGAATGGCCTTTGAATGAGAATCTGGAAATTCTATATGAGTGTTACTAGTCTGTAATAACTTTGTTGGGGTTCTGTACATTTTAGGCTTACAGATACTTTTTACACTCTTACAAAATGTTGCACAAGAAGAAGCTGCAGCTCAGAGTTTCTATCAAACTTATTTTTGTGATATTCTTCAGCATATCTTTTCTGTTGTGACAGACACCTCACATACTGCTGGTAAGAATTTATAACTGTGAGGGGCGCCTGGGTGGCACAGCGGTTAAGCGTCTGCCTTCGGCTCAGGGCGTGATCCCGGTGTTACGGGATTGAGCCCCACGTTAGGTTCCTCCACTGGGAGCCTGCTTCTTCCTCTCCCACTCCCCCTGCTTGTGTTCCCTCTCTCGCTGGCTGTCTCTATCTCTGTTGAATAAATAAATAAAATTTAAAAAAAAAATTTATAACTGTGAAAATGTTAAGTGTTCCAGTTGTTATTACCTGTTGGAGTTAATAATGTTCTTTATATCAACAGGTTTGACAATGCATGCGTCAATACTTGCATATATGTTTAATTTGGTTGAAGAAGGAAAAATAAGTACACCGTTAAATCCTGGAAATCCAGTTAACAACCAAATGTTCATTCAGGAATATGTGGCAAATCTCCTTAAATCAGCATTCCCTCATCTACAAGAGTAAATATGCTTTTTAGTACACATACATTTTTCAGTTAAAAAAATAGTGATTATTTAATTGTCGTATTTTGATTTGCAGTGCTCAAGTAAAGCTCTTTGTGACAGGGCTTTTCAGCTTAAATCAAGATATTCCTGCTTTCAAGGAACATCTTAGGGATTTCCTAGTACAAATAAAGGTATGTGTTTTGTTTGCTTGGAGAAATACTAAGAATAAATATGATTTAGTTGTTGCATTGTGTAATGAACCGCTTTTTTTTTTTTTTAATGATTTTTTATTATATTATGTTAGTCACCATACAGTACATCCCTGGTTTCTGATGTAAGGCTCGATGATTCATTAGTTGTGTATAACACCCACTGCACCATGCAATACGTGCCCTCCTTACTACCCATCACCGGTCTATCCCATTCCCCCACCCCCTCCCCTCTGTGGCCCTCAGTTTGTTTCTCATAGTCCATAGTCTCTCTTGATGAACCACTTTCTTGGTAAAGCAAAATGAATGATACTTAGGCTTACTAGTCCTAGACTGATTCAGAGTGAAAAACTATAAATCACAGTTGAGAACAGGATGGGTTTGAAATGTTTTTGGAAACTTGTTATTAATATAATTCATTTTAGATGACATAAATGTCTTGGAACGTTGTAATTACATCCTGCAGCTGATTTATAAATTGTGAAATATGGGAAAAGAAACACTGGTAGACCCTTTGGGGATTTCATACCCATTTTGTTAGTGAGGAATCCATTTTAGGGAATTATGACAAATTAGCAGATAATCAAACTGTTACTGCTGTTACACAATGCTTCATTTAAATTTATGGGAAGAGGGCGCCTGGGTGACTCGGTTAAGCATCTGTCTTTGGCTCAGGTCATGATCCCAGGGTCCTGGGATCAAGTCTCACATTGGGCTCCCTGCTCAGCGGGGAGTCTTCTTTCCGCCTCCCTCTGCTTGTGTTCTCTCTCTCTCTCTCTTTCAAATAAATAAATAAAATCTTTTAAAAAGAAAAGCCTCTTTAAAAAAAAAAAAAGGCCTCTCCCCAAAAATGTCCTTTTCCAAAATTGAAATTTATTTTGTTAACACTTCATCTATCTTGTTTTCACAGGAGTTTGCAGGTGAAGATACATCTGATCTGTTTTTGGAAGAAAGAGAAACAGCCCTTCGACAGGCTCAGGAAGAGAAACATAAACTTCAAATGTCTGTCCCTGGCATCCTTAATCCACATGAAATTCCAGAAGAAATGTGTGATTAAAATCGGAAGTCATGCTGATTTTTTTTGTTGTTGTTGTTGGGTTCCCCCCCCCCCCCGCAACTCTTGTTAGCAGAAGAAAACAGCATCTGGATATTTGTCGACCAAAATGATGCCAATTTGTAAATTAAAACGTCACCTAGTGGCCCTTTTTCTTATGTGTTTTTTGTATAAGAAATTTTCTGTGAAATATCCTTCCATTGTTTAAGCTTTTGTTTTGGTCATCTTTATTTAGTTTGCATGAAGTTAAAAATTAAGGCATTTTTAAATTTTACTTCATGCCCATTTTGTGGCTGGGATGGGGGGAGGAGGCAAATTCAATTTGAACATATACTTGTAAATTCTAATGCAAAATTACACAACTTTCCTGTAAACAATACCAATTTTTAATTAGGGAGCATTTTCTTTCTAGCCTGTATTTCAGTCTAGAAGAAAAGATAATGAGTAAAACAAATTGCGTTGTTAAGAGGATTCTAGTGCTGAATTGTCTGAAGTTAGCACCTCTTTGAATCGTTTGTCTAGACTACATGTATTACGAGTCTGTATGGCAGGTTTGCAGCAAGATCATGTGCATATCATCCCATTGTAAAGCGACTTCAAAAAATATGGGAACACAGTTAGTTATTTTTACACAGTTCTTTTTGTTTTTGTGTGTGTGTGCTGTCGCTTGTCGACAACAGCTTTTTGTTTTCCTCAATGAGGAGTGTTGCTCATTTGTGAGCCTTCATTAACTCGAAGTGAAATGGTTAAAAATATTTATCCTGTTAGAATAGGCTGCATCTTTTTAACAACTCATTAAAAAACAAACAAAACAAAACTCTGGCTTTTGAGATGACTTATACTAATTTACATTGTTTACCAAGCTGTAGTGCTTTAAGAACACTACTTAAAAAGCAAAATAAACTTGGTTTACATTTATTTTCCTTTTTTGGCTCAAAATTATTCCTACATTAATGAAAGTGATTATATGTGTTTTAAGTATTAGGTAACATCTTTAAGTGAAGTTGGACACTGTTGATTTATGATCTGTGGGGTTATTGGAAGTAAAGGCACAGTTGGGTTAATCAGACATGCTCCGGACATTACCTTTTGTCCCCAAGAAACAAATCCCTTATGTGACAGCTTAACATGCTTTTATCTTTATTTGCAATTAAACAACATCATCTTTTGGTTCCTGGTTAGGAGTTACGTGTAACAGATTAAACAGAATGAGAACCCAGGTATAAGAAACTACTGCAGATATTCTTGATTAATTGTATTTTTGTCAGGTACAACCCTTAGAAAGTTGCCTTATCCCTTTAGGAAAGGTAGGAGGAAGGGGAAAATGTATAGATGTCCTATAAAACATGAAAGGCGGTAGAACTAAGGGAATAGAAAAGGGAAACTAGCTTGGGTCAACCCGTTTCCAGAGGATTGAAGCTAACCTTCTATAAACCTAGACTAAAACCTAAGCATTTGAAGTGCCTCGTGTTCGTGCAGAGTCAGCAATTTTTGTGTAATTGCTGTACTTTTCTAACTTTATAGGCTTTGGCAAAAGCTATTATTTCAGTAGAATATAATCCTGCATAAAACTTTTTTCTAGAACAGTAAATGGTAAGAGTTTGAATGTATTAACAGAAGAACATTGGAGAACTTTGTTTTAAACTTAAGCTGTGTTAAAATCTTTGATTTGGTGTTACTAATTACTGGTTTTGGCCTAAAAACCCTTTGTAAGAGGTTTTCTTGGATCAGCCAAAAGTTTAGGTTCAGAATGATTGGTCTGTTTTGACTTAGCTACGAAATGCATGTTGTTAGTTTTGAGTATCTGTCACCATTTCTGTCAATGATGCCCACAGTTTTCTTACCTTACAGCACATCCACTCTCTCTACGCCTTGCTTTCTTGGAATGTTCTAGATGTTGCAAGAAAACAAGTCTTGGCTTGGAAACCAGGATAGTCCGCTTTTAATTTAGAAATGATTGGCAACTAGGATTCAGCCACTAACAGGTGTAAACTTACCTTTTTTCCCTTTTTACGTTGTGTACAGGCCTCAAGACAATGTCACAAAAACTGAAAATTGTCCCTCAATATGTGTTATTCATTTGGTTTAGTAATTGAATCCCTGTGTTTTAACTGAGTACTTAAGCCTCCTAGCTGACACATTTCCCACCTCCCTTGCAACCAGGTCGAAGTCTTGTGACTGGAATGAAAGCAGAAGTGATTATAAACTTCTGAAAAACACCTTTAAAGGAAAGGGACACGGATATGATGGTAAGAGCCAGAGATCCTAGATAGTGAAATGGAAGATAATGGATTAGAACACCTTACCTCCCATTTCCCCTTCTCACTTATGTTACTGTCATGTACTTTAATGAATTATATAATGTTATATTATTACACAATACATACAATTGTATAAGTTTTAAACTTCATAAATATACACCTTGAATAAGTACAGCTATAGGTTAAGAATTATTGTTTAAGCTAAACACTTAATTCAAGGAAAATACATAAGTCAACTGAATTAGAAACCTCAAACTCAGGTTTTCTTTACACAAAGTTCTCACCAGAGGTACGTTTTATCCCACAGTTAACTCCCTTGTGTGAAGCTTGTGGGACTTGAGCAAAGAGATGTGACCAAAACCAGAAAAAACAATAGTGATAGCAAATTAAATTTAGGGTGGGCATTTCTTGCTTAAGTGTACATTGATCGTATTTGGGTCACCCTCAAGGTATTTCACAGCAGAGCACACTGTGACCATTTCAGATGTTTGGCATAGTGCTTTTTAACTCTTGGTAATAAGTCAGTCTCTAAGTGATTACAAGTTGGGAGGAGAACTGGAATTATCTCGCATAGTTAAGTGGGTCTGAATCCTGTTGTAAGCACTCATTCAATGGGGAATCTTGGTTAAGTCATTTGATCTTATTTGAAAAATGGGATCGCAAAGCTAAGTCCCCTTGATGGTTGTGAGGATTTAGATACAAATACGACAATATGCCTGACACCATACCTAACTCTAGGGTGCATTTTTTTTCCTTCACATTTTAGCTCCTCTGAAATTGGGAGTATATCTTAACAATCCATGGCATCTTACAGTTTCTGGTGGCCCTGCAATGCAACTGACATGTCTTTGCCTGTCCACATGTGAAATTGATCATAGCTGTTGGTGTGCATTAGTTTAATTGCTAAGCATCTTCAGAAGGATAGTTCAACATCAAATGTTACTTCTATGTACAAAAAGAGGCACACAGAAGCAGCAGGACGTAAACTTTATCTTAAGGAAATCTTACTTGTTAGAAGGATAACCACAATTCCGTATTTTCTTGCAAAGTGGCAACTAAGTTGGGTCTTGGGACCTACGCAGGGGAGCTGCCCAGAGGCTATAATGCAAGGAATTGTCTACCAAATTACAAGCAATGCAGTTTCATTCATGAGAAGTGTGAACAGATTGATGAAATTTCAAAAAAACTGCTATAACCAATTCATGCATTTTGCAGGATTCTCAAGTATATTGTCAGAGTTGGTAGTGTTTTGTTGTTCTTGGTACATCTTGAAATAGATGTCCTCTTAGATTTGAAATAAAGCAGTAACCCAAGTATGAATTCAATCTTAACAGGTTTTTCCTTACCCCGCTTGGATTCCAGTTACTTTGTTAGGCTTTCCTACGGTACAGACCTCTCATGTTTGATCCCAACAGATTGGCAAGGATGGACTTTGAAAAATAAAAACTAGAATACATAGAGGACATAATTGGTCTGATTTGGTAGTGTATGTGTTGGGATTCCTCTGAGAAAGTTACCAGCATAATTAATTCTGTAACAGTGCGAAGGTAAGTCTTCATGGAAAAGAGATTCATCTAACAGTCATGGTACTCCTGGCTGACTTCAGTCGGTTGAGCCACAACTCTTGACTTCAGGGTCCTGAGTTGAAGACCCACGTTGGGCATAAGGCTTACTTTTTTAAAAAAGTAAGAATAGGGATGCCTGGGTGGCCCAGTCAGTGAAGTACTGGGACTCTTGCTTTTGGCTCAGGGTTGTGAGATGGAACCCCGGTTGGGCTCCAGTCTGAGTCTGCTTACTTAAGATTCTTTCCCCTCCCTCTCCCTCCGCCGCTGCTCCTTCCCCCGTTCACTTGTCTTCTCTCTAAAATAAGATCTTTTTTTTGAAAAGGTAAAAGCAAATGAAGTGTATGTAATTACTAATTAGATTACTAATTGTAAATAGTACTTTTTAAAGATTTTTTAAGTAATCTCTACACCCAACATGGGGCTTGAACTTATAGCCCTGACATGAGGAGTCACATGCTCCACCAGCTGAGTCAGCCGGGCTCCCCTATAAGTAGTACTTTGATAAGTACTGTTACAAAGTTTCCCTTACCATTTTGTGTGCTTTCCATCTCTGTGAGACGTTCTGAGTAAATTCGGAAAATAGTTCCATAATATCTAGTCCATGTTCTGGTTTCCCCAAAAGTTCTGAAAATGTCTGTCATGGCTTGTGTTTTTCCAAATAGGAGTCCAATTTAGGTTCATGCTTTTTGCATTGTATCGTTACTGAGTTTTTAATTTGTGATAATTTCTTACTTAAAATTTGTATTTGGTTATTTTTTCAATCTATTTTTTAAAAGTGTCTTCTCATTTTTCACCTGTATTATAGCATAGTTTGTATTTTATAGCGTCCATTACTCAGATTGACAAAAAGCCCCCCTGCCTTACCTCCCCACTGGTAACCTTTAAAATTTAATTCTGTTGGCCCTAAGGAAAAAACACTAGCTTGCAAAGTGGTTTTACAGTAGTCTTCCTTTATCTGGGTTTCACTTTCTGTGGTTTCAGTTACTGGAGGTCAACTGCAGTCCAGAAGCAGGTGATCCTTCTGACCAATCGTCGGAAGGTCAGTAGTAGCCTAGTGCTACGTCACAATGCCTGTGTCATTTACTTCCTTTCATCTCATCACATAAGCATTTTGACATCACAATATCACAGGAAGGGTGAGTACTGTATAAGAAAATTTGAGAGAGACCACGTTTATTTTATTATAGTATAAGTTTATAATTGTTCCACTTTATTATTGTTAATCGCTTCCTGTGCCTAACTTAGAAATTGAACTCTATCATAGGTATGTAGGTAGGGGAGAAAACAGTATATATAGATTCAGTACTGTCTGCAGTTTCAGGCATCCCCTGGGGGTCTTGGAACATATTCTCCCACAGATAAGATGGTACTACTGTGTATTTAAGAGAACATTGTTATAGGGGCGCCTGGGTGGCACAGCGCGTAAGCGTCTGCTTTCGGCTCAGGGCGTGATCCCAGCGTTCTGGGTTCGGGCCCCACATCAGGCTCCTCAGCTATGAGCCTGCTTCTTCCTCTCCCACTCCCCCTGCTTGTGTTCCCTCTCTCGCTGGCTGTCTCTATCTCTGTCAAATAAATAAAATTTTTTAAGATTTAATTTATTTACTTGACCGAGAGCACAAGTAGGCAGAGCGGTAGACAGGGAGAGGAAGAAGCAGGCTCTCTGCTGAGCAAGGAGTCCGACGTGGGGCTCCATCTCAGGACCCTGGGACTATGACCTGAGCCGAAGGCAGACTCTTAACCAACTGAGCCACCCACGTGCCCCTAAACCTTTTTTTAAAGATTTTATTTATTAGCTAGCAAGAGTGGGCTCCACTCTTGGGGAATGGGGTGGGGGGGGGAGGAGCAGAGGGAGAAGCAGGCTCTCTTATAAGCAGGGAGCCCCAGTTCCATTACAAGACCCTAGATTATGACCTGAGCCGAAGGCAGATGCTTAACCGACTGAGCCACCCAGGCATCCCTATGTTATAAACATTTTAACATGTTTTTTGTTTTGTTCCATGTAACAAAAAAGGTAATAAGAATGACAGTGTTTATTTTGCACTTGCATCAGTGAAGTCCAGAATTAGCCAGTATAGATCTTGTGAAGCTCGGCTTTATGGTATCACTAGGCTTCTGGCAATTTAGGAATTTTTTGTATCCCTGGCACCTGGATTAGCCCCAACTTCAAATACAGCTGCAGGAATTTCAAGTACTGTATCTGCATTCTAGATAGCAGAGAGGAAGAAAGCTTTCCCTTGTAAGACTTGAAAGTCTCAGAAATTCATAGAACACTTTCAAGTCCGTCTCCATACCCCACCCAGTAGGAGAAGCTCAGATACACAATCTTGACACTGGGTGCATTGCTGTTGTGAATAAAATTGGCCTTCTATTCAAGAAGAGGGAGAATAAATTGAACTAACAGCCTCTACCACAAGCTTAAAAAGTCTTAAGTGAAAATAAAGGACAAAAGGCAGTTGACTTAGTGCGAAAATCAAAATCTTCCCAGCACTCAAGTACTGATAATGCCAGTGAAATTGCTCCTGTGGCCGCGACAACTGCCTTTGTCATTCACTGACCACAATTTGAAAAAAAAAAAAAAATCTGTCTATATAGGGTGGCAGACAAAACCCTTTACTTGTCTTTGTTACTAATTGCTGTGTCCAATTTTCAAGATAAGTACAAGGAGACTACTAAAACTGATATCCTGACCTTGGAAATGAAAACTTTAAAGCATCCTAAAGGAGAGGAGGAATTACAGAAATTGAGGGGAAAGAGTCATGTCTTAAGAGTTGGGAAAGTTTAGATGGGAAATCTTTCATTTCCATTGCAAAAAAAATAAAAAGGTCTTTTGGAAAAATGGGTATCTAAGATTCCAAAGTCCTTTCCGTGATCTACTCCTGATTGACCTAATACCCAAACAGTACAGCTGCTCTCACTTCTCTGTTAGGATACCCGAGAAAATTGTATTTTTCTCCCTGGAGCATGCCAACTAAGTAGGCCTTTCTTTTCTGACATGGAAGCATTTGCTCCACTTTCAGAAATCGTTCTTTAGGGCATGTGGCTGGCTCAGTTGGCAGAGCATGTAACTCTGAATCTCAGAGTTGTGAGTTTAAGCCCCACACTGGGTGTAGAGATTACTTTTTAAAAATCTTCCTTTGTCCTCTCTGGGAGGATTTCATTGGAGCCTACTGTGGGTCAACATGCACTTAATTTATTAAGTCTCTCTTCTTCTGTTAGCCTATTGAACAAGACAAGAGTTTTAACGCAAGCTGGGATACACTATATTTTGTATGCCAGGAGGAGTACGTAAGAGATCCAGCCTGAACATTAATTCTCTGTACTTGCTATCCTACCTGAAATCTCTGACCCAGAATGTCCTTTCCCCTGGGTCTTGGGTCTCATATACTAATGAGATCAGATATTCAAAATGAGGTCAGCCTTATTCAATATGCCCCACCAGTTAAAAACAAACTATTCTTAAATATATTTCTCCTGGGGCACCTGGGTGACTCAGTCGTTAAGCGTCTGCCTTCTGCTCAAGGCATGATCCCAGGGTTCTGGGATCGAGCCCCACATCAGGCTCCTCCACGGAGCCTGCTTAGACACAGAAATAAGTGCTGTACTCCTCCCCTTTTTTTCCCTGACTATTGTTGAGGGTCCACAAGAAATCCTTTCATCCTTGAGTCCATCCCTGAGTCATTCCTCAGACCCACCTGGGTCTTCGTCATCATCAAGGACACCACGAGGTGGAACCAATGTCCTGAGATGTGAAGTTGGCCAACTTGCCCTTTGGGTTGCCTTAAGCATTACAGATAGTTGTTTTTTTTTTTTTTTTTTTTTTTTTTTTTTTTTTAAGATTTTTTTTTTTGAGGGGGGGGGGGGGGGAATGGGTTTTTTACTTTTTTAAGAATTATTTATTTGAGAGAGAGTGAGTGAGCATGAGTGGGGGGAGGGGCAGGAGAGAGGGAGAGAATCTCAAGCGGACTGCCCACCTAGTGTGAGGCCTGACTTGGGGCTTGATCTCACAACCACGAGACAGTGACCTGAGCTGAAATCAAGAGTTGGACACTCAACCAACTAGGCTACCCGGGCGCCCCTGTTGTTTTTTTAAAAAAGACTCTTAAGAGGGGAGCCTGGGTGGCTCAAGTCAGTTAAGCATCTGCTCCAGGTTAGGATCCTGGAGTCCTGGGATTGAGCCACACCTTGGGCTCTCTCATCAGGGAGTCTGCTTCTCCCTCTCCCGTGCCACTCATCCCCCTGCTCTTCTTATCTCTCGCTTGCTCACACTCTCTCAGATAAATAAAATCTTAAAAAAAAAAAAAAAGACTCTCAGAGAAGAAATAATTAGCCAGTTATTAGCCTACAGGAAGAAAATTTTCTACTTCTGATGGTGTTTACAACTAGTTCATGGGTGAGCTATTAATAGGAAATAGAAAAATAGAGACTGTGCAAGCAAGAAAAGAAAACAGAACGACTCCATACCCTCAGAGTTCAGGAAAGTTATTGCAAATAAGAAGAGAGTACTATATTAAAGGTAAATTGAGAGAACAAAAAAGGAACCTTTCCAAATTAAAGAATACAGAAATGAAGAACTTAAGAGTTGAAGGATAAATTAGGGAAATCTCCCCAAAATAGAGTAAAAAGACAAAAAGATGAAAACTAGGAAAGAAACTATTAAAAACAAATTAGAGGACCGGTTCAAAAGTTTTATCATTTCCAAATCGCATGAACAGAGAAAATGGAGGGAAGGGAAAAAAAGAAAGGATTCAAGAACATTTCCCACATTAGAAAGGCATCAATTTGCTGATTGAAGGTGCCCACCAAACCCTCCTCCCGTAAAATGAAAATGGACCCCAACTATATATGTTGTTGTAAAATTTCAGAACACTGGAACAAAGATATGATAATATATACAAGTTTCCAGAGAGAAAAGCAAGTATCATAAAAGGATCCAAAATCAGAATGGACTTCTTGATAGTTAACACTGGAAAGCTGTCAAAATTGGGAAAGAAAATGATTCCCAACCTTGAATTCTTTTCAGCAAAGCAAGTATGAATCATAAAATATTGAATGGTTAGATAATCAAGATCTAAATAATTTTCCTCCCGTACAAGTCTTTCCCAGAAACAGTTGGAGGATACACTCCACCAAAACAAGGGAATAAACAAGACATAAGATACAGAAAACAGGACATTGACACCAGAAAGTGGGAAAGCTGTCCCCCAGGATGATGGTGAAAAGAAATCCCCAAATAACCAGCCAAGCACCAAGGAATGGAAGGCGGTCTGTCTAGATCTAGGAGGGACTTTCTTTAAGAAGATGAAAGTAATGAATGCTTGATGCAATAGGTCACATATCACAGTTACTGCTGATATTTTGAAATATTTGTGTTCATCACTTTTTCAAAATTACCATAGTTATTATTTTTTTAGGATTTTATTTTATTTTTATTTATTTTAAAAGATTTTATTTATTTACTTGACAGACAGCCAGCGAGAGAGGGAACACAAGCAGGGGGAGTGGGAGAGGAAGAAGCAGGCTCGCAGCGGAGGAGCCCGATGTGGGGCTCGATCCCATAACATCAGGATCACGCCCTGAGCCAAAGGCAGACATTTAACAACTGAGCTACCCAGGCGCCCCTAGGATTTTATTTTTAAGTAATCTCTACTCCCAACATGGGGCTCGAACTTCACAACCCTGAGATCAAGAGGCATATGCTCTACTGACTGAGCTGGACGGGTGCCCCCAAATTTACCATAGTTCTTGACTCCCCCAGCTATACCTTATTACTTAATGCTTTCATAAACACATGTATTACCATATCACAAATAATGTCTTAAAAATCTTTTTATAGGGGTGCCTGGGTGGCTCAGTTGGTTAAGCAACCAGCTCTTGATTTCAGCTCAGGTCATGATCTCAGGGTCTATGGAATCGAGCCCTGCTTTGGGCTCTGCAGTCAGTGGGGAGTCTGTGCAAGGATTCCTTGCCCCTTCCCCTCACGCTCTCTCTGTCTCAAATAAATGAATCTTTTTAAAAAAATTTTATTCATTAGAGAGAGTGAGCAAGAGAGAGAGAACACAAGTAGGGGAAGGGTCAGAGGGAGAGGGAGAAGCAGACACCCCGTTGAGCAGGGAGCCTGACATGGGGCTGGATCCCAGGACCCTGAGATCATGACCTGAGCCAGAAGTAGACGTTTAACTAACTGAGACACCCAGGTGCTCTTCAAATAAATAAATCTTTTTAAAAATCTTTTTATGGGGATGCCTGGGTGGTTCAGTTGTTGAGCTGCTGCCTTTGGCCCAGGTCATGATCCCAGGGTCCTGGGTTCAAGCCCCGTATTGGGCTCCCTGCCCAGTGGGGAGCCTGCTTCTCCCTCTGCCCTTCCCCCTGCTCATGCCCTCTCCCTCTCAAATAAATAAAATATTTAAAAATAAAAATAAATCTTTTTATAACTTTATTTCAATATGATTGATTTTCTTTATAATCTTATGTATTTTATTTTCTCAGGAGTCCAAAGCCTTCCCCAGATTGCCCAAGGAGTTCATGGCATAAAAACAATTAAGAATTGCTGCACCAGGAGAACCTCAGGGGTCTCCAGTTAGTTTCTAGGCTATGATAAAGTGTACAAGTGGGATGTCCTGATGACTAGTAAAAACCCTCAATGACAGGCAAGAGAAACAAAAGCAGAAATGAACTATTGGGACTTCATCAAGATAAAAAGCTTTTGCACCGCAAAGAAAACAGTCAACAAAACTAAAAGACAACCTACAAATGCAAGAAGATATTTGCAAATGTCTTATCAGATAAAGAGCTAGTATCCAAAATCTATAAAGAACTTATCAAACTCAATACCCAAAGAATAAAAAATCCAGTCAAGAAATGAGCAGAAGACATGAACATACACTTCTCCAAGGAAGACATACATATGGCCAACAGGCACACGAAAAAATGCTCAACATCACTTGGCATCAAGGAAATACAAATCAAAACCACAATGAGATACCACCTCACACCAGTCAGAATGGCTAAAATTAACAACTCAGGAAACAACAGATGTTGGTGAGAATGTGGAGAAAGGGGAACCCTCTTACACTGCTGGTGGGAATGCAAACTGGTGCAGCCACTCTGGAAACCAGTATGGAGGTTCCTCAAAAAGTTGAAAATAGAGCTACCCTACGACCCAGCAATTGCACTACTGGATATTTACCACAAAGATACAAATATAGTGATCCGAAGGGACACCTGCACCCCAATGTTTATAGCAGCAATGTCCACAATAGCTAAACTATGGAAAGAGCCCAGATGTCTATCTACAGATGAATGGATAAAGATGATGTGGTGTATATATATATATCCAATGGAATAGTACTCAGCCATCCAAAGAATGACATCTTGCCATTTGTAATGACATGGATGGAAATAGAGGGTATTTTGCTAAGCAAAATAAGTCAGTCAGAGAAAGACAAATACCATATGATTTCACTCATGTGGAATTTAAAAAGCAAAACGGATGAACATAGGGGAAGAGAAGGAAAAATAAAATAAGATGAAAATTGAGAGCCCAACTTGGGTTCCACGCTCAGCCGGAAGTTTACTTGGGATTCTTTCCCTCCCCTCCCCCCCTGCTCCTGCATGGGCGAGCTCTCTCTCTCTCCGAAGCAAATGAATTTAAAAAAATAAAAAAGATAATACGTTTGTGACAGAAAATTCAGAAGGTGCAAAGAATAAATAGGAAGTTTCCTCTCTACCCCAATCCCTCAGCCACATCCTTGGACAAAACCAGTGTTATCATTTCTAAGTAGCTCCACAGATACTCTGTGTACATACCAGCAAATACATAGTTATGTTCTCCTGCTACCTTTTATTTGATAAAATAAATAGTATATGTTACATACTGTTTTCTAACTCATTTATTCACTGAACAATACATCTTGGAGTTGCTCTCATGTTAGTATATAATCATTTCTCGATTTATTTGGGAGTATTAGTTGCAGAGTTTTCTATTGTATAAATGTGTTATGATTTAGTTTCCTATTTTGGGGCATGCAGGTTTTTTTGTCTTGTTACTATAAACTGTGCCACAACGAATGTGTACATGGCACTTCACACAGGTTGAAGTGTTTCTACTGGATAAATTCCTAAGAGTGGAATTGCTGAGTCGAAGAATATATATGTTTGTGATATTATTATTGATATATTGCTTTCCACAAATGTTGAACCAGTTTGCATGAGAGTGCTTGTTTCCCCACATTCGGACAAGAGATCTTCTCAAACTTCTATACTTTAGCCAATATGATAGGTGAAAAAGGGTATCTTAGTGTGGTTTCTTAGTATGGGTGAAATTGAGACTATTTTCATATATTTCTTTTTTTTTAATATTTCATTTATTTATTTGACAGAGAGTGAGAGAGCATAAGCAGGGGGAGTGGCAGAAGGGGAAGGAGAAGCAGGCTCCCCGCCGAACAAGGAGCCTGACGCGGGGCTCAATCCCAGTACCCTGGGATCATGACCCGAGGCGAAGGCAGACACTCAACTGACTGAGCCACCCAGGCACCCCGTATTTTCATATATTTCAAAGCCGTTTATGTTTACTTTTCTGTAAAACATATTTTTCACTAATTTTTTTTTACCAAGTTGTTGGTCTTTCTTATTGATTTGTAGGAGATGTTTATAAAACTTAGTCTTTCATCCAAGATATAATTCACAAACATTTTCCCTTTCTCTTCTGACTTTACATATACTATCTATTTTTTAAATTTTCGGTTGGTTGGCTGGCTGGTTGGTTGGTTGGTTTTGCCATAAAGAAATTCTTCCTTGAGGCACCTGGGTGGCTCAGTCATTTAAGCATCCCACTCTTGATTTTGGCTCAGGTCATGATCTCAGGGTTGTGAGATTGAGCCCCACATCGGATTCAGCACCAGATGTGGGACCTGCTTAAGAGTCTTTCTCTCTCCCTCTGCGCTCCCCCCCCCCAAGTTATTTAAAGAAAGAGAAATTTTTCCTTGTTTGTATGTAGTCGAACTTATGTCTTTTATCGTATGGATCTGGGTTAGGGCTTACACTTAGTAAGTTATAAAAATATTTCCCTATAGCTTCTTATAGTAATTTCTTTTTTCCTTTGTAATCAGTTAAATCTTTGATCCATCTGGAATTTTTGGTGTAAGATGCTATTATTTTACTTTATTTATTTTAGTCTTTTCCTGTTCATGTTTTGTTCAAAATGTATTTATTTGAGAGAGAGGGAGAGGGCACAAGCAGGAGGAGCAGGGGGAGAGAAAATCTCAAGCAGACTCCAAGCTGAGCAGGGAGCCTGGTACAACACGACCTCATGACCAGATCCTGACCTGAGCCGAAACCAAAGGTTGTCACTTAACCGATTGCGCCACCCAGGTGCCCCTCCTGTTCGTATTTTTATACGTATATACAAATGACAGTGTATATACAGTTTGTGTAAGACTAAGTGTTCATTCATAACCAAGAGATAATTTTTATAAATTTATTTCTTTAATTTTTTTAAAATTTTATTTTTAATTTCTACATTCAATGTGGGGCTCAAACTCACAACCCCAAGATTAAGAGTTGCATGCTGTACTGATTGAACCAGCCAGGCACTCCATAGTCTAGAGATTCTTCGTCACTTTTTGGGGAAATACAATAAAAGTTAGCAAACTTTGGGGGCACCTGGATGGCTCAGTTGTTTAAGTGTCTGCTTTGGGCTCAGGTCATGATCCTGGGATCCTGGGATCAAGCCCCACATCAGGCTCCCTGGTCAGCAGGGAATCTGCTTCTCCCTCTGCCCCTCCACCTGCTCATTCTCTCTCTCTCTCTCTCTCTCTCTCAAATAAATAAAGTCTTAAAGAAAAAAAGAAGTTAGCAAACTTCCCCTCAGCAAATACACATATAGCCCAAATTTTGCATATAATCTCAGGTCCCTGGGTTCATGATATAGTTTCACACAAACAATAGATTATTATACACTGGTCTTTTTCACTTAGTGATGTAGCTTTCGTGTTGTCTTCCTCATGTGGTGCCTGGGTGCCTCAGTCAGTTAAGCATCTGACTTTGGCTCAGGTCATGGGGGAGGTCATGATCTCAGGGTCCTGGGAGTGGGCTCTGTGCTTAGTGGGGAGTCTGCTTGTCCCTCTTCCTCTGCCCTTCCCCATGCTTGTGTGTGCATGTGCGCGCTCTCTCTCTTTCTTAAATAAAATTGTAAAAAAGAATAAAAGCTTCCCCATTTTTATGGCTGCATTATATTCCATTGGATGTATATGCCATAATTAAATTAACCATATAATACTCTGATGAGCATATAGATAGTATCATATAGTGATTAAAGGAGTCTAGAGCCATATGGCCTGGGTTTGAACTCCAGCTCCAGCCCTTACTAATTTTGTGACCTCAGGCAAATCATTTAGCCTTTCCAAACCTCATTTTCCTCATCTATAAAACTGGAATAATACCTATGCATCAGGTTAATTTTTACTTATGACTGAGCAATACTCTATAGACATGTTATTAGTATTCTGAGCCGCATATTTATTTCCATCTCACTAGTATGTTGTATAGTTGCTGACAGAACAGAAGCCTGCCAGATTGCCAAAATTCCCATTCTTAAATTTCACTTTATTTTATTGTGGTGATCTGTCTATAAGAATTTATTTGTTAAAAAAAAAAAACCTTACTTATTGTAATGCAAATCATTTAACTTCTCCAAACCTCTATGAAGGTTAACTTCTCCAAACATGTATAAAATGAGAATAATACCTACCCAAAACATATCTACCCATAATACTTCCCCAAAAGTTTATACCTACCCATCTGTAAAATAGGAATAATACCTACCTCCTAAGGTTATGAGGATCAAATAAGTTAATATATGTAAAGCTTTTAGCATAGTCTCTGGTCCAGAGGTGAGTGCTAATTTCTTCTTGCCATTACTCTGAAGAAACTTCTACATGTGTGAGTATATACAAACTATAAATTCCTTTTTTTTTTAGATTTTATTTATTTATTTATTTATTTATTTATTTATTTATCAGAGAGAGAGACAGAGCACAAGCAGGGGGAGCAGCAGAGGGAGAAGCAGGATCACCACTGAGCAGGGAGCCTGATGAGGGACTCGATTCCAGGACCCTGGGATCATGACCTGAGCCGGAGGCAGACGCTTAACTGACTGAGCTGCCCAGGTGTCCCAAACAATAAATTTCTAGAAGCAAAATATTTGTACCAAAGGGTTTGTGCATTTGTCACGTATAATGTATGTAGATATGCATTGAAAAATGGCCTTACTTGCTGCAACGTGATGAAATTCAGGATGTAAATTCTATAAACTTGTTACTTCAAGCCAGTTGTCCTAAGATATCATGATGATCATTGATAAATGGGTCTCCTACCATAGTGACATCGGAGACACACTTGCAGCATTTCTGCCGTTTCAATTCATGTCACAATAGAAGACTGCCCTTTTGGAGGATCCCAGTTTATCCTTACCCTTTAATTATGTAGTTGTTAGTTAACTTTTTACTTTGGCTTTATCTTTATTGCTTTGATATTCTTGTATAGGTAGTAAGTTTATAGTTTTGATATTTATAAATTGGATAATTTATAACATAAAAAACACCTAGGACAAAAAGATGGAAATGTTTCTTAACATTCCTTTAAAATATAAAGCTAAATCTGCTGAATCTATTGGAGACAAAAGGGAAATAATACTAATGATAAACTATAGCCTGAACTTGGTATACTGTACAAAATAAGAATGTTCTAGAATGTCCTTTGTAGGTTTTTGTTTTTTTAAGATTATTTATTTATTTATTTGAGAGGGAGCAGGTGGGAGCACAAGAACAGGGAGAGGGAGAAGCAGGCTCCCCGCTGAGCAGGGAGCCCAATGCGGGGCTCCATCCCAGGACCCTGAGACCATGACCTGAGCTGAAGGCAAATGCTTAACCGACTGAGCCACCCAGGAGCCCCACAGAATATCCTTTGATTCTGTAGAAGAATTGGTACAATAATAAGCAATTATATTTCTGGAGTGGACACACAGCTTTATTATTTCAACAATATGTATGAGTGGCTCATTATTGCAGGTTACATAAATGTGGATAGAAATGAAGGTTAAATGTGCTATTATTAAAGACATTATTAAAAGTTGAAAGTGCTGGGGAGCTTGGGTGGCTCCGTCAGTTGAGCAACTGATTCTTAGTTTCTGCTCAGGTCGTGATCTGGGGTCACGGGATCAAGCTCAGCACAGAGTCTGGTTGTCCCTCTCCCTCAAAGAACAAGAATGTCCATTTCACTACTGTTTCTAACAGCAAGATCTGAAAATAAACTAAATGTCCAACAGGGTAATGGACAAGTTGTGATAGATTCATATATGGGGATACCATACATGAGTTAAAATGAATAATCAGGGGCACTGAGCTGGCTCAGTTGGGAGAGCATATAGCTCTTGATCTAAGGGTCGTGAGTTCCAGCCCCACATTGGGGGTAGAGTTTACTGAAAATTTTGTTTCAAAAATATATGTCAAGGGGTGCCTGGGTAGCTCAGTTGGTTAAACGTCTGACTCTTGATCTCAGCTCAGATCTTGATCTCAGTGTTGTGAGTTCAAGCCCTGTTGGGCTCTGCACTGGGCATGGAGCCTACTTAAAAAAAAAAAAATGTGTTAAAAGGGGTGTCCG
>NW_024426774.1:58010692-58123411 GCF_017311325.1 Ursus maritimus
TGACTCAGTCGGAAGAGCGTGGGATTCTTGATCTCAGGGTCCTAAGTTCAAACTCTGCATAGAGCGAGCTTAAAAACAAACAAACAAACAAACAAATAAATAAAGTGTTGAGTGAAAACAATGTTAAAAACTTCAAAAATATAACAAAAATATAATATAAAATATAACAAATTGTGCTATATGTTTTTAATTAATACAATCCTTTGTATTAATAATATAAAGACATGTTTGGGTGTGGAAAAAATGCCAAATTTAGATAAGAGATTATGATTACTTGGGAGAGGTGGGGGGAAGGGCTAATGGACTAAAGTTTTATTTCATTGAGAAAAACAAAGCAAATATGGGGACACCTGGGTGGCTCAGTCCGTTAAGCATTCAACTCTTGGTTTCCGCTCAGGTCATTATCTCAGGGTCAAGAGATCAAGCCCTGTGTCTGGCTCCATGCTCAGCATGGAGTCTGTTTCAGATTGTCTCTCTCTCTTCCTCCTCCTCTCCTCTCCCCCATCCCCCACTTGGGCATGCACATACTCTCTAAAATAAATGAATAAATAAAAAATAGAGCAGAATGGCTGATAAAACTGTGTTATTGTCTGTATTGAACTAGTTTACAAAAATTTGAAAAGCAAGTAAACTGACAATTTATCTGTAATATGAAGATGTTGCTTTACCAATGTTTTTAAAAACACTGTGGGGGTGCCTGCATGGCTCATTTGGTTAAGTGTCTGCCTTCGGTTCAGGTCATGATCCCAGGGTTATGGGATCGAGCCCCACATCAGGCTCCCTGCTTGGCAAATAAATAAATAAAATCTTAAAAAACAAAAAAACAAAGCAGGGAGCCTGCTTCTCCCTTTGCCTGCTTCTCCCTTTGCCTTCTGCTCCCCCTTCTTGTGCACGCACTCTCTCTGTCAAATAAATAAATAAATAAAATCTTTAAAAAATAACAAAAAATATGAAACACTGGTTTGCAACCCATTCAAAGGTTGTGAAATCATTTAGTATTTTTTAATTACTAATTTTTATTTTTTATTTAACATATAACAGTGTATAAATTTAAAGTGTACAACATGTTGACTTGATACATTTATATATTGCAGTATGATTGCCATTGTAGTGATAGCACCTCTATGGTGTCACATAATTATCATGTCTTCTTCGTAGTTGGCATAATTAAGATCTAGTATCTAGTATCTTAGTTGGATGATGAGAATAAGGTAATACGGTATTGTTGTCTGAATTCATTATACTGTGCATTAGATAGCTAGGAGTTATTTACGACTAGTTCCAAGCTTGTACTCTGAAACAACAGCTCTCCTATTCCTACACCCCCCAGCCCCTGGCAACCATTTTTACTCTGTTTTTATGAGTTTGGCTTTTTTATTTATTTTTAAATTATATTTATTTATTTATTTATTTATTTATTTAAAAGATTTTATTTATTTATTCGACAGAAAGAGAGACAGCTAGCGAGAGAGGGAATACAAGCAGGAGGAGTGGGAGAGGAAGAAGCAGGCTCATAGTGGAAGAGCCTGATGTGGGGCTCGATCCCAGAACGCCGGGATCACGCCCTGAGCCGAAGGCAGATGCTTAACTGCTGTGCCACCCAGGCGCCCCGAGTTTGGCTTTTTTAGATTCAACATATAAGTGGTATCATATGGTATTTGTCTTTCTCTGTTTGACTTATCTCATTTAGTATAATGTCTTCAAGGTCCATCCATGTGTTGCTCCATGTCCTGGTTGGCCTGGAAAAGTCCTTATTTATGCCTATTGACCCAGGGTAATTTTTATTTTTTTAATTTATTATAAATATTTTATTTATTTTGAGATTGTGTGCAAGCATAGGGAAGGGCAGAGACAGAGGGATAGAGGGAGAGAGAGAATCTTTTTTTTTTTTTTTTGAGATTTTATTTATCTATTTGAGAGAGAGAGACAGCCAGCGAGAGAGGGAACACAAGCAGGGTGAGTGGGAGAGGGAGAAGCAGGCTTCCCACTGAGAAGGGAGCCAACGTGGGGCTCGATCCCAGAACGCTGAGATCATGACCTGAGCCGAAGGTAGACGCCCAAAGACTGAGCCACCCAGGCGCCCCTGATCCAGGATAATTTTTAATAGTGCTCTCTTTTAATCTAAAAATGTCCTGGTTTAGTGCAATAAATTATATGGGTACTCTGTTTCTAGGTCTTGATGTAAATTTGCTATAGATTGTAGTTTAAAGAAAAGAGCATGAGGGGTGCCTGGGTGGCCAGTCGGTTAGGCATCAGACTCTTGATGGCACCTTGGGTCATAATCTAGGGATTGAAGGCTCAAGCCCCACATCAGGCTCTGTAGTGGGATTGGGATTCTCTCTCTCCCTCTGTCCCCTTCTCTCTCTCTCTAAAAATAAGAAAAAGAAAAAGAAAAGAAAGAAAAGAGCGTGAAAAAAACCTCGCCTAGGGGCGCCTGGGTGGCTCAGTTGATTGAGCATCTGCTTTCTGCTCAGGTCATGATCCCAGGGTCCTGGGATCAAGCTCTGATTTGGGCTCCCTGCTCATCGGGGAGCCTGCTTCTCCCTCTCCCTCTGCCCCTCCACCCAACTGTGCTCTCTCACTTTCTCTCAAATAAATAAATAAAATCTTATAAAACAAAAAACCAAAAAAGCCCCAAAAACAGCCTGGATTAGACATCTGAAGCACCATTCTTCGCACACACCTGTGGGATTGTATCAGGATCCCATTGACCGGGTCGCCTGCGCGGGTGAGTCAGTTAAGCGTCTGCCTTCAGCTCAGGTCATGATTCCAGGGTCCTGCAATCGAGTTCCTCGTTAGGCTCCTTGCTCATCAGGGAGCCTGCTTCTCCCTCTGCCTGCTGTTCCCCCTGCTTGTGCTCTCTCTCTCTGATAAATAAAATCTCAAAAAAAAAAAAAAAAAAGGATCCCATTGACCTAAACGCAGAGGAAGTCCACATACCAAAATGCTAGGTGGTGAAGTTTCCTACAATCATGAGTCTTATTTACATACTTACTCATTATGTGCATAGTTTCTAACATGAATAATAGGTAACATTTATTGAGAACTTACAATACGCTAATTATCATGCTAGGTTTTTTTTACATATATATATATTTTAAAGATTTTATTTACTTGACACAGAGAGAGATGGAGTACAAACAGGGGGAGAGTAACAGAGGGAAAGGGAGAAGCAGGCTCTCCCCTGAGCAGGGAGCCCAATGCGGGGCTCGATCCCGGGACCCTGGGATCATGACCTAAGCCGAAGGCAGACACTTAACTGGCTGAGCCACCCAGGCACCCCTACATGTATATTTTTTAAAGATTGTATTTATTTATTTATTTATTTATTTATTTATTTATTTATGAGAGGGGAGGAGAGAGAGAGAGAGAGCCAGCATGGGAGAGCGTCGGTGGGGGGAAAGAGCAGAGAGAGAGGGACAAGCAGACTCTGAGCTGAGCATGAGCCTGGCTAGGGGCTTGATTCCATGACCCTGAGATCATGCCCTGAGCTGAAATCATGAATTGGATGCTTAAGCAGACTCTGAGCTGAGCATGAGCCTGGCTAGGGGCTTGATTCCATGACCCTGAGATCATGCCCTGAGCTGAAATCATGAATTGGATGCTTAACCTACTGAGTCACCCAGGCACCCTGAAGTTTTTTTTACATGTATTATCTCACTTAATTCTCACAACTCCTCTCACATGGATTCTATTATTTCCCCCATTTTACAGGTTGGGAAACTGACACAAATTAAATGACTTGCCCCAACTCACACAGATGGTATGTAGTTGAGCATCTGATTTTCACAACATTAACACAAAGAAGCTTAAAACATATTTGCTGTGAAATATCATTTTGGAATAGATGGGAATTTCTAATGAGTCCTTGGAAATTACTTTCCTTCGGAACATTACAAGAACAGATTGTCTAAAAAGTGCCTATCACCCTTATATGAATGGTTCTCGGCTGGCATTGTCCAGAAAATATTCGGTGAGGAATGGGTGGTGGCGAGGCTCCTGCCTGGCTTGGCTGGTGGAGCTTACGAATCTTGATCTCAGAGTTGTGAATTTGAGCCCCACGTTGCATGTGGAAATTACTTAAAATTTAAAAAATAATAATAAGAAATGGGTGGTAAAAGTGAGGCAGTGACTGTTGCTCTGTGAAGGCTATCTTTTTTCTTTTTTTTAAGATTTTATTTATTTGAGAGAGAGAGAGAACGCATGCGCACAAACAGGCAGAGTAGCAGGCAGAGGGAGAGCAAGAGGCAGGCTCCCCACTGAGCACTGAGCCCAATGCGGGCTCGATCCCAGAACCCTGGGATCATGACTGAGCCAAAGGCAGTTACTTCACCAACTGAGCCAACAAGGTGCCCCATCTCTGAAGGCTATCTTGGTGAGAGATGGAGAGAGACAAGGATTCCAGCTTGTACTTTTCTCCTGGACGCTCTAGTTCTCACCTGAGGGCCCTGCTGAGCAATAGTGACCCCAATTCTACCACCAGATGTAGAGTCATCAGTCTTGCCCTGCTTTTCCCACAGTTATGGATGCTCTTGTTCTTATAATGAATCCATTAGTTCATAATACTCATAGTGGTTCTGTTCCCCTAATTGAATCCTAATAGAGCTTGGGCTTTATTCATGTAGTTTAAGCATTAACAAGAATTTTTACTGTTTTCAAATTATAATAGTAAGACATCCTCATTGTATAACAAAGTATGCCAAATTTAGATAAGCAAAAAGAAAAAAAAATTAACTGTAACCTTCCAACAAAAGTGAACTGTTAACCCATTGTTTCCCAGTCTTTTTTTAATAGAGTGGAACAATATAGTTCATATTGTTTCATACATTTTAAAAAATTTGTAGCCATTACTTATATTTCCAGGTTGTTAAGTACTATGCAACATCTATTTTAGTGATATTTCTTTGCATGGACACATTATAATTTATTCAATAATTTCTTTACTATAGACATTTAGATGGTTGCTGGTTTTTTACTATTTAAGCAGAGCTTTGATGAGCATTTTTATAATTAAGTCTTAGCTTGCTATCCTAAGATAAATTACTAGACAGAATTTCTAGGCCAAAGCACATATAAAAATTAAACACTTTAATACATATTGCCAAGTTTTTCTCCAGAAATGCTGATCCAATTTTTTTTTTAAGATTTTATTTATTTATTTGACAGAGAGAGACACAGCCAGCGAGAGAGGGAACACAAGCAGGGGGAATGGGAAAGGAAGAAGCAGGCTCCCAGTGGAGGAGCCCGATGTGGGGCTCGATCCCAGAATGCTGGGATCACACCCTGAGCCAAAGGCAGACGCTTAACGACTGAGCCACCCAGGCGCCCCGAACCAATTTTTTAAATGAAGATTTTATTTATTTGTTTATTTATTTGAGAGAGAGAGAGAGAGCGAGAGCATGCACACACATGAGTGGGGAGGAGGGGCAGAGAGAGAGGAAGAAGGAGACTCCTAGCCAAGCAGGGAAGCCTGATGCAAGGCTTGATCCCAGGATTCCGGGATCATGACCTTAGCCGACTGCAGACGCTTAAACGTCTGAGCCACCCAGATGCCCCAAAGCTGAACCAATTTTATATTCTCACCAATAATCTATTACAGTTTGTGATTCCTCTCTACCTCAACCCAAGCTAGGAATTATTATTAAACATTTTCTTTCATGGTATCTAATGAGGTTGAATTTTTTTACTTAAAAAAATATTTTCAATTTATACCAGCATATTTTTTGTCCTATTTGGGTTTTTGTACTTTGTATTTATTGTTACAAGTAGAAGAGTATTTGTAATGTTCGAATAGTTTCTTTAGTTTGTGGGGTTTTTTTTTTTCCAATTTTATTTATGCTGGTTAGATATGCAGAATTAAATTTTAAAAAAAATTTCTCAAGTAATCTCTACACCCAATATGGGGCTCAAACCCATGACCCCCAGATCAAGAGCAGCCTGCTCCACCAACTAAGCCAGCCAGGTGCTGATATACAGAATTCTTAAAATGTGGTCAAATCTATCAATTCATGGATTCTATTTTTCATGTCATGTCAGAGTAAAGGCCTTCCACAACCCAAGATCATATTTTCTCTTATATTTTCTTTTAGTACCTTTACAGTTTAATTCTGCATTTTTGGTAAATGATATGAGATGAGAACTTTTCCCCCAGAATGACTAAGCACTTGTCCCTTCAGCCATCTTATAATAAAGTCTTACATACATATTCTGTTTCAAGATTTTCTACCTCATAGCTTTTTTTTTTCTATTCCGGTATACCTGTTACTGTTACGCTTTATTTTTCATCTTAGTACTTATTATGTCCTGGTCAATACAAACAAATTTGTAGTGGGAAAATTTGCCTATAACAATTTGTTATGACCAAAAAGCAACCTTGGGGTGCCTGGCTGGCCCAGTGGGTAGAGCATGCGACTCTTGATCTCAGGGTTGTGGGTTCGAGCCCCACCTTGAGTATAGAGATTACTTAAAAATAAAAAAGTCCTTAAAAAATTAATTAATTAGGGGCGCCTGGGTAGCGCAGTCGTTAAAGCGTCTGCCTTCGGCTCAGGGCGTGATCCTGGCGCTATGGGATCAAGCCCCACGTCAGGCTCTTCTGCTGTGAGCCTGCTTCTTCCTCTCCCACTCCCCCTGCTTGTGTTCCCTCTCTCTCTGGCTGTCTCTATCTCTGTCAAATAAATAAATAAAAAAAATCTTTAAAAAAAAATTAATTAATTAATAAAAAGAAGCTCAGTTGACATAAATTCTAACTTTATGTGGATTTCTATATGAATTTTTTGTTATAATTGTCCTGGTGCCCTGCTTCCTATTTTACTTGCCTTGGCTCCTTTTACTAAAGAGAGGAACAAGAAACCTCTAGAAGTGTGGTCTTGTTGAGTTCATTGACTAAGTTCCCTGGGTCCTTTGCTTCAGTTCATCCACCCAACCCCACACAACAAATACAAACTGGTGATAGCATTTCGGATACAATTTTAGACATTATTTCTAATGAAAGCAGTAGCTTGAAGGACTTTATATTAAGCTTCTAACAGAATTAGGGGAAATAAAAAAGGAGAAGCAGTTTCATATCTGTGGAAGCTCAAAAACCTTCAGTATACTCCCATGAAGAAATATTTCTTTATTTAGGTTTCAGTCAAGGAAAAGAATATACAGAGAAGAGGGGAAAAAAGTATAGAGTGAGAGCATAAAGAGTAAAAGTAGGATTTAGACAAAGGGTGCAGGAAGGAAGAGAGATGGAAGGAGAGGGGAAAAAGTTGACCATAAGCAACTTCTAGGGTGAACATTAATTTGTGGTAAAGCTCAATTCACGAATGTGCTGTGCTGTTCACTTGGGCTGTGGTAAATAATTCAACAACTGTCAAAAATGGTCCTCAGGGCGCCTCAGTGGCTCGGTCAGTTAGGCGTCTGACTTCATCTCAGATCATGATCTTGAGGTCCTGGGATCAAGCCCTGCCTTGGGCTCTCTGCTCAAGGGGAGTCTGCTTATTCCTCTCCCTCTGCCCCTCACCCTCCTCTCATGCTCAAATAAATAAATAAAATCTTTAAAAGAAAAAGTAATGGTCCTCAACATGTTATCAGTAATTAGATATACTTATTAAGTTTTCAGTTGTTTTATACACACTGAAAGATCCATTATTTTTATCTTGCAGTGGCTGGTGACCAACATCTCCTAATAAGGCCAGGTGAAATAAAACTGAAGTATTTTTCCCTGAATGACAGATAAAATTTGACATATGTCAATCAGTCTGTTTTGGGCGCCAACCAAAGAGAATAAGAATCTCACATAATAACCAACTCTCTATTTTTTTAAGTTTATTTATTTAAATAACCTCTACACCTAACATGGGGCTTGAACTCACCATCCCGACATCAAGAGTCACATGCTCAAGGCACCTGGGGGGCTTGGTTGGTGAAGCATCCAACTCTTGACTCTTGATTTCGGGCCAGGTCATGATCTCAGGGTCTGCACTGGGCATGGAGTCTGCTTGGGATTTTCTCTCTCCCTCTTCCTCGCCTCTCCCCACTTGTGCTCTCTCTCTCTCTTAATTAAAAAAAAAAAAAAGGAACAAAATGTATCATGCTTTCATAGAGTGTTCTTGTTTTTTGTCTTGTAGATGTTATATACTCAGTATCTTACCTCAGGGTAAAATTATGTAAGCAAAGTAGAGTGAAGAGTGTCTTCCAGGGCCATTGTAAATGGATGATTGTGAGTACTGAGTTGCTGGGGTTTTTAGACTTCACTGCATATATCTAAAAGAAACAGTTTTGTTTAAAATTTTAATATTTATTTTAGAAACCACATCTTCTGCAATTCTTTAAGGTTATGAGGAAAAATGTTAGATGCCGAATTAAAGTATGCAAGGGATACATACTTTTTCAAGATTCCTCTGTAGTATGCAGGCAAAAGGGTTCAGAAACTCCATATCTGACTGATTTTAACATTTCTTTTAACTCTTAGAGTTCTATGAATATGAGCCTAAGAGGCCATTCAGAAACACTATAAATTGTGGAAGAGAAAAAACACTTAAAGTCTTACTTATAATGAGCTGTCCTAACTTGGGAAAAAACAACCCCCATCCAGTCTTCTCACAAACATCTACTTATGCACTTTTGTGCCAAGATAAAACCTTTGTATTTTATGCTCACTTAAAAATTATTATTTTAAAAATATGCGCTTGATACAAAATGGCTTACAAAAATGATTTTGTGGCAGGGAGATGATAAGATTTTTTTCACCTGTTTTATAAAGGTATGTGGATGAGTTATAGAAAAGTACTATATGAAAGACAAGAAAAGAAAGGTAGCAAAGGAGAAGGCTAGAGATATCCAAGTTTACAGACCTCACGCACACATGAGGTTTATTTGCTCTCTCCTTGAATATTTTAGTAGGAACTAAGGTAAGTGCGGGATTTACTCATGTTTTGTTTTGCAATTTGTTAGGTGTTATCATGCAAAACCTGGGAAGCTGTTGGAGCTACACAGAGCAGACTCTGCATCTCTGCTAACCGTTGTTATGAATTAGGAAAAGACACCCTTTCCTCAACACATTTCCACGTGTTGGAAAATTTTCTAAATTGTTAAAAGACACTTTATTGCTATCCTGTTATAGTAAACATACACATCTATGATGTCCAAGATGTAGATGGCCTTCTGTTCAGTTGCTCCCTGCACAGGGACGACTGGACATAAAAGGCTCTGGGAAGACTGGCATCACTAAGAAGTTCATGAATACCAAAACCCAAGCTCTACAGTACCTTCATCCCCACCTAGAATCAGTACCACACTTCTCCAGTTAATTCGTTCATCTGCTCTCCAGAACTTTATTTTAAACCTATAGCCCTCTCAGTCTCTCAGAATCCTGCCTTCCTCTTGTCTCCAGATGTTCTTGCTGCTTATTTCGAGAAAAAACACAGAGTCATCTGATGGGAACTCCCTCAACTCCTGATTGTCAAATTTACACACATAGGTACCAATCTTTTCCTTCTTCCCCATTATCTAAAGTTAATCCTTGCACCGGTGTAATGTTG
Source organism: Ursus maritimus (assembly GCF_017311325.1). Taxonomy (NCBI): domain Eukaryota; kingdom Metazoa; phylum Chordata; class Mammalia; order Carnivora; family Ursidae; genus Ursus; species Ursus maritimus. The sequence continues at coordinate 58,020,217 of NW_024426774.1, forward strand.
CCATGTCCCTCATCTGAGAATTTTCAGCAAGCACTGTGACTTCTCTGTTCCAGTACCATCACCTTCTGTCTCAACTCCTTGAGACCTTATTATTCTCTTCTGGAAAATAGGGAGAACAATAGAATATACTACACAAGGTGGTTGTGAGACTTAAATGAGTGTTCAGTGCCTATTGCACAGTATGTACAATAAGTTACCTATTATTTTCACGTTTCTGCTAGCATTTACACACATTAGTCTTCCTCCTCATCTAGTTACCCCACCTCCTCTCTAGAGTCCAAAGTCTTAGAATAGTTTTCTATTTTAATAGTTTGTTGTCTTCAGTCTACTGTAACCAGGCTTCAGTATCCATAATTCCTTCCCCATGACCCCCCATGCGCTAAATCTAATGAATATTTTGTAGATCTCTTTTTAGTTAACTTTTCAGCATTCAATAATTGTCATCTCCATCCTTTTTGAGTACTTCTTCTTTGGTTTAAATGATACCAAATTCCCTCCCCCGTCAGTATATTCTTTAAACTCTTTGGGGCATCTTCTCCTCCTCTACTCACATTTTATTTTTAATTTTTTAGAAGTTTATTTTTTCAGAGAGTGCTTGGGTGGCTCAGTTAGTTAAGTGTCTGCCTTCGGCTGGGGTCATGATCCCAGGTCCTGGGACCGAGTCCTGCATCAGGCTCCTTGCTCAGCAGAAAGTCTACTTCTCCCTCTGCCTGTTCCTCCCCTTGCTTGTGCTCTCTTTCTCTTTCTGTCAAATAAATAAAATAAAATCTTTTTTTAAAAAAAGAGGGGACAGTTGAGGGAACTGGCTCTTTGGTTGTTCTTCATACCTGGAACTTATAATGCTAAAAGTATAGCAGTTATCTTTCCCATACAGTAAAGAGCTACCATACTAAGGATTGTTTTCATATTTACATTTGCAGTCCTGAACTTTATTTTGAGTCTTGGATTCAAACAACTGCCTGGTTGTTCGACAACTCCTTTTGGTTACCTCAAAGGCACCTCAAACTGAGCATTTCCAAAATAGTACTTGTCATTACCGATCCCATCTCCCTCTGGCCCTCCCTTAAGTGACCCCTAACTTGGTGAATGGCACCATCATTTATGCAGTTGGGCAAATCTCTTATCTGGAGACAACCCTGATACTATTTTCCCCTCTCCCCATACTCATCAGTTAAGTCTTGTTCTTTTCACCTCCAAAATGATGTTAGAATGGACTCCCTTTTCTCCAATTCTTTCCTATTACATTAGTCCAAGCTATCATCATCTTTCTGGATTAATATTAATAACTCCCAGTTGTTCCCATCTCTAATCTATTCTCTACATATTAGTCTGCATTTTTTTTTAGTCTGAATATTTTAAAATAAAAACATGATTGTGTTGCTTATATACTTAAAAGCTTTCTATTGCTTTTAGGATCTTTCTATTGCTTTTAGGTGAAAATCTTAACAAAGTTTACAGTGCTGTGCTAAGTCTGGCATGGGCCTTCTCTCCCAACTATGTTCTAGTCATACTGGCTTTATTCCTGTTCCTAGAAACAGGCAAGGAATTTTGTCTCAAGGGTTTTGCCTATGCTGTTCTTGTTATCTGCATGCCACTTCTATTAATTTTCTATTGCTGCTGAAGCCAATTACCACAAATTTAGTGACTTAAAACTAAATTTGTTTTAACAAACATCATTTTACAGTTCTGTAAGTGAGTAGTCCAACATGGGTCTCATTGGGCTAAATTAAGGTGTCGACAGGGCCGGCTGGGATTCTTTCTGGAGGCTGAAGGTGAGAATCTGTTTGCCTGTCTTTTCCAGCTTCTGGAGACCACCCCCATTTCTTGGCTCATGGCCCACTTCCTTCATCTTCAAAGCCAGGCCGGTTGCACCTTTCCAACTCTTCTTGTGTAGTTACAGCTCCCTTTGCACAAAGCTGGGAATGGTTCTCTCTCGCTTTAAAGCCCCATGTAATGAATTGAGCCCACATGAATAGAAAATAATCTCCCTGTCTCAAGGTCCTTATCTGGAAAGTCCCATTTGCCATGGAAGGTACCATATTCACAAATTTTGGGGATTAGCATATAGGCATCTTTGAGGGTTAGGGGCGTTATTCTAACTACCATGCTATTTTTTATGACTGCATTGGGCTACAAATAATCTAATAGTGGCTTTGGAGTTCTGTATTTGTTAGATAACCAAACATCTTATGTAGCAACGAGTAGGCAATTGCTAGCACTGATCCAGCTGCTCGACAATGCCACCAGGGACTCGGGCCTTTTCTTTTCCCACTCTGCCATCTTCCATGCCTTGGCTTTTGCTTTTTGCCTACAGTTTATTGTTTCAAGATGGCTGCTGGTTTTCCAGATTATCATAATTATTTTCGACGCAGGCAGAAGAGGGAAAAGGGGTGTACCAGACGCTATCACAGTGCTCTGCCCATATCCCCTAGTTCTTATCACTTCAGTGTACAGTGGCCAGACTTCCAACTGTGAGTACCTACATTTCTATGCCCAAGGGTTTTCTTCAGCTTACTGAGCAAGGAGAAGCCTACTTTGCTGCCAACCTCTCCTCTAGCAACAATCAATGACTAAGGAGAGTAGATGGAAAGATCCAGCCTTCCTTGTCCCTTGGGTAGGATGAGTTTGTTTGTTTGTTGGGTAGGATGATTTTAAGGCACATGTTTTCTATTGGTTTGTAGAATTTACCAGGGGGATTAGGCTCTAGTTACTTGTAGGTTTGAAGGGCTTGATAATGGATCTTTTATTGGAAATTTACTCTCCCATTTCCTATCTCACTTCTCCACTATCCTACCAATGTTTCTTGGGTGTGACAACAAAATAAAACTATTTCCACTTGTGTCCTTGTCTCAGGACCTGCTTTGTAGGGAATTGAAACCAAGACAGGCCATCATCACTTTTCCTCCTTCTTCCTGTCTTTAAAGCAGACAGTTGGTGCTGTAGTGGCTAGCTTACAATTAGGAGGTGACAAGCCAATATTTAGACGGTGAAATGGAAAGGAACAAAGGACTTGGGTCCATATCCTTGAGCCACTGTACCAGCCCTGGATTGGACTGTCTACTGCTCGTTTGTTACAAGAGAAAAATAAGTCCTATTTGTTTAGGCCATTCTTAATTCAAAAATTGTTTACTTGCAGTCCAATGTGTCCCCAATACAAATAAACAGAAATAAAGAAGTTAGAGATTGGTAAGAGCTATGAAAGAAATGAGTAGAGTACTATAATAGAATATTCTATTTTTTAGAGAGAGAGCACGCGTGAGCACACAAGCAGGGGGAGAGGGAAAAGCAGGCTCCCTGCTGAATGGGAGCCCGATGCAGGGCTTGATCCCATGACCTCAGGATCATGACCTGAGCTGAAGGCAGATGCATAACCGACTGACCTACCCGGCTGTCCCTATAATGGAATAGTCTAGGGAAGGGGAGTTGTGTTTTGAGATGATGTTTAAGTTTAAACCGTGAGGATAAGAGAGCACGTGCTGGGGCGCCTGGGTGGCTCAGTTGTTAGGCGTCTGCCTTTGGCTCAAGTCATGATCCCAGGGTCCTTGGGCTCCCAGCTCGGTGGGAAGCCTCCTTCTCCCTCTCCTACTCCCCCTGCTTGTGTTCCCTCTCTCACTCTCTGTCAAATAAATAAAATCTTAAAAAAAAAAAAAAGGGATACATTAAAAAGAGAGAGAGAGAGAGAGTGCATGTGCTAGGAAGAAACAACATTCACCTAAACCCAGAGCAGGAAAAGATTTTGTTTGAAAGGAGACCGGTGTGGCTGGAATGTAACAAGAGTGAGGTTAAAACCTGAGTAGAGTTCATTCTAAATGCAATGGGAAGAGGGTGTCAGGGTGGCTCAGTTGTAAGAGCATAGGACTCTTGATCTCAGGGTCCTGAGTTCGAGCCCCACGTTGGGTGTAGAGATTACTTAAATAAATACGTAAATGCAACAGGAAATATTGAAGGGTTTTAGGTAGGGAAGTGATAGAATCCAATTTACTTATAAAAATAATCACTCTAGCAAGTTAAGAACCAAATAGCAGTTTGCTGAGCTTATGTACAAAGAATTGGCCTGGGTGCTGTGGAAAAAATAAAATAGTATACTTGCCTTCTAATAATGGCCCTAAGCTCCACAAAACAGTGACCAGCATGGGTGTGAGAGGCAAGAGTAAATTCTGCAATAACTCTGGCTTCTGATAGTAACAACCAGGCTTTAATTCCAAACTCGAGAAAAAAACCCTATGTGCAATGATAACAACTAGAATGCTAAGAATGGCAAATAGTTTCACTGGCAATATTAGTTTTCCAAAGGTATGTGAGGCTGGTTTTCAGGTAAGCAGCTAGGAATATACGACTTATGTATTACAAACTCAAGAATTAGAAATTTCATAGATTATATAATTTTACTCAAAGCATGATTCTACCACTAGATGGTGACATGTATACAAAATATTGAAAACAATCTTCCAGCTATTGAAGGTATATAGTGATTGTTGATTACTGGTTGGAAAATTCAGATTTATAAGAACCTAGGGATATTTTAGCAGAGATTCTGCTCCATCACACTATTTATTTATTTATTTATTTATTTATTTATTTATTTAAGAGAGAGGGAGACAGCACATATGCGTGATGGGGAAGGACACAGGGAGAGAATCTCAAGCAAACTCCCTGCTGAGCATGGAACTTGACTTTGGGCTCCATCCCAGTCCTGAGATCATGACCTGATTGGAAATCAAGAGTTCACACTCAACTGACTGAGCCACCCAGGTGCTGCCCTCCTCTTTTTTTTTTTTTTTTTAAAGATTTACTTGGGTGGGGTGAAGAGCACAGAGGGAGAGTGAGTAGAAGACTTCCCACTGAGCAGAGCCAGAAGTGGGACTTGATCTCAGGACCCTGAGATCATGACCTGAGCCAAAGGCAGACGTTTAACTGACTGAGCTCCCCAGGTGGCCTCCCCACCCCGCTTTTTAAAAAGATTTAAAGAGAGAGATAGTGAGAGATAGCACAAGCAGGGGGGCCAGGAGAGGGAGAAGCAGGCTCCCTGCTTGAGCCTGACATGGGTCGTGATCCCAGGACTCTGGGATCATGACCTGGGCCGAAGGCAAAAGCTTTACCGTCTAAACCACCCAGGTATCTCCCTGCCCCCCCCCCCCCCCCCTTTAAAGCAGGCTTCACACATCACAGAGCCCAATGTGGGGCCTGAACTCACAATCAGGAGATCAAGACCTGAGCTGAGATCAAGAGTTGGATACTCACCCAGCTGAGCCACCCAGGTGCCCCATCATACTTTTAGAATGCACATCTTTTAAATGTATGAAAAGGTCTTGTTGATACATACACTAAATCAGCACAGAAGAGTTAAGATTCTAGTTAGGAGGCAGATAGCCTTGTTTTTCATCATCTTCTATGCCTTTGTATTAACAAGCAGGTAAAGTAGATAAAGGGTTAGTAAACTACAGCACACAGGCCAAATGTGTCAAGTGTTTTTGTATGGTTTGTGGGCTAAGAATGGTTTTATATTTTTAAATAGTTGAAAATATCAAAAGAAAAATAGTATTTTGTGACATGTGAAAATATTAATTTCAAATTTCAGTGTAAGTAAAGTTTTATTAGAACACAGCCACACTTATTCCATTATGTACTGTCTATGGTTGTTTTTGTTTTAACGGAGTTGAGTAGTTGTGACAGAAAGTTGGGGTGCCTATAAACCCTAAAATATTTACTTTCTGGCCCTTTATAGGAAATTTGTTGAGTCCTGAAGTGCTGAGGGGCCATGATCATTTATGACAACAATACTCTAGATTCTCAAAGCCTTTTATTTTATTCTTTAAAAGATTAACTTATTTGAGAGAAAGCACAAGCGGGAGAGGCAGAGAGAATCTCGACTCCACACTAAGCACAGAGCCTGATGCGGGGCTCCATCCCACAACCCTGAGATCATGAGCTGAGCTGAAACAGAGTCAGATGCCTAATGACTGTGCCACCCAGGTGCCCCTAAAGAATTTTAAATCAAGTATCATTTCACATAACTTTGTAAAGGGAAAAAAAAAAACTATGAAGGAATTATTAAAAAAAATTTCTTTAAAGATCAGACTGTGTCTTCAGTACATCCCAGAAGTACTCCACATGTACAGTAATAGTTGTTGTCCTCACTTTATATATCAGGAATGTGTTTGGCCACAAGTAATGGAAACCTAAGAGTAGCTTAAGGAAAATGGGACAGACGTAAGTAATCTGAGGGGGGCGGGTGAGGGACCGTTGCTCTAGGATGTATCCGAGACCCACATCTTATTTTCCTGCATTATCAACTTTATAGTTCGCTTTTATACTGTTTGTGGTTTCACTGTAAAAAACAAAAACTAGACAACAGATGCTGTATTACTTTGCAAATCAAGACCATGTAGAATTTGTCCCTTCTTTATTAGTAATGGGCCGTTCTTTCCAAAAGACCCACTCTACAGATTTCTGCTCAGATTTCACTGCAAGGACTGAAACACAGGTTCAGCCCTACCATGATTGTTTTAAACCAGTAACAAATATTCCTTGGAGCCTTCCTTCCGGAGTTCAAAGTCTCTAGCTGCCACCTGAAAAACAAAACAAAATTTGGGTTTGGCAAGTTTCCCTGCTGGCAAGTAAGAAGAATGGGTGGGAACGGATGCTGGATGGTCAAGGATTAAAGTCTGCAGAAACCCAAGTTTTATAGTAAAGATGATAAAGGAAAATGATGGCAGAATATTTCTACAGCTCCGAAGGATCACCTGCTCATATGGAGCACTGTAAAACAGGTGGGCAGAAACTTCATACCATCAAGTTCAAGCAGCCGAAAAGGCAAAGCATACTTGCAAGGTCGTCCTGGCGTGGAAAGATGGTGGGACAGAATCTCGATAAAACCTGTAAGAGAATGACTATAGGCTCTGAATAGCTGCTCCGGTTATAGTTCTAAGATTATGTACACTCCCTTTTGGAGTGTTCAGACACATCTCTATAAAACATACTGGATATAGAAATCAGTGAGGGTATGAGAAAAATTTTCCTAATGCTAACTAGTTGTTAACCAACTTCAGCTCAGTGCCGCCTTTCCTTCACCTGTTCATTTTGTCTCTATCTTAATACCCTGGCGATTTGCTCTTCGCTGAGAAGCATAATACGCTATTTCAGGTGAAGAGCTGTAGACGGGCAATTGGTGCAGGGCCCTCTCGCGTAAAAGGGAGGAGACGCCATGTGAACGGTCTTCACTCCGCCATTTCTAGTCACATCAAGGTGTCTTACTGCTCGAGGACGGATGAGCCTTACAGAATCGAGGGTAGCGATCAACACGGATGCAGGTTACACCGCCCCTGGGCTGTTCCATTCTCACAAAGCCCCGCGGGGAGAGGGCCGTGTGCCCCAACCTGGGCCGCAGCGTCGCTCCGGGCCGGCTCCCCTGTGAACCCCTGCCTCCCCTACCCCAAAAACCCGAGAGCGGGGAGGGAGAAATCGCCACCAATCTCTCTTCGTGGGCCCGGAGGAAAAATGGCGAAGCGCAAGGGCGGGGAACAGGGCGGCGCGAGTGACCCGGCGCTCGCTAGGCCTCGCAGCCCGCGGAGTTGGCCGCGGTGGGCGACGCCGCGCAACCGCGGGCCTCTCGGTGTCTCCGCCATCTTCTCCTACTCACCCGGACTCCCCCCGCGGCCGCGCTGGCTTCGTGTTTCCCTTCCGGCCGCTGACAGAGATCCGGGCTGGGCGGGGTGGGCGAGCGCGCCGAGGGGGTGGACCGAGGGCGGGGAGGCCGGACGGAAGAGGAAAGGGAGGGCGGCGAGCCGGCCGTGGCGGGGTGTGGAGCGTGCGGCGTGTGTGCGGAGGGAGAGGTGGGAGGGCGGGAGGCTTAGAGAGGGAGGGAGGCGGAGGAATGAGAGCGCGAGGCGTTTCTCGTCGGCTCCTTCGCTCGGGCGGAAAGAGCCGAGCGCAGCCCGAACGCTCTATTAAAATGGCGGCGGCGTCAGCGGTGGCCGCGGCGTCTGGTCGGTGAAGTGACTCTGCTGCTTCTCTCCCCCACCCGCCCCCTCCCTCCCTCTCCCCTCCCCCCGTCCTTCCCCCCCCTTCCCCGCCGCCGGCGCCTCCGCGCCCCTCCGGCCTGCGCACCTCCCCTCGCCCCCCTTCTCTCCCCCGCCCGCTCCGGGGACCGCCGGCCCCCTCCCCCATACTCCTGCTCTCCGCCCCGTCCCCGCCGCCGCCCGCCCTCGTCGCCTCCCCGCCCCGCCGGCCGGCCGGCCCCCTCCTCCGCCTCTCTCCCCTCCCCCCCGCCGGTCGGGATCAGTCAGTGCGATCCGTAGCGGGGGAGGGGGGGGCGGCGGCCGAACGATGTGCGAGAACTGCGCAGACCTGGTGGAGGTGTTAAATGAAAGTAAGTAGCCGCGGCGGCGGCCTGTGGGGGTGTACGGTTTTGGGGCCCCGCGCAGCTCCCCAGGCTGCCGCGGCCTGCGGGAGGCGACGGCCGAGCCGGGCGGTGTGCGGGCCTAGCGCGTCGGGAAGGTGCGCGGTGGCGCGGCCGCCGCGGCGCCTCGGGCCCAGCCCGGCCCGGTTACCTGGGCGCCCGAGAGGGCGCCGCTCGGGAGCTCCGGCCAGGCCGGGCCTGGGCGGTCTCACCTCTCGGAAAGTTTCCTCATTACAGGTGTCAATTAACGAAGGCACTAATGAGCCTTCGCCTCCTTCGTCCTGCCGGGAAGGTGAAGGGAGGTGGGGTCCGAGGACGAAGCTTTCCTCCGCAGTCCGAATCCTTCGGCCCTTCGGCCGCCCTCTTTGATTTTCAGCGTGCTGCTGAGGAGGCCTCTTTTACCTGCTAATTTTCATTAAACTCCCTGGGAGGAGGTTGGTGGTTTCCCCCTCCCTTGGGGGTGTGTGGGTGTATTAAACCTTTCTGCCAGCCCTGAAATAGCTGAAAATGAACTGTGATAGTCATGATTGGAACCTCCATACCTTTTTTTTTTTTTTTTTATTAATGATGTTTCTTCTTAGTCTATCATTCGTCGTTTTAATGGTAAATTTTATTAAGGAGAGCACTGTACTACGGATAACATCCCGGGATAGTCATGGCCTGTCTCCTGGAATGAAAGGCCTTATGCCTTATACTTTTGATTATTAAAGAGCGTACACTGATTTTTTTTTTTTAAGCCGGATTCTTTTTATTTCCGACCCTCGTAAGATAGTATTTGAGCCTAAAGAAACAAGCTCTATTGCAAGTTAACTACTTCTGGGCCCAAAGGCCTAGTTGGTTGAGGTGCATTAGATAAAAGATTAATTTACAAAAACTTGATTGTTGAGAAAATGCTCATTTACGAACTGCTTATGTGGGTTTTGGATTTATGTCCTAATATTTACAAAAACTTCCAAACTACCTCTTTTCTAATATAAAATGTATCGTCTTGTTTGTGTCTGAATTTTACTTGATTTTTGATGTGCTTGGATTTCACTTCAATAACCCAAGGCAATAATAAAAGTGGAATGGTTCTAGTTTACTTTGAACTATGTGTTTACTTTCTGACAGGTGGAAGCAGGTTTTGCACATTCAAACTGGACTTTCCTATATTTGTGTTATTCTAAATTTTCCTAGAATTTTAAGGTTATTTGTATTTGTTTTGAGGAACGTTTACTTTTGGTGCAGGTGGTTTATGATATAGTGATTATGTAGATAAAGTCCTTGGTACTTATTTCAGTAAACTATTTCATATCTCAGATACAAGTTGTGTGATTATGGCTTTATTGGGAAGAGTGTATCTTTGCTCTTTAAGGAAAAACTGTTTTTAATAATTTTTTGGTGTCTTAAGTTATTTTAAACTGAACTAGGAAAACTACCTTTAAACATAGTATCTAAAGAAACTAAATTGTTAATCTTTATTATTTTTTGAAAAGAGACTTGATGAGAGTTTTTATTGAAACTTTACTTGGGAAACCCCGAGAACTTTGTTTAGAAGCCCTCAAAAATGGAATGGATTTATGGAAACTTAGAATTGTAGAGAATCTTGAAGTAGAACTTAGCTTTTATTACCTTTAATTATATACAGTTAGTGGAACCAGGTTTGCAAAATTTGGCCATGCAGACCCTGTAAAAAACCTGTTTAATAAACAAGTAAGAAGGATTTTCTATTTGTATATAAGCCAGTGGTCTCTAAAAATACTTAGGACAATTTCTTAATATTTCCTTTAAAACTCATTTTAGAAATTTGCCTCCTAAACACTAATTTCACAATGATGCTTCCTTTAAAAACAAACAAAAAAAAACTTTAGCAATTTTATTGGTATGTTATACCAAACTATTAGAAGTTGATTTTTTTGCCCCTGTAGTTTCAAAATTGTTTTCATTTTTCTTTTCTGTAGTTCTTGTATCCCAAACATAAGACACAAGTTTCTTGAGAACAGAGGGTCTTATTTTATCTCATTATAGTAACATTAACCATGACTAGGTAGAATCATCTTGGTTGGAACTTGATAAAACCTTTTGAAGTAGGTTGTGTGTCTTTCTTGAAATCTTGCTCACAGTAACTATTAAATCTATACTTTTATTCCCCCAGAGGTTGTGCAAAGATGAGCATCAACTCATCCTTGATTAGAAGTTCAGAGTTAAAGTCCCCAAATAATATGCTTAGAATTCATCTCTCAATATAACTCCCCATAAGAGTTTAACCAAGTGAAGAAAAAAAATACCAAAAATCTATTTCTTGTCAAATTTACCAATACTGGTGAAACTTGAAAGAAGTCAGCCTGGACACACTGGTGTAATGTAAAAATTTTGTGCTTTGAGTGAAAGGGTAGACATAATGCGGATAGTACTGCTTTATATCTGGTATGCACAGAGGGTTTGATAACGGTAGGGACTTCAAATATTTATTTAAAAATCTGGCAGATCTAATTTAGTTAAAATAAAAGTTGGTAACAAACGATTGTAAGTAGTCTGCTTTTGTCATCAGTTTTTGATGAGAGAATTAATAATTACCATTTATACCTCTAGTCCTGCTGAGAATCTGAAGCTGTGAAGTCTCACCATGGAAACACACAGGTATACAGGCAGTTTTGCCTGTAGTTTAAGGACCCGTTGAAGCCTGTCCAAGGAACCAGGCTAAGAACCCCATAATAAGGACCCCCCACATCCCCTTTTGAATAGTCTGACAGATACCCTAAAACTTAAAATTACATTTCAAAACAGTGTTTGGCTTTAGTATTAGAATAACCATTCTCAACAATACTAACATTTAAGTTTCCCTTTTCCTTTCAGTGCTTTATTTTTAATAAGGACATTTTGAAGGCTTGGGATGTATTGAGTTAATTTGTTTATGAGTTTGTGGGTTTACATTCAGTTTAGGAAATAATTTTAAATTTATATTCCTGTGTTTATTCTGTTGAATTTTTATATTTGCAGCTTTTCTAGCTATTTTTCTGGACCAGTTTACTAAGTCCAGAGCATTTCTGGGTGTTGATGAGAAGTTGGAGGACTGAAGTTATGCTTTGGGCTATCACCGTAGCTATCTCAGTAATAAATTGAGGTCATTATTTGTTTGCCTCGGTAAAGTAAATTTCTGAGAGAAGACTGTAAATGGCTTTAAATGTAGATTTAATTCTATGGGTGTGTTTAGTGAATTACAGTTGACCAAATGTGGCATTTAAACAAAGTAGACAATTTATTTGTCCCTCCTCATCATCCTTGAAGATGGGCAGGAGCAAGTATTGGTATCTAAGTTTTAGAGGTAAAGAAGTTGAAAGGCTAAGTGGTTTGCTGGATAAAGATCACCTGTCGCTTTCTTAGTTAATAGTCCTATCTAAGCTAGAACTCAGGATACTGTGATAACAGTATTTGCAGAATAATTCTGTTTGCATTATTTTTAAAGCGGAATACTTTATTGAGCAGTTTGTGTTGAGTACTATCAGCTCTTTGAGGTAGGTACTCTATCACCCTTTTCAGATAAGAGAACCAAGATTTAGGGTTTATGTAACTTGCTTAGAGTCATGTGACTATATTTGGTGGAGCCAGGATTTGAACAGGACTTACCTCAGGTCAGGCCAAAATGGCCATGCTCTTGCTAGGTATGCTATGCTGTGTAAACTTTGATGATCTGTTTGAATGGAAGACATTATTGTGAGTATACTGTTTAATTGACAGAATAAAAAATTAGTATACTTTTATGTATAATATACAGTAATATTTATATATTAGTGTATTTTCACAACTTCAGGCATAATGCCATTGTAATTGTAGTAGGAATTTAAAAGCGGTGGTTCTCAAGTAGCTGAATGGAATCTAAATATTGTTAGCAATGAGCCCTTTAATAAACCATGCATTTCTAGGTTTTTTTGATATTAACAGTATATAGGCATTAAATAATTAAATCATTAGTAACACTATTTTTTGTTTGACCTATAATTCTAAAACTGGAAGTGATTTCTGAAATTGGAAATCTGATTTTACAATACAGAGTCTCAAATTCTGAATTTTTATTTGGTGATCTAGTTAAGTATCACTAACTAATATTTGAAGTAGTGTTAATGATTTCAATTCATATATTTTTATAGTATAACTTAGTAATCGTAAAGCACTGCCAACATGCAGTATATTATGTCGGTTATCTGCATTGTCAATGATAACTGTTAATGAGCTTTAGCACTGTATTCATGAAACATGTTAATGTTTCTTAAATGTTTAATGATAGTATCTATAGATCTGATTTAAAAGTATTTCTAATAGTGTGTATTAATAATTTTTACATTTTCAGAAAGAGAAAGAAACTTTACAATAATGGCTTGACCAGGGTGTGACAGACCCTAGCTAAAGGTGTTGAGCCACCTTTCTCTCTTTTTTTTTTTTTTTTAAAGATTTTATTTATTTATTTGACAGAGATAGAGACAGCCAGCGAGAGAGGGAACACAAGCAGGGGGAGTGGGAGAAGAAGAAGCAGGCTCATAGCGGAGGAGCCTGATGTGGGGCTCGATCCCATAACGCCGGGATCACGCCCGGAGCCGAAGGCAGACGCTTAACCGCTGTGCCACCCAGGCACCCCCACCTTTCTCTTTTTTACTTTAAAATTTTCTTAATTATAAAGGTTGCATATTCTCATTGTAGACATACTGAGAACTGTAAATCTATCATCCAGTGATGATTCCTGTTGATGTTTTGAAATATTTTTGGCACACATTTTCATTTCTAAGAATGAGATATGTGTAGTTTAATATCTAGCTTCAACCAATTTTATTGTTTCTTGTTTCACCTAATGTTTTGTTTGATCATTTTCCTTATTAACCTTTTTTGAAAACCTACTTTTTGTCTGTATAGTATTTCATTTTGTACAAGATTTAATATTTTCTTATTGTACGTTTGTTTCCAGTTCTTGTTATAAGTAATGCTGCAAATGAGCATCCTGTATATAAATCTTTTAATTACATTATTGTTTTTTTAGATAGATTTCTGGAAGTGATCACGGTGTCAAAAAATATAAACATACTTTTGTTTATATTGTCTACTTGCTCTTCAGAAAGGATATACTGATTTCCATTAAGTGTTGTCTGCACAGTGTGGGCACTTGTACTGAATATTATCATTATTTTGGTGAAAATTGTAATAGCCAGTTACTAGTAGGTTCAGACACTCATATTTTTATTGGCTGTGTGCATTTTTTGGTACTTTGCCTGTGTTCTTTTCCTACTTTTTAGGTTTTGTTTTGTGTAATTATCTTAAAAGAGTTGCACACTTACTAACTGTAGCAACCCTTGGTCATACCACATCACCACATACATTTTTTTCTTGTCCCCCCCTCCCCCTTTTTTAATGTGGTCTCTATACCCAGTGTGGGGCTCAAATTCACAACCTTGAGATCAAGAGTTGGATGCTCCGCTGACTGAGCCAGCTAGGCGCCCCTTTCCTGTTTTTTTTTCTTTTTCATTTTGGTGTTTTTAATTATAGGTCTTTAAAAAATGTTTTCTATTGTGCAGCTTATTCTGCAGAGTTTCCTATCTAAAACACAGTATATGATTATCATATTATCTGCTTAAACTATCATAGATCTTCATTGCTTGAAGAATAAAACTAACTTCTTAGCCTGACATATATCATAGCACAATTTGGTCCAAACTCCTCTTCCTAGCTTCAAATCTCACTTTTTTGGTGAGGCTCTCTTAAATCTTTCCCAACCTCTCTTAAAATAACTTACATCCTTATATATACTTACATTGTAGCCCCCCCCCCCCCTTTTTTTTTTTTTTTTTCCTCTCTCTTCTCTTCTCTTAACATCAGCCTTCTTTGCTGGGTGATGTACTCCTTAGAGTCAGGGGCCATGTTATCTTCTTTTCCCAGTCCCTAATATAGTGCCTTGTAGAGAGTAGGTAAACATTTTAGTTAATGAAAGGTTTTTGTAGAAGGATGTGATTGCTTAGTTAAATCAGTATTCTTGGGCCTGTAGTCAGTAATAACCTATTTTTTTTAAAGTAAGTTCTACATCCAACGTGGGGCTTGAACTCAAAACCCCAAGATCAAGAATTACGTGCTCTACTGACTGAGCCAGCCAGGTGCCCCTAATCAGTAGTGATTTAGATATGAGAGTTTCTGGCTGAAGTATGCTGTAGATGAGGATTATATCATATATGCTGCTTTTTATTACCTTAATCCTGAGTTACTAGGCATATGCTTATAAAAATACCCACCCTAAGCAACTGTATTCTAAATTAATAGGCATTGCAGAAAGGCAAAAGTTAGTTGTTTCTACATAGGTGGTGAGCTTTGTGTCTATGATGAACTTTCAGTAAATTACTTTTATTTAGGACTTTGTATACCAGGAAAACGATTGGACTTACTGCCTTTTAATGTGCTTAACACCTGTTACTGATATTTTTCTCTCAAATTCCATAGAAGTTAAAAAACATTCTCCAAATGTGTTAATTGACTATTGATGTGGTATAAACGTGGCCTCTTCTTGCACTTTCCTTACTGTGGTTGAAGATTGGTTTCTCTTCCTGCTCTGGCCATAAACTCTTCTAGAAGACTTAGGTTGCTTATATCCCCTGGAAGAACGTACTTCTCTAGCCATTGCTGATTGGATTCCAGGTAGACTCCTGACCTGATGGATTGGTGGGGCTGCTGTTGATAGATCAGATTTCTCCTGTCAGAATGTTTGAACCAAAGAGCCAGGTAGCTCTGAGCTACTGAACTAGTGTGGGTGCTTTGGGAAGCTGATGGGAGGGAGCAAAAACATTGAGGAAGTGGAGGCGGCTGTTTGCAGAAGAGAATTGGGGCAAATTTGTGGAAACTGTTGACATGGAAGCTCCATAAAGAGATGGAAGATAACACTGTAGTGACTTTCCAGTACTGAAGCTAGAGCTCCTTTGGTGCTGTCTCCCCTATACATACCATTTGAGTTAATGTTCAAGCAAAAGTTTTGATTCAAGTACTGTGCCTTGACAAGCTTTCCTGTATTGGAGCATATGTACCTTGTGATTCATGAATAAAGTAATAAAAAGCAATGTATATGATATAGTCATCAGCTACAGTATACTTCAGCCAGAAACTGAGTGCTTCATTATAATCTGGCGTAAGTTCTTGGAACATGTTGGGCAAGTGTCATCTGTAGTGTTTGGTGGCAGGAGAAAAACTGAACTCCTTTTGTTAATTCTCTACCAGGATGTTTAATCCTTTTCCAAAAAATGTGAGTAGCTTTGTTATTTGTGGAAAAGAAACTTTTTTTTTTAAGAAAAATCAAATAGTATAGAAAATAAAGAAAATTAGGGAAATTTGAAACTGCTTACCAAAGAAATTGTCCGTGTTTTAATAAATATCTCGTAAGTCGTTCTTGCTTTCCTTATACACACTATTTTGTATAAAAAAGCTAATTACATGCTTGTTTGTTTTTTCTAAAGATTTTATTTGACAGAGAGTGAGAGCGTGTGTGCATGAGCGGCAGAGGGAGGGGGCAGAGGGAGAAGGAGAAGCAGACTCTCCTGCTTAGCAAGGATCCTGACTGGGGGCTTGATCCCAGGGCCGAAGACAGACACATAATCTGATCCACTCAGGTGCCCCAAAGGCTAATTACATGTTATTCTCTATTTCTATATCATTTTTATTAAGATGTAGGCATCTTTTTATGTTAATATGCAGTTACATTATAATTTTTAATGGCTTCAGTGTAGTATTCCATTGTTTGGTCCTACTGTAACTTAACCAGTCCTCTGTTGATGGGCATTTGGGTTTTTGTAAGTCATCGTGTTATTGTCTATTACCTTGAATGTGGTCTGTGAAGTCAGATTACTGAGTAGCTCATACAGCATGTCTGGAAGGAAATTTAATTGTGCTAAAACCTAACAACAGAGCATCAGTATATAGGCTTTATAGTCTTAAAGTGTTTGACTCCTAGGTCTGTGGGGCTATTCTAGCAATGTGCATTAGCAGTTTAGCAATGTGCTGGTTCTTAACCACCATAAGACAAAATAGGAGAATAGGTCCTTTTATTCTGGGTAATTTTGCTGCCAGACTCGTGAACCATATTCTGATTACTGAGAAGGGCTCAGTAACCAATGATGAATGTACAGGCATAAGAACACAAGCTCAGAGTAAATTTAGACTTAAAATGCTAAGAAAAATAGGGATTTTGAAGTTGTGTTCAAAGTAATGAATATCATTAGGGGATAACGGGCCCACTGTTTGGTAGAGTGACATACGGTGGTCAGCAGAAACTTGTTTTATTCTAATCGTACCTTGTTTCTATTTTCCTTTCTAAGAGGAGTCCCCAAACCTGTAGGATAAATGGTATATTAGGAGGGAATCTAATGGAATTTTTGTTAGTGGTGTTAAGAGTTAAAAATCTCAATTTCTGGGCAGATTGCATCCAGTGAAGGTGATAGAGCTATGGTTGTGTGTGATTGTGAAGCTTTAGCTAAGTTTCCTGGAGAGCAGAAATTGGCAAGTATTGTCGTAGGTTATTTTTTCCCCCTTATTTTGGGAAATACAAGAGAAACTTTCCACTACTGAATAATCACTTAGTAGAGAGCAAAGTGATGATAAAAAAAAAATTGGCATGGCACTAAGTAACTTAAATAAATGTCATTTTTTTTTCTTTGCTTTAGAAACCAGTATGATAAAACAGGAAATGCTGCTATAGGTATGACCTTTTTTGATTACATCAATGTGATAGAATCTGATGCCATCCTGGTGGAAAAGATGAAATGTATTTTTGTTGTTGTTATAGAGGGACTTGGCTGGTGGCAGCCCACAGGATCTTGTCCTTAATTCTTTCCTCTTCAGGATTTTCAGTAATGATCTCTGGTTTATAAATTGTTCCTTGGAATGGAATTGTCCCTATTTCAGGGGAGTGAGGGTGGCTTCAGAAACTCTTCCTTTTTTTTTTTTTTAAATTTTAAATGAAAAGCTCATTTTGAACTGTTTTATAGATTGGAGTTCTATGTAAGGTTTCTTTTGGGGAGAACAGGGTGTAGCTGCTTGCGCCTGGGTGGCTCTGATGGTTAAGCTTCTGCCTTAGGCTCAGGTCATGATCTCCTGGTCCTGGGATCAAGCCCTGCACTGGGCTCCCTGCTCAGCGGGGAGTTTGCTTCTCCCTCTCCCTTAGTCCCTCCCCCTGCTCATTCTCTCTCTTCCTCTGTCAAGTGAATAAATAGTCTTAGGAAAAAAGAAAAAAAAAAAAAAGCTTGAAAGCCGTTAACAATATTACATGGGTGCTCAAAAAGCCAACACAACCTAAAACTCTTCAAGTATTACAAGGACTGTGTGCAGATTACAGGAGGTGGTACTGCAGTGTTTGCAGTTAGAATACTGTGTTGAATTGTATACAACACACTGATAATATACTTCTGAAGCTATTTGAACATTGTGTAATTTCACATATGTTCATTGAACCTCAGAAAACTCCTGAGAAATGGAATGATTTGGCCAAGACTACATAGCTAATAAATAGGAAAGCTAGGATTAGAATTTAGTTATTATTTCTATTCCATGTACTTGTCACCAATAAGCTTGCTTTTTATTTATTTATTTTTTTTTGAGAAGCTTGGCTATGGGAGTTGGAAAACTCATGAAAAACTGACAAAGGAACTGTGGAGAGATTAATTCTGGTTTAAGTGGATTAGGCAAGGTTTCAAGGAAGGTAGAAGATTGAGTTGGGCCTTTAACTGCTTGGAATAGTTGCTGGGAATGAGGGGAGTGGAATGGTTTACCACAATTTGTGATGTAGCCACTGCTAACCTCATTCCCTTGATTTGCTTCTCTCACAGATGTTGTTTGCTGCCATCATGAGCCTTTATGTATTCCTGGAATTTATCACCTTGCTATGCCTTCAAGTCTCAACCTAACTGTTACTTTTTCCACAGAGGCCTTTCTTGAACATCCAATCTAAAGTATTCCTGGTTCTTTTTTTTAAGTATCTGCACTCTCAGTGTGGGGCTTGAACTCATGACCCCAGAATCAAGAGTTGCACGCTCCTCTGAGCCAGCCATGTGCCCCTGAAGTAGTTCTGATTCTTATTCTTTGTAGCACTTACACAGTTGGGTATTTTTCATTTACTTGTTTTATGTCTTTTCATTTTATAAAAAGACTATAAATTCTGTGGTTGCAATTATCTGTCATATTAACTAAGTTTCATAGTGCTTGTACATACTAGGAGTAATACTTATTTCTTAAAATGTGTGAAAAATCTTAAGATCACTGTAGGTGGGTAATGGGACAGAAGTCAGGGTAGGCTGGATGTGGTGGTTTTTCCTGCTTTCTGAATCTACTTGGATATATTACATATTGTCAATCCTTTTGTGACATCCTGCTTACCATCTCCACTAATTAAAAGGTGCTCCACTGAATAAAAAAAGAAAAAAGCCCTAATTTTGTCAAGGTGTGCGTTTGTTTTTTAATTTCTGAATATCCCTCGATATTTACATCTATGGATTAAAAATGGAGGATTGGGAATTACTTTTTGAACTAAGTAGGACTGTGTTGCAAGGACCAGAAAGAAAACAGCCTCTTTGGTGGAAATGGGGATTTTTTTTTTTTTTTTTTCCCTCTAAGTTATAACCAAGCAGTTCAGGTGTGTGCTGTCTTTGGGTGTGGTCTACTCTTACTCTGGATTCAGAACATTATCAAGACTTCATTCCTTTTTGGCTTGCTCTCTGTGCTTCCTTGGTTCGACCTCAGTTTGGCCCTTCTCATGGTAGCAGAAATAGCTACTTCACCATCTTTATACCACAGTGTTTGGAAATAATTTTTTTCTTTTAAAGGCTTTATTTATTTATTTCAGATAGAGATTGAGAGTGAGAGCTGGGAGACAGAGGGAGAGGGAGAAGCAGGCTCCCCACTGAGCAGGGAGCCCAACGTGGGGCTTGATCCCAGGACCCTGGGCTCATGACCTAAGCCAAAGGCAGATGCTTAACTGGCTGAGCCACTGAGGTGCCCCTGGAAATCATGTTTATGCTACACAGAGGAAAAGAATCTCCTCTGAAACCTGTATAAAAGAACAGGGAAGCTTTTCCCAAAACCTCGATGGCAAATGGCATTTCATGTATCATTGGCTTACATGTCATTGGACTTATTCCTGAAGTAGAGCTCAGAGTGGATGGACTTTGGTTGGCTTAAACTAATCCTAACCCATTCCTGAAGCTGACCCCACCCAGACCTCGTAGCTTAAAAAAAAAAAAAAAAAAAAAGTTCCCAAAAAGAAATTTGGCAGGTTGTGACCAGGAAGAAGGTGAGATTGTTTCTGTGCTCATGGTATCTAGGACATTATGCTATACTGAAAACTTAATACTTTTTTTGTGGTCTTAGAACTTGAAATCAAGGATTAGTTCTCATCTACATTGACCTGTCTGTAGATTTCTGAAAGTGATGACAGCTACATAGGTAACCAGTGTATAGAGTTTGTTTGGTGAGTTTTTGTTTTCTGGACGTCTATACACGGATATGGTATGGGACTTTCCTTATTACTTTGGCCTGGAAGGATTTGTTGATGCTGATGTCATTGTGCACATCTGGAGTTCTCATCTCCATGGCAAACTTCTGGATCTCTTTGAGTGCTCAGGAGTCACACTTGCTGAAGCCCACACCATGGATGCACTTGTTAATGTCAATGGTGTGTTCTATAGTCACTATCTTGTTGATGGCAGAATGGCTCTCCTCGCCACCCTTCTTTGTGGGAGCCTTTCTGCTTGGCCCAAATTGGAAAGTTGAAAACTATTTGTTTTGTTTTTTGTTTTTTTCAAAAACTATTTAATGTTCTATTTACTGAGTACATTATTTTGTGTGTCTTACCTTCACTTTTTCTTTTTTTTTTTTAAACCTTCACTCTGTGTTTAAATATTCAATATATAAAAAATACATTGAATGTTTAACATGTAAAGCATTGTGCTGGACACTGTGGTACATATAGAAATACATTTAGATGTATATTTCCTCTTGAGGTTGGAGTCTAGTAAAGATGAGGTGGTAGGATGGTAGTTGAGAGATTGATGTCTGGAATCTGATAGACTGAGTTAAAATACTGTTCCTGTCGTTTATTAGATCTCCGGCTTTCCTTAAGTTTCTTAACCTCTTAATGCTTTCTTGCCTTCTTCCTTATTTGGAAATGAGGATGATACTTAATCCTCACAAGATCTCTATCAAGTGTAATTAAGGTAGTAAGATAATGCATATAAACACTTAACAAAGTGCAGTGTAAGATAAACTGTTCATGTGTGTATGTGTGTGTGAGAGAGCGAGAGAGAGAAGGAAAATGGTAAATTCCATAAGAACATAAAATAGCTGAAGTGCAGTGAGAGGAGTTTAGGTTTTGGTAAGATTGGAGAAGTCTTTCTGGAAATTTGGTAGAATTTTAGTTGATCTTTGAGCAACTTTTTTCTAACTGATTAGATTTGGAGAAATGGTTATTTCAGTAGTTTTGTAGGAATAGTAAACATAGTATGACTTTCTTGAAACTTCTCAAAGAATTGTCTCTGGTTTATATTCTTATATTCCTCAAGGACCTTCCTCTTCTAGGCTCTTTTTTCCTCCAGTGTCTTAAGTTCTCTTTACATTAAGCTTCTGAAATCTGGCTTCTGTTTTTACCTAAAAACTATATTGTCTCAGGTCACCAGTGGCCTCCTGTTTACCAAAGCAAATGGGGAGGTTTTTTTCTATAATTTTCACATTGACCAGTGCTTTCCGTTTCACTTAATTGTTTGGTGCTTACGGTTGTGATATATATGATCATTGCAGGAAGTTTTAAAAAATACTGACATCAATAAAACGTTCATAACTACTTTGTTAAAATTTTGGTATATGTGTATCATTCCAGCTAATTTTCTATGAAGATATAAAAATGAATTCATATGTACTGTTTGTTTTTTTTTTTTTAAATGGGCATTTTCTCATATCCTAATGTCTAAGAACGAAGTTTAATGACAATCTGCTCCTAGTCTTTGGATATAACACGTATTTAACTAGTGTTTTCCTGTTAACCCCACTCCCCCCGAAACCAAAAGCACTGAAAATGTCCTTGAGTATAGAAATCTGGATCATGTTCTAGGTTTAAAGGTAAAAACTTTTGGGTGCCTGGGTGGCTCAGTTGTTAAGTGTCTGCCTTTGGCTCAGGTCATGATCCCAGGGTCCTGGGATCGAGCCCCGCATCGGGCTCCCCGCTCAGCAGGAAGCCTGCTTCTCCCTCTCCCACTCCCCCTGCTTGTGCTTCCTCTCTCAATGTCAAATAAATAAATAAAATCTTAAAAAAAAAAAAAGGTAAAAACTTTTAAGGCTTCTGATTGCTAAAAACCTAGAAAGATTTTACTAATATATACCCTGTCAGTGGTATTTGAGAGTGCTTGTTTATTTGTATTAGATGTTCTATTTAAAAAAAAAAAAATCCAGGGGCACCTGGGTGGCTCAGTTGGTTAAGCATTTGCCTTCAGCTCAGGTCATGATCCCAGGATCCTGGGATCAAGTCCCACATTGGGCTCGCAGGGAGCCTGCTTTTCCCTCTCCCTCTGCCTGCCACTCTGCCTACTTGTGCTCTCTATCTCTCTGTAAAATAAATAAAATCTTAAGAAAAATCCATCTGGTAGGGGGAAAAAGATGAGTTGCTGTCTCAAACTGGTCTCTGCAAGAGTTTGGATATTGAGAATTATTGCATTATTTGTATGGACATATTTGGTTCCTAAGTTAAAATAGTGGTCTGTTATTTAGAAAGGCTTTTCTCACTCTGAGACCAGATATTTGATTAAATTTTTTCTAGATTTAATGGATTTATTTAGTTTTTAATCTGTCTAGAATTTATTTTGGTTTAAGTTATGAAGTGGGGTCTAACATTAGCTTTTCCGAACTGTTACTCAGTGGACTTAGCATCTTTCTTTTTCCCAGTGATTTGAAATGCCACTTTTGTTTTATATATTTATTTTTAAAGGTTTATTTATTTTAGCATGAGAGCAAGAGCCTGTGTACAAGTGGGGTGGGGGTTGGGGTGGATGGGGCAGAGGGAGAGAGAATCTCCAGCAGACTCCCCCACTGAGTGCGGAGCTTGATGCGGGCGGAGCTAGATCTCATGACTTTGAGATCATGACCTGAGCTGAAATCAAGAGTTGGATGCTAAACTGACCAAGCCACCCAGGTGCCCCAACTGTACATCTTAATTCACTGTATTCACAGAATTACGCAACCATCATTACGTCAATTTTAGAATACTTTCATCACCTCAAAAAGAATCTCTGTACCCTTTAACTGTCACTCTGAATCCTCCATCTTCGCACCCTTAAGCAACAATCTATTTTCTTTATGTATTTGCTATTTTGAACATTTCATATAAATGGAATTATACTATATTGTCTTTTGTGACTGACTTCTTTCACTTAGCACATTTTCAAGGTTCGTCCATGCTGGAGTGTGGATTGGTACTCATGCCATTTTATGGCTGAATAATATTCCATTTTACTGTTATAACACATTTTGTTTATCCATTCATCAGTTGATAGACATTTGGGTTCTTTTTGATCTTATGAATAATGCTTCTGTGAACATTTGTGTACAAAGTTTTTCTGTAGACTTAAGTTTTCATATTCCCTTCAGCAGTGTATTAGGGTTCCAGTTTCTCCACATCCTCACCAACACTGGTTGGTTGGTTTGTTTTCAAGTCAGTATTTGTTCCTTTGGTGGTTTTTTTTTTTTTTTTTTTTTTACGGATGGGAATATGGAGGCAAATACTTGGTATTTTGACTATTCTAGCCATTCTAATGGGTATAAAGTGGTATCTCATGATGCTTCTGTTTATTTTTGGGGAAATAACCATTCAGATCCTTGGCTCACTTTTTAATTGTTATTTGTCTTTTTATTACTTACTTGTATGAGTTCTTTATATATTCCAGACTTAAGTCCCTTATTAGATAGGATTTGCAAATATTTCTCCCATATTGTGAATTATGTTTTCAGTTTCTCAGTAGTGTCTTTTGAAGCATGAATTTTTTAAAAAAGATGTATTTATTTGAGAGAGAGAGAGCGCATGCGTGCGCACACACAGGGGGAGGAGCAGAGGGAGAGGGAGAGAGAATCTTGAGCAGACTCCCCACTGAGCATGGAGCCTGACATTGGGCCACCTTGAGATCAGTACCTGAGCCGAAATCAAGAGTCAGTTGCTCAACCACTTGTGCTGCCCAGGCGTCCATGAAGCACAAAGGGTGTTCCCCCCCCATGGATTTTATTTATTTGACAGAGTGCATAAGCAGGGGGAGCAGGAGAGGGAGAAGCAGGCTCCCCGTTGAGCAGGGAGCCTGATGCAGGACTCAATCCCAGGACCCTGAGATCATGACCTGAGCCGAAGGCAGATGTTTAACTGACTGAGCCATCCAGGTGTCCCTGCACAAAAGTTTTTAATAATGATGTTCAATTTGTCCATCTCCTTTGTTGCTTGTACTCTTGTGTCCTATTCATTGCCAGAATCCATTGCCAAATCCAAAGTCACAAAGACCCTGTTTTCTTCTAAGAGTTTATAGTTTTGGTTCTTATATTTAGGCCTTTGATCCATTTTGAGTCAATTTTTTTGTACATAGTGTGAGGTAAGGTTTCAACCTCATTCTTTTGCATGAGGCTGTCCAGTTATTGTAACACCCATTGTAGGAAAGACATTCTCTACTGACTGGTCTTGGCACCTTTCTTGAAAATCATTTGACCACACATAATTTATTTCTCTATGTAGTAAACTCTCAATTCTGTTTTACTTCCCTCTTTTCAATCAGGATGTCTTTTATTTCATATACCCCTTTGTTAAATCTTTACCTTCTTTTGGCTTCATCAGTGGTTCTCAGAGTATAATCTCTGGATCCTTGAGGGTCTCAAGGAGGCTTTGAAGGGGGTCTGAGAGGTAAGACATTATTTGCCTTTGGTTGATATTTTCACTGATAGCTCAAAGGCATGGTAGGTAAAACTGCCGGCCACATTACAGGAAATAAGGCTGTGGTGATGTAGAAAATGGTTGGGGTTCAGAGCTGATGGCCAAGAAAGAATTCTTGAGATGTCTTTTATGCAAAAAGGTGGTTTTATTAAAGCATGAAGACAGGATCCGTGTGCAGAAAGAGCTGCACTGGGGTTATGAGGAGTGACTGATTATATGCTTTCAAATTGGGGGGGGGTTAGGGATAGCGTTAAGTCTCTAATTTTGGAAGCAGGGTTTCTGGGACCTTGAGGGGGCTAGCTGTTGTTAGGAAAAGGTCGTTTATTACTGCCTAACAAAACCTTAGTCATGAGACCCTTCAGATGTATATCGATGGGTCATATGCTTGGGGGATGATTGTTGACATACATCTTGGGGGGTAGAGAGAAGGGACGTTTCCAAAAGAATTTTTGTATGTTAAAGAAGACTTAACAGGATCTGGGACGGGGTGGTACTGGGATAATGTTAAGCTAAGGTTGCCTTTTTCCCCTAGCAAAGTGTTAACATGGAGGCAGCTGAGTGCCTAGAGGAAAGGAATGTCACTCTGCTTGTTTCAAGGACTTGTCAATATGTTGTAAGAAGTAAGGAAATTTAATTTTTCTTTTGCCTTTGCTTCCCACATTAGTGACACTAAGTTAATGTAATCTTCATCGCCAAGCACTTGCTGTTTGGCAAGTGATGTCTTGATGAAGCAGTGATAATTTTATTAAATCTCACCTCTTGTGTACATGTCTTCATGTATGCTGTGATGAAATGAGAAGCACATATAAAGCATTTCTCCTACATACTGCAGTGTAAGATGGTTGTCTTAAGGAAGTGTGATCATATGATTGAGTTTTAAGCCGAACAAGCTGCTCTTTTCATGACACACAGTTTTTAATTGAAAGAATGATTGACTCAAAGGTTATCCAGATTTGGTTATTTGGCAGACATTTACTGGAATGAATGAAGCAAGCATGTCACTTCAAAGAAGACAGTGTTAGTTACCAGAGATAAAATTGAGCTTTCAAGAAAAAATGAAAGTTTTGGAAAATTTGTACCTGTCGCTGTGAGTTTGAAAGCTGCCCAATAGAGTTTTGATGAGATTGAGGGGAATATTAATGATGTAATTTTTTGATATTCTGTAATGAAGTATGTCAGCATTAGAAAGATCTGTATAACTTAGTGATGTAGTATTTTCCGTAACACCATTGCATGATGTTACAAAAACATTTATGGGCTGAAGTTCGTTCTCTTCAGGGAGTGAGATAGATCGATTGATGGATTGTAATGTAACAGTACTGATATGATTTTAGATTTCATATTTCAGCTTAATCTTAAGAAATTAACAGTCAATGAGTTTGGGTGTAATATCAAAGAAGAATATCCAAAATTATCTGATAAAGCTGTTAAAATACTTCTGTTTCCATGTTCATATATATTAAGGATGGACTTCATACACTTCACTGAAAACAATATATGGCAACAAAGAGAAGGCAGATGCAGTTAATGAGAATCCAACTGTTTTCTAGTAAGCCAAACACTAAAGAGATTTTTAAAAATTTAGAAACTTGTCTCAAGCCATTGATTTTTTTTTAATAACAGAAAACAGGCAATGAATTTATTGTTTATAAACTAACACAATAAATACTGAAAGAAATAGGGGCGCCTGGGTGGCTCAGTTGTTAGGTGTCTGCCTTCTGCTCAGTCATGATCCAGGGTCCTGAGATCACGCCCCACTTCGGGCTCCGTGCTCAGTGGGGAAACCTGCTTCTCCCTCTCCCCGAGCTTGTGTTCCCTCTCTCGTCTCTCTCTCACTCTGTCACATAAATAAATAAAATCTATTAAAAAAACCCACCTGTTTAAAAAAAAAACGTAAACATAAGCTCTTTGAAATCTTCAGTTTCTGAACATGTAAGGTAATCCTAAAAACAAAAAGTTGGAGAACTGCTGGGCTGCATATTAAAATTTTCTTCTTCTTGACTCTGGTTTGTATTATTCTAATCCTTCAAGTGTGGAGATTACCCAAGGTTTAGTCTTTTGCTATGTATTTTATGAAGAAGTTGAAGTAAGGATTTTATCTGCTACCCTGATTGTATTATCTTTAGACAACTTTGAGTATATTTCTAACCCTGACCAATTTTTGAGGCATTAGTCTAGTGTCCTTAATTTTGTGCTAGACATTTCTATTTAAGTATCTTCCATTGTTCTCAAATTTCAACAAAAGTGAAACTGAATCCTTCATCTTGTTCTCTTATTTATCACGTTTGCTTCTTTACCAGAACCGTTCTTAATGATGTGAATTTCTCACACTGCAATCTATGTTAGTGCTTTTACTGCTTTTCAGACTTTATAATGGTGCTTCTGGAAGTTTAATGTACATATGAATCACTTGGAGATTTTCTTTAAAATGCAGATTCCAACTCTAGCAGTCTGGAATTTTGCCTGAAATTCTTCATTCCAGCAAACTTCCAGATGATGCTCATGCTGTTGGTCCTTGGAACACACTTTGAGTAGCAAGGCCACAGAATACTTTTAATTTCATTTATTCCATCCATTTTTTTTTTCTTAATACTGCTGTTGTAGCGTGTTTTAATTACTTAGATACAGTATGATTTCAGTCTTCTTAAATTTGCTAAGACTTGTTTTGTGACCTAACGTGATCTCTCCTGGAAAATGTTCTCTGTGCACTTGAAGAGAATGTCTGTTCTGCTGTTAGATGGAATGTTCTGTGCATGTCTGGTCCGTTTATTCTAAAGTATAGTTCAAGTCCAGTGTTCCTTTATTGATTTTTCTGTCTGATCTATCCATTGCTGAAAATGGAATATACAAGTCCCCCACTCTTACTGTAATGTTTTCCTTTCTTTCTTTAGATCTAGTATTTGCTAAATGTGTATTTAGGTACTTGAGGCTTACATAAGACAACTTACCAATAACAGTCCTTGTTAAGCTGATACCTTTATTTCGCTTGTATATAAAACCTCTTCCCTTTTACTGGCATCCCTCGGTTTTGTTTTTGATGCTACCGTTTATCTTTTTTTTTTTTTTAAGATTTTATTTATTTATTAGAGTGAGAGAGAGCACGAGTGGGGTGAGAGGCAGAGGGAGAGGGAGAAGCAGACTCCCTGCTGGGCAGGGAGCCCGACTTGGGGTTCGATCCCTGGGCCCTGAGGTCATGACCTGAGCCAAAGGCAGATGCTTAACCTACTGGGCCACCCAGGTGCCCGCCCCATTAATAACTTTTTATATCCTGTATCCATTAACAAATTGTAGCTATTATTTTTAATAGTTTTGTCTTTTAAGCTTTTGCTAGAGTTAAGTGATTGACATACCACCATATTATAGTAATAGATTATTCTGAATTTGACCATATACTTACTTTTACAAGTGTGTTTTATATATATATATATATATATATATTTAAGGATTTTATTTATTTGTGAGAGTGTGCAGGTGGGAGGCAGGGGCAGAGGGGAGAAGCAGACTCCGCACTAAGCGGAATTTGATCCCATGACCCTGAGATCGTGACCCCTGCCGAAAGCAAGAGTCGGATGCTTTGACTGACTGAGCGAACCAGGTGCCCCAAGTGTGTTTTATATTTTCATGTACTAATTAGTGTACTTTCATTTCAACTTGAATTCCTGTTAGCTTTCTATAAAGGCAGGTGTACTGGTGATGAACTCTCTCAGGTTTTATTTTTCTGGGAAAGTCTTTATTTCTCCATTTCTGAGGGACATCTTTGCTGGGTAAAGTGTTCTTGGTCCGTCCTTCCTTCCTTCCTTCCTTCCTTCCTTCCTTCGGCAGTTTTTTTTTCTGTCAGCACTTATTTAATGGATCATCTCAGTCTCTCTGGGCTTATATGAGGAATTTTTTCTCTTTTATTTTTATTTTTTTTAAAGATTTTATTTATGAGAGAGTGAGCACAAGCAGGGGGAGCGGAAGGCAGAGAGAGAGGGAGAAGCAGGGTCCCCGCTGAGCAAGGAACCTGATGTGGGCTGGATCCCAGGATGCTGGAATCATGACCTGAGCCGAAGGCAAATGCTCAATCAGCTGAGCCACCCTGGCACCCCAATTTTTTCTCTTTTAGAGGTAGTTTTATTATAATACGTATTGAAGATCTTTTTGAGTTGAAACTTTTCGAAGCTATGAACTTGAATGTCCAAATCTCTAATCACATTTGGGAAGTTGTCTGCTGCTACTTCTTTTTTAAATAAAATGCTGCCCCCCCCCTTTCCCTTTCTTCTGGGACTCCTCCAAAAATGCATGGATTATTTCTCTTTAATTGTATCCTATAGTTCCCATAGGCTTTCTTCACTTTTTTACTTTTGAATGTGTAATTTCAAAATTACCTACTCTCTACAGGTTGTTCCTTCCGCTTGATCATGTCTGCTATTGTTGCATTTTATTGCATTTTTATTCATTGTGTTCCTTAGGGCCACAACTTCTATTTGGTTCTTTTTTATAATATCTCTTTTTTAAAACTTCTCACTTTTTGTCTGTGTATCGCTTTTCTGATTTTGTTGTATTGTCTCTCCGTGTTTTCTTGTGGGTCACTGAGCTTCCTTAAAACAACTATTTCGAATTCTTTATCTGACAGATTGCAAATCTTTTATTTGGGGTTGGTTACTGGAAAATTACTGTTTATTTGGTGGTTTAATATTTCCTGATTTCATGTTCCTTGAAGTTGTGAGTTGCTGTTTTGCATTTGACAAGACGTCACCAGTTTTTACTGACTAGCTTCAGGAGAGCCATACCTTCTCTTAGCCTGTTGTGGATTCTGAAGTTTTTTCAGACCTTTGCTGGTCTGTATGTTCCTCATTTCTTATTTTCCCTTGGAGAGTATTCTTAAGTTTGTATGCTTTTTCTTGATCCTGCAAAGCTAAGACGAATGTGACAGTCTCTTGTTTGCTTTCTGTAGGGCAGTGCTGAATTGTCAAGTTTGTGTGCTTTCTCCCAGTTCTGTAGAGTCAGGATAGCTTTTTGCACTTGTTCACTAGCCATCTTCAGATGCTCGTGCTCTCTCTGCCCTTGGGGGTGAACACAGGAAGCTAGCTGCAGAGTGAGAGCATGTATGGGTTAGGTGTGTGGGAAGTTGGGGCTGACCGTTTACTAGTTGGCAGCATCCTCAGACAAGGCAGCTTGTGGGTGGGCTTCCCAGTGAAGTCTGAATTGCAGTTGGCAGGTTCCATATCCCATTTTATATCTTCTGAGAGCCCTGCTGTTCTTCCAGCCACTCCCCCACAGTGATATAGTACACCTCAATATTCTGGGTAGGGTAGGAATGAAATGGGTCTCTTTGTCAGTGTCGCACACAACTGGGGAAGCTGCGGGTTCACTTACATGGTCTCACTTTCCCCCAAGGAAGAAATCACAGGTTAAGAAGATCTATCCTGACACTATGCTGTGGGGACTATGGGGAAAGGGTGTGGCAGGTAAAGTGAAACTTTATTTTACCCTTTTCAATGTGTTATCTCTTGGATTTTTTTGTTTGTTTGTTTTTTGTTCCAGTGGTGTGGTAGAACTTCTCCACTGGACTCCCTAACTTCTTGAAAGGCACTGTTACGTACAGGTGATTGTCAAAATCAGTGTTCTTTGGGAGGAAGATAGTAGAAAATTCCCATTTTGCTATTTTGATGACCTCACTCTTGGCTGACATGCTTTATGCCACACAGACTTAGATTTGTCTTTTGTATGGTTATATCAAAATGGAAATAAACTTTAAGTACTAATTGTATCTGGCATTTTTTCCCCACTTAGCGTATGGTTATACGCTATTGTTCCTTATTAATGTATCGGTAGTCTGTTGCTTTTTAATGTTGAATAGAATTCCTTGTGGAGATATGCATGCACATGCGCTCACTCTCATGTATGTATATATAGATTGATCTACTCTTTGGACACTTAATTTGTTTCTACTTTAAGGCTCTTTAAATAATTTGTTGTTTTGTTCATTGTATTTTTTGTGTTGTGTTTGGTGACCTGCATATACTAATTCAATAGATTCTAGCTGCTCTGCAGTTTGTAGTTTACTGATGTCTCTTTAATTTTTTTGGTATGTAATTCTTTTCTGTTTTCATTTTTAAGGATATATTTTTAGGAGTCATTCCTCAGGATAACTTAGTGGTCTTGCTGTTTTTTTTTTGTTGTTGTTGTTTTAAGGACTGATTTAATCTTTAGGGTCCCATCTTCCTTTTTTTTCCCTTGCTATTTGTTGAAGAAACTGCTGATTCCATGGATCATTCAGACATAGAGGTTTTTCAGTCTGAATGTTGCTTATTGTATCCTTGTGTAATTATTTAATGGGTTTTTCAGTCTCTTCTATTTCTGTAATTTGATTATTAGATTTAGAGACTTGATCAGATTCAAATTAGGTTTCTTGGCAAGACTGTTTAATAGGATATGTTGTATTATTCCATCAGAGAGCACATAAGGTCATGTTGTGTGTTTTGTAATGCCAGCAGCCATTGCTATTAGTAGCAATGAATTCTTTAAAATATTAACATTTGATTTGTGGTAAGTTAGTCTTTTTTTTTTTTTTTTCTTAGAATCATCAAGTTATGTAATTAAAACTTAACTTTTGGGAGATTATTTCATACCAGTTTATAAAGAGCATCCTTGAGGCTCCTGGGCTGCTCAGTCAGTTAAGCATCTGCCTTTGGCTCAGATCATGGTCTCAGGGTCCTGGGATCGAGTCCCATGTCTGGCACCCTGCTTAGCGGGGACCCTGCTTCTCCCTCTCCCTCTGCCTGCCACTCCCCCTGCTTGAGGTCTCTCTCTCTGTCAAATAATTAAATAAAATCTTAAAAAAAAATAAAGAACATCCTTTTTTTTTTTCTTTCTGATGCATAGTTTTTCATTGTCAGGTTGGGTTTATGTTGTCCTCTATTGACAGACATTCAAGTTTTTTGTAATCTTCTGTTAATATGAACAGTGCCATGTTGAAAACCCATGAAGGTTATTTTGGGGGTGTGTGTAAGAAAAAGATGATTGAGGTGCACCTGGGTGGCTCATTCA
Organism: Ursus maritimus; assembly: GCF_017311325.1. Classification (NCBI taxonomy): domain Eukaryota; kingdom Metazoa; phylum Chordata; class Mammalia; order Carnivora; family Ursidae; genus Ursus; species Ursus maritimus. The sequence goes on from NW_024426774.1 coordinate 58,051,587, forward strand.
GTTAAGCAACTACCTTTGGTTCAGGTCATGATCCCAGGGTCCTGGGGTTGAGCCCTACGTCGGGCTCCTTGCTCAGTAGGGAGCCTTTTTCTTCCTCTCCCTCTGCCTGCCGCTCCCCCTGCTTGTGCTCTCTTTCTGTCAAATAAAATCTTCAAAAAAAAAAAAAATGATTGAGGGGCACCTGTGTGCTTGGTTGGTTGAGTGTCTGCCTTCGGCTTGGGTCACGATCCCGGGGTCCTGGGATCAAGTCCCACGTCGGGCTCCCTGCTTAGCGGGGAGTCGGCCTCTCCGTCTCCTCGTCCCCGTAGCTTGTGCTCTGTGTGTGTCTCTCTCTCTCTCTCTCTCTCTCACTCTGCTCTCTCTCAAATAAATAAATTAAAAAAAATAAATGATTGACTATTCAGAGGTTCAGTGTATTTTTAATTTTGGTAAATATACCCGATTTTTTTTCACTAATGTATGAAAGTACCCATTTTCTCCGGAGTTTACCAACTCTAGGTATTACTTAAACTTTGCAAACCTGGTAAGAGAAAAATAGCATTTCAGTGATGTGTTTGACCATGTTTGTATCATTTTTCTGTTTCTGGCCCATTCTTCTCTAATCTTTTGTTCGAGCTGAGAGAGATTACCCTACAAAGGCTTCCTAGTTCGTAATTTCTTTGAAGTTTGTTTTTTTGTTTTTGTCCTTAGTCTAAATGTCTTATATTATCTAATGTATCAGTTCAGAACGCTTTAAGAATGACAGTCTTTATTTCTGCCATCTTTAATGCTGTCCCATATTTCAGTTGAGTTGAAAGTCTCCCAAACTAACACATATTTTTAAAGTATTTCATCACTTTATATATTTAGATTTATTCATGTTCATTTCCTTCATTACCATTTCTTTTTCTTTTTGTTCCTGTTACTCCCCCTTCTACCCTTTTTTTGAGGTATCTTTTATTTTCTATCTATCTGTTAATTTTTTTACTTTTACATTCAGGCATGGTCTCCAATGGTAATCAAACATATTCACCATTACTCTTGAGGTAGGTTTACCTGGGTATAAAATTCTAGATTTGCCACCATTTTAACATTTTGAAGGTTTTATACTGTTCTTCGGATCAGAAGCCTGCTTCTCACTCTTGATTATTGATACTCCAGGTAGCATCTTTTTTCCTTTGGAGATTTATTAAAACTTGCTATGACAAATTTCAAATATATACAGAAGTACAATACATTTAACATATGAATAGTTGAAAGTTGTTTGACAATAGTTCATCCAAGTTCATAACTGTATAGTACCTTCTTAATTGTTTATGTTTATTTAGTTGGCCCTTTGACTAGCCTTTTATTTTAAAGATTTGTTTTTAAATTTCTTTTTTTTTTTTTTTTAAAGATTTTATTTATTTGAGAGAGGGAGAGCAGATACAAACAGGGGGATCAACAGGCAGAGGGAGAGGGAGAAGCAGGCTCCCCACTGAGCAGGGAGACCAACGAGGGGCTTGATCCCAGGACCCTGGGACCATGACCCAAGCTGAAGGCAGATGTCTAACTGACTGAGCCAACCAGGGGCCCCTAAAGATTTTATTTTTTAAGTAATCTCTACACCCAGCATGGGGCTGGAACCTGCAGCCCCGAGATTAAAAGTCACATGTTCTACTGACTGAGCCTGCTAGGCTCCCCTGAATAGCCTTTAAAGCGTGTCTTTAATTCCAGTGTAGTTGTACATCATTTAACACTTTACCTTTGAGGCAACACATTTTAAAGTACTTATGGTTTGCGTTTAATAGAATTTTTGACTGCATCTTGTTGCATTGTTTAGTGAGTTGGTCCTTAAATTTATTAGCATCTTTTTTTTTTTAAGATTTTATTTATTTATTTGACAGAGAGAGAGACAGCCAGCAAGAGAGGGAACACAAACAGGGGGAGTGGGAGAGGAAGAATCAGGCTCCCAGTGGAGGAGCCGGATGTGGGGCTCGATCCCAGAACACCGGGATCACGCCCTGAGCCGAAGGCAGACGCTTAACGACTGAGCCACCCAGGCGCCCCTAGCATCTTTTTTCTTTTTAAATAATCTCTCTGCCTGATGTAGGACTCAGACTCGTGACCCTGAGGTTGAGTTACATGTTCCACTGACTGAGCCAGACAAGAGCATCTTTTTTTTTTTTTTTTAAGTTTTACTTATTTATTCATTCATTTATTTTAGAGAACATGAATGAGGGGAGGGTCAAAAGGGAAGGGAGAGGGAGGGAATCCCAAGCAGACTCCATGCTGAGCGTGGAGCTGAGAGTAGGGCTCTATCTTTCAACCCTGAGATCATGACCTGAGCAGAAACCAAGAGTTGGACGCTTAACTGACTGAGCCACCCCGGCACCCCTATTAGCCTCTTTAACAGCTTTATCTTTCCTTCCCGTTCCCTTATTTAGCAGTTATCCAGTACCTTGTTTTTCTGTGTTTCAATTCTCTGAAACTTTGCACATGATGATCCTTCTGACCGGGAGTCCATCCTGGCTTTTCTGTCATTATCCCTCCTTCCTGCTGTCCTTTTGCTTCCCCCCCCTTTTTTTTAAAGATTTTTATTTATTTGACAGAGACAGTGAGAGAGGGAAGACAAGCAAGGGGAGTGTGAGAGGGAGAAGCAGGCTTCCTGCCAAGCAGGGAGCCTGATGCGGGGCTCGATCCCAGGACCCTGGGATCATGACCTGAGCCGAAGGCATACGCTTAACGACGGAGCCACCCAGGCGCCCCCTTTGCTTCCCTTTTTTCTAACTCCTGTCTTTCAGCATAGTTGTACTTTTTTAAGGAAACTTTGCTTAACTCTGCAAGACTGTGTTTTCATGTTCTCTTTTTTAGATTAAAAAAAAAAGGTGAAAAGAGTTGATCATTAGTTGTATAAAAGCAGATTTCTTTAGGTGTGATTAAGACAAAGAGTGGGAAATTTTATTTCATTTTATTTTTTGGGACGATTGGCAAATTAAAAAATCTGAAAAGTGTTCTGTGTTTAGATTGCCCTGCAAATTAAGTGTTCAAACTACTGTAATAGAAATCTGGAATGGAAACGATAGTGCACTGCTTTTGTTTCTTTTTAAATACAAGATAAAATACAGAACTCCATTCAGTGTACTGAAACCCTATAAAAAAGGCCCTATGTGAAAAGGTGGCTGAATGTGCATTAATATGTTTTAAAGTTAAGCATTAGTCGAGTGATTTCTCTATACCCAAGGAATAACTTAGGCCTGGAGTGCTGGCTAACCAATCCTCCTATAGTTGTTTGTACTTATTTTAGCCATTTTACCCACCTGGATTGGCCTCAGTGGCTAACCTAGGTGCTGGTGAGGATTCTGGATAGGGCCCAGCTTCTTATAGCCCTGTTCTTTTGAGACTTGCTGAGAATACCTTTCTTATGGGCTTCTAAGAGCCGGGGAACTGGAATTCTCTGAACCTGAGATACATGAGGTTTTGTTCAGCACCTTTGGCCTGGTCAGTGGTCATGAATTTTTTTTCCTTAGGTGGGATTGTATTTGAGAAGACCTGTTCCTTTTGCCTGTGTAAGATCTTAGTCATAGCTACCAGTGGTTTCTCACTAGACTTCTGCATTATACTTCCCATCCTCTAATGTTTCCTCTTGGAATTGTGCTTGTCATACTATCCATTTCTTCTTCTTCTTCTTTTTCTTTGTTTTTTTTAAGTAGGTTCCACACTCAAGGTAGAGCCCAGTGTGGGGCTTGAACTCATGGCCCTGAGATCAAGACCTGAGCTGAGATCACCAGTTAGATGCTTAAACGCCTGAGCCACCCCGGCACCCCCATACTATTGATTTCTGATCTTGAAGTTTTTATGAGCATTTTTTTTTTTTTTAAAGATTTTATTTGTCAGAGAACACAGGGGAAGTGGCAGGGCAGAGGGAGAAGCAGACTTCCCGCTGAGCAAGGAGCCCCATGCAGGACTGAATCCCAAGACCCTGGGATCATGACCTGGAGCGGAAGGCAGATGCTTAACCGACTGAGCCACCCAGGCGTCCTGAGCTTTTCTTTTTTTAACCTAAGTGGTGAGAACCATTTTCTTTTCATCCAGTACCTAGTCCTCTACCCCCTTGCATTGTGTCAGGTGGGTACTTTTAGTTACTGAATTACCTTCTCTTGCTTTAGGGGAATAGCCTCTCTGGTACCCCTTGGATATTGACCAATGTTGATGTTTCCATTTCTACTTTGGTCTCTCCTATTGGGCTATATTTGGTGTTCTGTAGGTCTGTGTGGACAGTCCCCCCACCTTGCCTGCCCTTTTTCCTGTCCTGGTGGTTGACCTTTTAGGGTTGGAATACAGTTCCTTCTCTATAGGGAATGGTGGGAGTATTTCGGGATAATGTTGCCTGACTGCCTGCTTTTATTGTCCTGTGGACTTTAGTGGGTCTGATTATTTATAAAGATCAGTGGCTTCTTTTAAAATGCATTCTGAGTTTCCCTATCTTTTTTTTTTTTTTTGGATTAATAAAATCTTTTTAGTTGTAAAAAAACAAGTAAATAATTTACCATCACAGTCATTTTTAAGGGGCACCTGGGTGGCTCAGTCGTTAAGTGTCTGCCTTCTGCTCAGGGTGTGATCCCAGGGTCCTGGGATCGAGCCCCGCATTGGGCTCTCTGCTCCGCTGGGAGCCTGCTTCTTCCTCTCCCACTCCCCCTGCTTGTGTTCCCTCTTTCGCTGGCTCTCTCTCTCTCTATCAAATAAATAAAAATCTTTATTAAAAAAATCATTTTTAAGTGTACAGTTCAGTAGTGTTAAGACTATTCTCATTTTTTGCAACAAATCTCTAGAACTTTTTCATCTTGAAAACTGAAACTCTGTATACCCATCAAACAACTCATTTGCCTGATAGCCACCATTGTACTTTGTTTCAGTTTGCCTGCTCAAGTTATCTCATTTAAGCAGAATCCTGCAGTATTTGTCTTCCTGTGATTGCCTTACTTAATATCCTCAGAGCTCATCCATGTTGTAGTATGTGGTAGGATTCCTTCCTTCCTTCCTTCCTTGCTTGATTTTATTTATTTGAGTGAGAGAACGTAAGCAGGGACTGAGCCACCCAGGTGCCCCTTCCTTCCTTTTTAAGATTGAATAATATTCCCATGTATATATACACAACATTTTGTTTATTCATTTGTTGCACGTTTGGGTTGCTTCTACTTTTTCCTGTTGTGAATAATGCTGCTGTGAACATAGGTTTACAAATACCTCTTTGAGATTGAGCTTTTGGTTCTTTTTTTAAAATGATATTTAAAAATTTATTAGAGAGCAAGCCAGCAAGAGCACAAGCAGGGGTTAGGGTCAGAGGGAGAGGGAGAAGCAGACTTCCCACGCAGCAGGGAGCCTGACACAGGGCTAGATCCCAGGACCCTGGGATCATGACCTGAGTCAAAGGTAGATGCTTAACTGACTGAGCCACCCAGGTGCCCCAGCTTTCAGTTCTTTTTAATATATATACCTAAGGGGTGCCTGGGTGGCTCAGTGGTTGAGTGTCTGCCCCTTGGTTTTGACTTAGGTTGTGATCTGATGGGTTATGAGGTTGAGTCTCAGTGGGCTCCGTGCTCAGCGGGGAGTCTGCTTGAAGATTCTCTCCCTCTGCCCCTTCCCCACTTGTCCGTGGGTCCTTGCTCTCTCCCCCCTCTCTAAAACAAATAAATCTTAAGAAAAATATATAAATATACTTAAAAGTGGGATTGCTGGATCATATAGTAATTATATGTTCGTTTATTTTTTTTTTTTTTAAGTAATCTCTACCCAGCGCTGAGGTCAAGAGTCATATACCCCATCAACTAAGCCAGCCTGGTGCCCCCATGTTTAATTTTTTGAGTAACTGCTGTGCTATTTTTCATAACAATTGCACCATTTTACATTCCCAGCAACTGTGCACAAGGATTCCGGTTTCTCTGCATCTTTGCCTATACTTGTTACTATGACGTTTTTCTTTATGGTAGCCAACCTATTACGATTTTTTCTTTATAGTAGCCAACCTAATTGGTATGAAGTAATAACTGTTTTTGGTTTTGATTTATGTACTTTGTTTTGAAATCTCAAAGTGTTCAGCCTTCCTGTTTTGTTCTTCTTTAAGATTGTTTTGGTTATTTGGGGTCTCTTGAAATTCCATATGAATTTCAGGGTGGAATTTTTTTAAACCCCCCCCCCCACACACTTTGGGACTTTGGTAGGAATTTTATTGACTCTAGATAACTTTGGGCAGTGTTGACACTTAACAATATTAAGTCTTGCGATCCATGAATATGAGATTTCTATTTATTTGTGTCTAATTTCTTTCCGCAGTGTTTTGTAGTTTTCAGTGTATAAGTCTTTTACCTCCTTGGTTAAGTTTATTCCTGAGTCTTTTATTGTTTTTGGTACTGTGGTAAATGCAGTTGTGTTCTTAATTTTCTCCACAGCCTGTTCATCATTGCTGTATGGCAGTGTTATGATTTTTGTGTGATTCTGTGTTCTGGTAATTTACTGAATTCATTTATTCTAACAGTTTTTTTGGTGGACTCTTTAGAGTTTCCTACATTTGTAAGATTATGTAATTTGTGAAAAGTGGTAATTTTACTTCTTCCTTTCCAATTCCTTTTTGCCTAATTGCTCTGGATAGATCTTCCAGTACTGTAGTTGAACAGAAGTTGTGAAAGTTACTTACTTTGTCTTGCTCCTCATCTTAGAGAAGATTGCTGTCTTTGACCATTGAATATGATGTTAGCTCTCTGGAGAGCTCTGGTTTGACCCTAATAGAATGTCCTTCCTTTCCTTTATTGGTTATGAGGTAGATACAATGAAATAATTTGGAAAGCTTCTGTTGATGAGCTATTGGGCTTCTAGGTGGGCCTTAGATGGGGACAGGTCTCTGACTACACATATGCTTTTTCCAGAATGTATTCCATTTTTCTTTTGTGTTTGGGAAAGGTGGGATTGTTGTAGCCAGTCAGATCCCTGTGTTTTCAGGCTGGGAAGGGAAAACTGGCATGGCGTACTATGTTTCTTCTTCTCTGTCCAGGTAGTTGACCCTTTAGGGTTGCAATATAATTAGTTAAAGGTTTCTTTCTTCTTTCTTAATGGCTTAGGTGCATTTTCTTGGTTTTCTCTCAGAATTTTTCTACGAAAGAGCAGAGTTAAACAAGTTTCTGGCAAGAGGGTGAGAATCCTTTCTGAGAGCCCTGCACCCCTTCCCTTGTTCTCCAGCTGTATCATTGCTGCAGTGCATGGGGTTGGAGGGCTTGCTGCTGAAATCTACAAACCCAGAGTTTGTTTTCAGTGGTTGCCTTTTCTCTTCCCTCAATATATCTTACTCTCTCTTGAATTTGTTGTCAAATGTGCTTGCAGGGTCTCAGGTACTGTTATCTTGTTAACCTTTTGTTTGGCATGTACTTCTGCCTTATGCCTTTTCCTCCTCTTCCTAGTCAAGAGAATTGTTTTTACCCCTTTTGATCTGTTCAGTATTACCAGAGAGAAGTATTCCAATCTCCTGTTTGGACTACCAGCATTTCTGGAGCTGAGTGTGGAAGAGTGCCATAAGGCTCAACATTGAGTATATAGTTTGGTCTAGAACAAGGTATTCTTTTTTTTAGACAAAAATTAAGCTCATACACAGTTGGTAGAAGAATATTAGTAAAATGTAAGATTTTTATTGGTTCTTAGGGGATTCCCCCCCATAGTACTAATGTTTTACAGTGATCCATGCAAGCTTTTCTGTGATTAAAGAGAAGAACCTGGAGGAGGTGGGGTGGGGGAAAAAATAGAAGACCCTACTACCAGTACATGAAGAAACTGTAACAGGGCTGACAGTCTTTTTTTTTTTTTCATCCAAAGCTGATAGTTCTAAGAAATGACTTTTTGTTGTGCATATAGTGATTGGTTTATTGCCTTTAAGGACCCCTGTTCCCTAGTTTGTAAAGCTATATATCGAGAAGGTGAAGTAGATGCAAAGTCATTAAGATGATGGATTAACGTGAGTGGTTATATTTGATCTTTAGTGTTTTGGGGAAATGATCTTTATTAGAATTGAATGCCTTCATGTCTCCATATCAAAAGATGATGCATGGACCTCATGGTTTAAAGCTGCAGAGGCTGATTGACACCAGTGCAATGCCAGTGGAGATTTAACTGTGCTAGTGTTTAAGTCAGACTAGTTACTGATTTTTGTCAGTGCTCTGGTCATAGGTTTTGAGTAGTTTTCTTCTAACCTTGTTTTATTGTTGTTAGCCTCCGCCGTCGTCATCGTCGTCTTCCTTTTTTTAAAGATTTTATTTGGAGAGAGAAAGCAAGCATGCACGCACATGCACGAGTGGGGGGAGGGGCAGAGAGAGAAGCAGACTCCCCACTGAGCGGGCAGCCTGACCCAGGGCTTGATCCCAGGATGCTGAGATCAGGACCTGAGCTGAAGTCAGATGCTTAACCAACTGAACCACCCAAGTGCCCCTAAGATTTTGTTTTTAGGTGATCTCTATACCCAGCATGGGGCTCAAACTCATGACCCCAAGATCAAGAGTCACATATTCTACCAACTGAGCCAGCCAGGCACCCCCACCTTATTCTTCAGTGCAAGATTTTGTGTCACATGAATCTTCTCAGGAATGCTTCCATGACATAGTAGGAAATGCCTGTACAGAGACATACACGTTTTCAGTATGATACTCCTGGCTTTTAGCTGCATGGTTTTCCAAAAATGAGATTTTTCGGGTTCAGCATCTCAGAAAGGAAACGATCTTTTGGTGGGGGCGGGGGAAGAGTGAGTGTGTGTGTGTGTGTGTGTGTGTGTGTGTATGTGTGTGTGTGAGAGAGAGAGAGAGAGAGAGAAGGGGAAAGACGGGGGATGTCTACCTGCTTCTTAATAAGACTTTAATATTTTTTAGCCCTACCTTTATTCCTGCTTTCAGAAGTACTCAGTGTTTCTAGTTCCAGAGCCTTTCTGAGATTTCATGGGAAAAAGTTAGCCTAGTTCTATTCCTCAGTATTAGGCTGATTTGTTTAGCTTACTGTAGTTTTTCTAAGTCAGGTGCCCTTTTCTTACACAATTTAGTTTTGCTTATGCCATTGTGCATTTATTTTCTCTTGTTGTTTTAATGGAGTTTGGGGAGGAAGTGGAAACAAAAGAGTATCCTGAATCTGGCATATTTAACTAGAAAAAATTAATTATGAAAATAGGTTAGACCCTTGGAAAAAAAACCCTAAAATAGATATACATGTACTTGCCAAATTTAATAGATGTTAATATTTTATATTGGCCTTTAGCTGTATCAATTTTTATTTCTTTTATAAAAAGTACTTCCTCTTGCCTGTCTTTGTATCTTTTTCCCCGGATGTAACCATTCTCTTGGTGTGGATGTGTATCATTACAGTATATGTATTTATACTATGATGGTGCATGAGTCCATAATAAGACAGTTTTTTTATGCGTGTTAAAAGTCAACAAATGGTATCAAACTGTCTATCCTTTTGCAGCTTTTTCACTGATCTTTTGGAATTTGAGTATTAGGCATTTTGATGAACAGATTCAGTTTATTTTTATTTTTATTTTTTAAAGATTTTTATTTGAGAGAGAGCTTGAGCAGTGGGAGAGGCGGGGGCGGGGGGGGGGAGAGAATGAATCTTTAAGTAGATTCCCTACTGAGATCATGACCTGAGCAGAAGTCACACGCTTAACTGACTGAGCCACCCAAGTGCCCCTTTTATTTATTTTTAAAAATATTTTATTTTTAAGTAATCTCTACATACAACATAGGGCTTGAACTCACAACCCCAACATCAAGAGTCATGAGCTCTACCCACTGAGCCAGGCACCCTGAGTTTCAGTTTATTAAGCTAATTATCCCTTTACTTTCTAATAGGCAGTACTTTTCATTCATTTCAGTTTGGGTTCTACTACTACTACTACAGTAAAACTAGGCTTTTTAAAAAAAAAAAAAAAGTCCCCTTCTTCCAGTTAAAATTTTGACTTAAAATATATTTTTACAAACTGCTCAGGAGTAAGGGATACATATGGTTGATATTTAAACTTTAGTTGCCAGTTCTGAAATAGGTATAGTATGAATGCTTATAAGAAATAAGTTCTGGGGGTGCCTGACTGGCTCAGTTGGTACAGTATGTGACCCTTGATCCCAGGGTTGTGTGTTTGAGCTCCACATTGAGTGTAAAGATGACTTAAAACATCAAATAAAACTAAGAAAAAAAAATTCTGGATAATGGACCTTACTCATTTTTTTTTTGTTTTAATTTTTTTATTTTTTTAAAAATTTATTTTCTTTTAAATTTTTTATTTTATTTTAGAGAGTGTGCGCTAGAGAGGGCACATGTGTGTGTGCAGGGCCAGGGGCCAGAGGCAAGGGGGAGGGGAGAATCTCAAGTAGATTCCTTGCTGAGCGTGGAGCCTCACTTGGGCCTTGATCCCGTGACCCTGATATCATGACCCGAGTAGAAATCAAGAGTCAGTTGCTTGACTGACTGAGCCACACAGGCACCCCAAGATTTATTTATCTATTTTAAAAGTCAGTTAACATATAGTGTATTACTGGTTTCAGAGGTAGAGTCAGTGATTGATCAGTTGTATGTAACACCCAGTGCTCATTACATCACGTGCCCTCCTTAATGCCTATCACCCAGGTACCCCATCTCCCCCTCTCCCCTCCCCTCCAGCAACCCTCAATTTGTATCCTGTAGTTAAGAGCCTCTTATGGTTTGTCCGCCTCTCTGGTTTTGTCTTATTTTATTTTTCCCTCCCTTCCCCTATGGTCCTCTGTTTTTTTCCTTAAATTCCACATCTAAATGAAATCATAGGATAATTGTCTTTCTCTGATTGGCTTGTTTTGCTTAGCATAATACCCTCTAGTTCCATCCATGTTGTTGCAAATAGTAAGATTTTTTTTTTTTGATGGCTGAGGAATATTCCATTTTGTGTGTGTGTGTGTGTGTGTGTGTGTGTATACACACATATACACTACATCTTCTTTCAGTGGACATCTGGGCTTTTTCCATAGTTTGGCTATTGTAGATATTGCCGCTATAAACATGGGGTGCGGGTGCCCCTTCGGATCACTATGTTTGTATCTTTCGGGTAAATGCCTAATAGTGTGCAATTGCTGGATCGTAGGGTAGCTCTATTTTTTAACTTTTTCAAGATTCTTATTTTTAAGTAATCTGTGCACCCAGTGTTGGGCTCCAACTCACAAGGCAAGATCAAGAGTCATATACTCCACCTACTGAGCTGGTTTAGCGTTGGACTCTTGATTTTGACTTGGGTCATGATCTCAGGGTTGTGAGATGGAGCCCTGTGTCAGGCTCTGTGCTCATTATGGAGTCTGCTTGTCCGTCCCTCTTCCTCTGTTCCTCCCCTTGCTCACGTGCATGTGCGCACATGTGCTCTCCTTAAAAAATTTTTAAAAAGTCTAAAAAAATAGAATGGAGTTGGCAGACCGTGGCCCAGTGTACCAGATTTTTCAGCTGCGGGTTTTTAACATGGCCATGGTAATTTGTTTACACATTATGTGTGGCTCCTTTTAAGAGGCACAGCTATCTAGGTGTGGAAAGAGACTCTATGGCCTGCTAAGCCTAAAGTATTTACTTTCTGGCCCATTAATGAAAAATTTGCTGACCAGATCTTGTACAATTAAACATTTACATTAGAAGATTTATCTGGACAACCTGTAGTTTCTGAACTTTTTTCCTTCCTGGATTTAACTTTAGATTCCTTTCCTAGTAGTACATATTGTATATGAAATGCCAGTATGTCAGTCAAGCTCCATTCAGGAAGTTGAAAGGTAATTTATTTAAGGGAAGTACTTACACAAATGTTGGAGGTAGAGAACAAATGGAATGTGGGTGATACCCAGAGATAATGATGATGACAATTATGATAACTGAGGAAGCAGCCAGTCTCCTTGAAGGCTAGGGAAACAAAGGAAAAAGGATTGTCAGAATCTAAGAATCACTTAGAATCACTTGGAGGTGGGCCCTGTGAAGGAAGCTAGGACTTAAAGGAAGGGATGCTGTCTGGCTACTTCTGGTACCTCTGAGAGGAGTACCATGAGTTTGGTTTTTCGATGCTGCCACTTGGAATCTGTGCTGCTGCTGAGTGACGCTTTCATATACAGAAAGCGAACACGTCCTTGGTCTCCTCCTGCCTTCTAGTCTTCTAGTGCCATGTAGGCAGTGGAGGAAGATCTTAACAGGAAGTAGCTGGAAATGAGAAATGTAGTTTGTGGAGTTCCAGCCCCAGCATCACAAAGCATAGAACAGAAGGGGGGATTTGAGGTAGAGAGACAGCACTAGAATAACTGGCAAAGCATCTTTTCTCTTGCTCCCCCAATACATTGTTAAAAAAAATACATATATACGTATTTTTATATTAAAAAAAATATATATATGAAATATTTGCCTTTAGTTTAGGCCTTTTTCTTTTTTTAAGTATTGGCTTTAATTGGTTTAGCATTACTTATTCCTAATATTAAAAAGTGTTTTTTCTACTTTATTTCAGTATCAGATATAGAAGGTGGTGATGGACTGCAGCTCAGAAAGGAACATACTCTCAAAATATTTGCTTATATCAATTCCTGGACACAGAGGTATGCATCTTTAAAGTACTTTAAAGACTAACTTTGTGAGTTGTACTTCAAATTGGCATTGTTTGTCATGAAATTTCCCTTTTAGAATGTTGGGTTGTATACCTATGGTCAATAAATGACAGTTTATCAGTATTTATTAAATCTTCTTCCCTCCTTAAAGAGGCCACTCATGGTTTTGCAGAATAAAAGTCAGTTTCTTTAACTCTTTAATTATTTAGAAACAGGAGAGTGAATAAGAGTCTAAAAATAATTGAGAGATTAAAGACTTTTTATTGGTGTAGCTGGAGACCTTTAACAAACTTAAACCATTAAGAAAATCAGTATTGTGGTAATGGACACTTTGACCCTACTGGAAGCTACTTGTTATTCCATTTGCATAATATATAGGTATATTAGACCAATTTTTAAGAACTACATATATTGAATATAAAGAATAAAACTTCAGGGAACACAGTAATTAATATAATCATAATTTGTAGCAAGAATTTGCAAGTTCCTGTTCCCTTAACATGATTTTAGCAGATCATAGCTAAAGATTCTTTTTTGCTTGTGTGCCTATCTTGTTTATTAGTCTTCTAAAATTTTTATGGATAAAGAATGCTTGAAGCTTTGTGTGCAGTGATTAGTGAACATGTTAAGTGCAGCCAACATAAATAAATGTCGTGAGGCCTACAGTCTAGCTGATCATAGAGTTTATCTTCAAATCTCAATTTTTCTACAGTAACATTAGTTTTTCTTATGTTTTTTCTTTGTCAGTTAACTTGGTACACATATTTTTTCTACAAATTGTAGATTTTTTACATGCCATCATTATTGGCATCTCTTTTCTGAGTCTTCACCAGCTGAATTACTTTCAGCTAAGTTTACTAATTGTTACTGTTCCTCTGTTCCTTTCATTATGGGTAAGGTAGATGATTGGATATTTCATAATACTAATGTTAATGATTCAAAATTAACATCAATATCCAAAGGATTTGCTGAGAAATGTTACATTTGAGTAATAATTTTGGATTTATTTATTGTAACTACAGCTAGGTAGCAACATGTTATGCCGCTAAATAAAATGAAATCCAGAGAAATGATGCAAATTTTTTTTTAATGTCTCACACCTAGTTATTGGTGGTGCTGGGTGGGGGTTACATGTTCCCATTTCTAGTCCACTTTTATCATTGATATATACTCTTAATCCTTGTATCAGGAATTTTTAAGCTGGAGTGTGGATGGCAATGAAATCACAAAGTAAATAATTGATATGTACACTTTTAGGCATAATTTGTAGGTTTCATCAGAATGTCTAAAAATGTTTGCCCCCAAACTACAGAGATCCACTTACTTTTATCTATTGTTGCTGTATAGTGGTTAAGAGTGTGGCTGTTGAGCCAGATTGACGTGGCTTCAAGTCCTGCTTTCTCATCTGTTTATTAGATGATTATGACAAACTAGTTAACTTGTAAATTCTTGCTTCATTTGTGAAATGAGAATAATAATGTCACTACTATTTTAGGTTGTGAAGAGACCAAGTGCTTAGCACAGTACCTGACAGAAGATCTTAATAAACACCTGTTTTAATTAAAATTGTTAAAATTTATTTCAGAAAATGATACATATGTTGAAGGTTATGTAAGCTAAAGTGTGAAAAGCTGAACTAAAAAACAATTTGTAACCTGTATCATTTTATTCACATGTCAATAAGTATGAGCAATTTTTTAGCTGGTGGTAAAAAAGTAGAATGTTCATTGTTCATGCTGAAGAAGAGACAAGTGACAATAAAATATCCAGGTGGATCACAGTGTTTTGTGATAAATTTTTGTCTAGGGGCACCTGGGTGGTGGCTCAGTTGGTTAAGTGTCTGTCTTTGGCTCAGGTCATAATCCCAGGTCCTGGGATCGAGCCCTGCGTCGGGTCCCTCCTCCACGGGGAGTCTGCTTCTCCCTGTACCCGTGTGCTCTCTCTCTCTCTCAAATAAATGAACAAAAATCTTAAACTTTTTTGGGGGTCTATTTTCCCCTCCCCCTCATGTCTCTGACCTTCCTCAACTTCTTTTTGGGGCATCAGAAAATTCTGCTGCCTAGATTAAGATGGTAGTTCTTATAGTTGATAAACAGCAATTTAATAAGGCGTGGTTAATGTTCGAAAGAGATTGTTAACTTGGGGGCCTATGACCATGGAAGTCCATAAATGTACATTAGCACTGATCAACTCATGACATTTCATACAAAATGTTCTTAATAGGTTTCCTGGGAGGAAAGTGTTAATAGTTCTCATTAGATTATCAGTGGTCAAGAATCATTATTCTATATTGACTAGAAGATAGGTAAAGGAGCATATTCACTTAAAAATAGTATATTGATAAGAATTTAATTTTTATAAGCATTACAACTGTATTACTATTTTATTTTCCTCCTATTTAAGTATGCACTCATTGTAAAAGTCTGAGAAAATAAAGAGAATCAAAGTAAAACAAAACAAAACAAAGCTGCTACCACCTGGAGTAACAACTGGTAATTTTTTTTGTATAGCCTTGGCATGAGCTTGTGAATCATAGTTTGTTTTTTTTTTTTTACAAAAATGTGATTTTACTACATCTATGTTTTATAATCTGATTTTTCATTCACAGTCAACTATAATTAATCTCTCCATGTCATCAAATATCATTTTTCATTGCTGTTTAACAGTCGTATATCTGCCATTGTCTGTAAGATCAGGAAAGTTGTATATGTTTGTTTAAAAGGTTATCGTTTTATTAATACTGCAGTTGGGACTGGAATGGGAGGAAAACTAATTCAAAGTGGAGAGAAAAGATTAAGAGAATAAATTGAAGAATACAAGTTAATGAAAGCATATAAAGGTCTGAAAGTAATATGGATGATAAAAACATTGGATAACATTGTTTTTTTTTTTTTCTTTCCTTTTTTTGACTCGTTAAAACTTACCACAAAACTGGCTTGGGTTTCTGTCTTGTAAATTCCACCTTCCTTACCAGGCTTTCAGGCCCTTCATTGTCTCCTACCAATCTACTTTTTTTTTTTTTTTTAAAGATTTATTTATTTATTTGACAGAGACAGCCAGCGAGAGAGGGAGCACAAGCAGGGGGAGTGGGAGAGGAAGAAGCAGGCTTCCAGCAGAGCAGGGAGCTTGATGCAGGGCTCGATCCCAGAACCCTGGGATCAGGCCCTGAGGCGAAGGCAGACGCTTAACGACTGAGCCACCCAGGTGCCCCTACCAATCTACTTTTTAATTTTGTTTCACGATTTGTCTTCTAAAAGAATTCTGGGTGCCAGCAAGGGTGAGGTTCTATCAGCTTTTTGTATTTTTAGGCTAAAAATTGTATCTTTCATAGCTGTCATTTGTGGTGGATAAATGTTCAAGGCTGTTCCTTTTATTTTTTCATTGTTTTAATAAACTTATATTTTTTAAAGTAAACTACATCCAGTGTGCAGCTTAAACTCATGATCCCAAGATCAAAAGAGTAACATACTTTATTGACTGAGACAGCCAGGTGCCTCAGTAAACTTTATTTTTACAAACAGTTTTAGTAGCTGTTGCTTTCGAATAGATTATGTTCTACACTCTCTAAGGCTCTGCCTTTTATTTTGGCATTAAGAAATTTGGGGATATTGATAAATTCAGGGGGGTATTGATATTGACCACTATTTAAAGTAGTGCTTTTCATGAATTAGTTCATAAATAAAAACTTTTATTAAAGTTAGTTACCATGGATTAACAGTCCTTTCAGCGTACCAGGCCATGGTACTATGGCCAGGGAAAACGTTAGATCCATTGGAATATGTGTTGTTAGATGGAATTGTAGAATCAAAGTTAAAAAATAATTTAATTTTGATATGTAGATTCCTCATGAATATTGAGTTAAAATTTTTTTTGTTAATTGGAGCTATGTATTTTATGCTAGGCATTTAGAAATTTTATCTTTTTTTTAGATTGTTTTCCATTTTTAATTCCAGTATGGTTAATATACAGTGTTAAATTAGTTTCAGGTGTACAATATAGTGATTCAGCATTTTTATATATTAGTACTCATTAAGATGAGTACACTCTTAATCTACTTCACCTATTTCACCCATTCGTCCATCCACATCCCCTGTAGTATCCATCAGTTCTTTATAGTCAAGAATCTGTTTTTTTATTCCCCCCCTTTATTTGTTTGTTTTTCTTAAATTCCACGTATGAGTGAGATTATATGGTATTAGTCTTTCTCTTACTGACTTATTTCGCGTAGCATTATACTCTCTGGATCCATCCATGTCCTTGCAAATGGCATGATTTCATTCTTTTTTTTTATTCTTTATTTAAATTCAATTTAGTTAACATACACTGCATTATTAGCTACCAGGGTAGAATTTAGTGATTCCTTGGTTGCATGTAACACCCAGTGCTCATTATATCCAGTGTCCTTTTTAATTAATGCTCATCACCAAATTACCCCTTACTCTGATCTACCTCCCCTCCAGCAATCCTCTTTGTTTCCTAGAGTTCAACATCTCTTGTGGTTTGCCTCCCTCTCTCTTTTCATCTTACTTTATTTTTCCTTCTCTTCCCCTGTTTTGTTCATCTGTTTTGTTTCCTAAATACCACATATGAGTAAAATCATACCACATTTGTCTTTCTCTGACATATTTCACTTAGCATAGTACCCTCTAGCTCTATCCTGATTCTTTTTCTTATTGGTGAGTAATATCGTGTGTGTGTGTGTGTGTGTGTGTGTGTGTGTGTGTATGTGGTACATCTTTATCCATTCATCTATTAGTGGACACTTGGGCTGCTTCCATAGTTTGGCTGTTGTAAATAATGCTGCAATAAACATAGGGGTGCGTGTATCCTTTCAAATTAGTGTTTTCGTATTCTTGAGATAAATACCCAGTAATGCGATTATTGTATCATAGGGTAGTTCTATTTTTAATTTGTTCAGGAACCTCCATAATGTTTTCCACAGTGGCTGTGCCAGTTTCTATTCCCACCAGAGGGTTTCTTTTTCTCCACATCTTCACCAACAATTGTTGTTTCTTGTGTTTTTTTGGCCATTCTGACAGGTGTGAAGTGATATCTCATTGTGGGTTTGATTTGCATTTCCCTGATGATGAGTGATGTTGAGCATCTTTTCATGGGTCTGTTGGCCATCTGTATGTCTTCTTCGGAGAAATCTCTTCGTAACTTCTGTGCATTTTTAATTGGATTATTTGTGTGTGTGTGTGTGTGTGTTGAATTGTATAAGTTCTTTATATATTTTAGATACTAACCCTTTATCAGATATGTCATTTGCAAGCATCTTCTCCCATTTGGTAGGTTCTTTTTTAGTTTTGTTGGTTGTTTTGCTGCACAGAGACTTTTTATTTTGATGTATTCCCAATAGTTTATTTTTGCTTTGGTTTCCTTTGCCTCAGGAGATCATCTAGAAAGATGTTGCTATGGCTGATGTCAGAGAAATTACTGCCTGTGCTCTCTTCTAGGATTTTTATGATTTCAGGTCTTACATTTAGGTCTTTAATCCACCTTGAGTTTATTTTTTGTGTATGGTGTAAGAAAGTAGTCCAGTTTCATTGTTTTGAATGTAGCTATCCAGTTTTCCAACACCATTTGTTGAAGAGACTGTCTTTTTCCCCATTGTATCTTCATTCCTTCTTTGTGGAAGATTAATTGACCATGTAATCATGGGTTTATTTTTGGGCTTTCTGTTGTATTCCATTGGCCTGTGTGTTTTTGTGCTAGTACTTTACTGTTTTGATAACTACTGCTTTGTAATACAACTTGAAATCTAGAATTGTGATACCTCCAGATACCTTTTTCAAGATTGCTTTGTCTATTTGGGGTCTTCTGGGGTTCCATACAAATTTTAGAATTGTTTGTTCTAGTTCTGTGAAAAATGGTGTTGGCATTTGGATAGGGATTGCATTAAATCTGTAGATTGCTTTGGGGGTAGTATGACAACATTTGTTCTTTGAACCCGTGAGCATGGAATGTCTTTACATTTCTTTGTGTTGTCTTGAATTTCTTTCATCAGTGTTTTATAGTTTTCAGAGTATAGGTCTTTCACCTCCTTGGTTAAGTGTATTCCTAGGTATTTTATTATTTTTGATGCAGTTGTAAATGGGGTTGTTTTTCTTAATTTCTCTTTATGCTACTTCATTATTAGTGTATGGAAATGCAGTGGATTTCTGTACATTGATTTTGTATCTTATGATTTTACTGAATTCATTCTTCAGTTCTAGTTTTTTGATGGAGTTTTTAGGGTACTGTATATATAGTGTCATGTCATCTGCAAATAGTGAAAATTTTATTTTCTCCTTACCAATTTGGGTACTTTTTTCCCCCCTCCTTTTTCTTATCTGACTGCTGTGGCTAGGACTTCTACTACTATGTTTAATGAAAGTGGTGAGAGTAGACATCTTTACCTTGTTCCTAACTTTAAGGGAAAAGCTCTGTTTTTCACCATTAAGCATGATGTTAGCTGTGGGTTTTTCATATTAAGGCCTTCATTATGATGAAGTAAGTTCTCTCTAAACCTACTAGTATGTTCTTTAAACGTAAGCAATCTCCACTCAATCAGCACATAACTCTACTTGGGTAAGAAAGTCTTATTAGGCTGATAGTAATAGGGGTAGGACTAAGGAAAAAAATAGGATAAGCTTAGAATAGTGGAAGGGTATGTCTGAGTTTAGTGTATAAATAGATGTAATGTGTACAGAGTTTAAAAGTAAACAGAAAAAGGCCCGTAATAAAGTTCATTGTTCCCTAGCTCCTCAACTCCCCTTCTTCTTTCAGCTTTTTCAGATGCTGGCTTTGATATTAACCTCTGTATTCTGAAATAGTGTTGTTATACTGCTGTTACTTCATGCATCAATTTTAAGTAAACTCTGTGAACTTTCTTTTCTGATATATAGAGATTACATTTTTTTATCCTTCCCTATTTTCTCAGGGTAATTCTAAAAATAACAATTCTGGTCAGCGGCGAGCCAGAAAAGGTTCTATGGCTCATTTTATATTTTACAAGAAATAAATTCTTGTTTATCTTCTGTTATCTTTTTGTTTCCTGGAGTTTACTGACTTGTTTTTAAGTAGTTTTCCAGTTGTGGATCACTAATTCTTGCCAAACTCTTCAACCCATCTTATTACTAGTTTTTACGTTTTTATGCATCATTATGTGATCTGTTATTTCCTTCCCTTTCCCCTTCCTGAATCTTCTTTGGCCTTTATCTTCCTACTCCATTTGTTGGTTTCTCATTAGGGGTACTAAATAGCTCTCCTCTCTTCAGATAATCTGTGAAATTTCTTTTGCTTTTCTGTTGTTTTGGATGTCGAGGTTCCTGGATTCCATGTTGACATCTTTATTGGTTTACTATTTTTGGTTTGTCAGAATGACATCTTTTCTGAGAAGGGGTCCATGGGAGACAAATGTTTTTTAGACCTTCCAGGCTGAAAAGTTTCTG
Source organism: Ursus maritimus (assembly GCF_017311325.1). Lineage (NCBI taxonomy): Eukaryota > Metazoa > Chordata > Mammalia > Carnivora > Ursidae > Ursus > Ursus maritimus. Next base: position 58,071,595 of record NW_024426774.1, read on the forward strand.
TTCTACCCTTAATCTTATTGAAGACTTTTGGATACAGAATTCTAGGTAGAGATGATTTTTTTTCAGAAATTTAAATGTATTGCTCCATTGTGTTCTACATTCTTTCTGATACTGCTTTGAGATTTTTAAATTTATTTTTATTTAAGATTTATTTTTTATTTTAGAGAGCTCATGCTCTCTCGAGCTCTCTCTCTAAAGGGGCAGAGGGAGAGGGAGAGAGAATCTGAAGCAGACTCCCTGCTGAGCATGGAGTCGTTGTGTGGCTCAATCTTACGACTCTGTGATCATGTCCTGAGCTAAGTCAAGAGTCAGACGCTTAACCTACTGTACCACCCAGGTGCCGCTTATTTTTATTATTAATTTTTTTTAAAGTAAGCTTTATGCTTACCGTGGGGCTTGAATATACGACCCTGAGATCAGGAGTTCCATGCTCTGCAGAGTGAGCCAGGCAGACCCGCCCCGCCTGCCTGCCCAGTATTGCTTTGGAGAAATATTAGCTATTTTTATTCCTGAGCTTTTCCTTGTCACTCTTTCCACTCTCTGTGAAAGCTTTTAGGATGTTTATTGCCCCCCTCAGCTTCAGTAATTTCATGATAGATGTTTTGGTGGGCTTTTCAGTTCTGAAGTTTTTTATTTCATAATTTCTTCACTTCGATATTTTCTACTCTTCTTGGAAGTATTATAAGTCAGATACTATATCTCCTTGATTGATGGTATACTTTTTCTCCCCATTATCTTTTTTTAATCTGTTCTTTCTAGAACATTTTTTCACTTTCACCTTCTGGACCTTCTTTTGAGTTTTACAGATTGGTATACTTTTATTTATTTTCATTTATTTTTAAGTGTTACTTATTTAATCTCTATACTCCCATGTGGAGCTTGAACTCACGACCCTGAGATCAAGAGTTGTGTGTTCTTCTGTCAAATTGCTATAATTCTAATTGGTTTTTAACTTGTGACTGATAGATATGCAAAAGCTATGTAATGTATATTTGAACACATTGAAGGGCTCTATTTTGTAGTTTGAATGCGGTTTTTAAATGGTACTCTGTTCTTGTTTCAGTAATCCAGTATCTTTTTTGTCTCTGAGGATATAAATTGATTAAAAAACCTTTCTTCTTCCTGCATTTTTTCTACTTTCTCTGAATTTCTTTTTACCATTTGTTTTGATCTGCCTTTCACGATCCAGCTTTCCTCGCAAGTCTTATTGGCTATCCATTCATGGTTAAGAGATGGGCACTGAAATACGGATCGGAAGTTCTTTGTGGGTGGGGGTATCTCAGATGTTAGGCTACACTGTAGGATGGTAACGTGGTGAGAAAGCTTCATCACCAGAGATAAATGGGCTTTTCTCTTAGATATTCATATTCTCTAAGAGAAATATCTTTAAGTCTTTGGCCTTGGGTTATTTTAGTCTGGTTGATGGTCAGGGAAGGTTAGTTGGGGAGGTTCACCATTCAGTCATAGTATCACTTAATCTTCTGTTTATTGTATTATTATTATTTCTGCCTTCTTTAGCATCTAGTGTTCCTGAGTTTATCTTGTTCATTTCATGTACCGGAAAAACTTCTTGTTTCCCAAGTAGAGAATAGTATCATGGCTGTCTGAGTTGGGAACCTGCAGGTTTTAACCGTACCTTTCATTTAGTCCTGTTTTCTGCCTATGCTTCATCTCTGCCTTTAGATGTATCTTGATGCTCTTTATTCCTGAGCCTTTTCAGTGTTCTGTAGGGTGGGTATTTTTGCTGATAAATCTTTCCGTAGCACCTTCCAAGTTTATTTCGTCCTAAGTCACTCACTATTCCTCCCTTTTCTGTCGTCCAAAATTTGTTGGCTATTTGTTACTTCCATTATCTCTTTCCTTATGGAGTTAAGGATCTTTTTTTCTTTTAGTATTTTTGTAGTGGGTTTTTAAACAGATGAGAAATAAACTTTAGTGTAAAATGAACCTGAGCTTAACTGAAAGTGATGTTTATTTAAAAACACTTTCTCCTTCTGCATTGTGGGTTAGGGGTATAGAGAGAAATGCTGTATTGAGCATTCAAATATCTAGACTTTACAGAATGGAGTGTCATACAATAAAGTGTATAACTTAACATAATTTTTTTAAAGATATATGTGTGTGTATTTGTGTATCTTCACTTAGACTGTCAGCTCTCCTTGAATTTGTATATTTTGGATCTGTATGTACCTAGATTCAGTTCTGTGTTACTTTGTCCTTTTTTTTTTTTTTTAAATTTTATTTGACAGAGAGCACAAGCAGGGAAGTGGCAGGCAGAGAGAGAGGGAGAAGTAGCCTGCGCATGGAGCAAGGAGCCCGATGTGGGATTCAGTCCCAGGACCCTGGGATCATGACCTAAGCCGAAGGCAGATGCTTAACTGACTGAGCCACCCGTAGTATTTTTGTCTTTTTAAGATTAGTGTCCTAGTCCATTAAATGCCCCTATTGCCTGCCAGTGAATTTTTAAAATAAATTTGATTGGCTCTTTGACTCTCCTAATCCAAATTGGACTTCAAGGTGTTTTTTGGAAGGAACTAAGATTCCTTTTGCACTAAAGAAAGATATTCAAGGGGCTCCTGGGTGGCTCAGTCAGTTAAGTGGCTACCTTTGGCTCGGGTCATGATCCCAGGGTCCTGAGATCGAGCCCCAAATCAGGCTCCCTGCTCAATGGGCAGCCTGCTTTTCCCTCTCTACTGCTTGTGCTGTCCCATGCTCTCTCTCTCAAATAAATAAATAAAATCTTTTTAGAAAGGTACTCAAATGTATAGTTCTTCACTTTGAACTTGGATTTTCTTGAACCTAAAGAAAAACTGTTTATAAGAAAAACTTCAGGGGTAATATGTTAATTTTTCTTCTTGTAGAAATTATGGTAATACAGAATTTTAAAAGTGGAAGAGTTCTTAGAAGTAAACTCCCTTTCATTTTGCCACTGAGGAGACAGGCCAGATGTATTATTTATCTATTTCTGTGTAACATACTACTCAAAAAGCAGTATCTTAAAACAGCAATAAACATTAATCCTCAGAGTTTTTATGGATAGGAATTTGGGAATGGCTTTGCTGATTGGATTGGGCCTGGATTTTTCAGGAGGTTGTAGTCAAGTTATTGGCCAGGTTGTAGTTATCCCAAGGCTTATGTGGGATTTGGTGGGTCTGTTTCCAAGTTGGCTCACTTAACTTGGCTGGCAAGTTGGTGCTTGTTGTTAGTGGGACCAGCGCTCAGTTTTTTCTCCTGTGGACTACAACATGAGCTGCTTGACTATTTTACAACATGTTAACTGGCTTCCCTCAGAGCGAGTGATCCAGAAGAGAGTACGACTGAGTGGCAGTGTCTCTTATGACCTAGTTTCAGATGTCACACAGTCATTTCTGCCACATTCCATTCATTAGATGTTAGTCATTAAGTCTGTTCCACAGTCAAGGGGAGGAAAATTGGGCTTCCCTTTCTAAAGGGAAGAATATTAAAGAATTTGTGGCTATACTTCAGATCTGCCACACTTGGAGAAATGATGTTAACATGGCCATATAGGGAGTTGGTGTTTTATTTGGACTACAATAGAGATCATTTAATTTGCTAATATAACTACAAATTGTAAGTAATAGTTTACTCTGTCATTGGCTGTGGTCATTTTTTAAAAATATTTTATTCATTTATTTGAGAGAGAGGGAGTATGCGTGCAAGAGAACACAAGTGGAGGGAAAAGGGTGGAGGAGTAGAGGGGGAGGAGAGCCAGGCTCCCCACTGAGCAGGGAGCCCACCGTGGTGCTTGCTCCCAGGACCCCGAGATCATGATCTGAGCTGAAGGCAGGCATTCAACCGACTGAACCACCCAGGCTCCCTGTATGTAGTTATTCTTATAATATGGTACTTGAGTATCATTTATTTGATTTACCAGACTCTTTAATCATTCACGGTATTGCCAGGCATTATGCTAACTGAACACGTCTAAGAGAGCTAGATTTGTTTGTAATAATTACTGACTCTTACTGTATTTTCACACACACACACACACACACACACAAACACACACTGAAGGGTGTTGAGTGTATGTGTTATTCCTAAATGCTATCGATCAGCCAAATAGTGTAGGAATGCCCTTCCCAAGTTAGCTTTTAAGCAAATTACTATTATTTTTTTAAGATTTATATATTTACTTAGAGTGAGCAAGCAGGGAGAGGGCCAGAGGGAGAGAGAATCCTGAAGTAGGCTTGCTGCTAAGCATGGAGCCAGATGCGGGGCTTGATCCCAAGACCTTGAGACCATGACCTGAGCTGAAATCAAGAGCCAGCTGCCCAACCAACGGAGCAACCCAGGCGCCCTGCCTTCAAGCAAATTATTAATGTTAAAATACAGCTTTTTTATAAACTACAAATTCCTTTATGTAAAAATAAACAATTAGCTTTACTAATAAGGTTTTTTAGCCTGTTTCCTGATAGACATAAACATACATTTAGTACTCAGTACTTAGAGAAGCAAAGATATATGTGACAGTTCTTGTTTTTAAATAGTTCTTTGTGTAGAAGGGCAGATAAATACAGGCATAAAATTGAAGACTGTAATTGTCAACCTAATATGGTGACTTTTTACTACCCAGAGTACCAGTTTTTGGTGGGATGCTCTCTTTATAAATTACTGTTGTGCTACCCTGTCAGGAAGGAGGAGGTAAAAACGGGGGGTGGGGGTGGGGGTGGGGAGTACTTTAGTATTTGCTTATTTTTATATTTTATATTACTTACTTAAAACACATAATGGTTGTCTCTCTAGAAGGTATTAATCTATTGAAAAAATTTTTTTCTCTTATAGGCAATGTCTGTGCTGCTTCAAGGAATATAAGCATTTGGAGATTTTTAACCAAGTAGTGTGTGCACTTATTAACTTAGTGATTGCCCAAGTTCAAGTACTCCGGGACCAGCTTTGTAAACACTGTACTACTATTAACATAGATTCCACGTGGCAAGATGAGACTAATCAAGTGGAAGAACCACTGAATATAGAAAAAGAGTGTAAAGAAGGAAGTACAGAAAGACAAAAATCCATAGAAAAAAGATCAAACTCTACAAGAATTTGTAATCTGACTGAAGAGGAATCTTCAAAGAGTTGTGATCCTTTTAGTTTATGGAGTACAGATGAGAAGGAAAAACTCTTACTATGTGTGGCAAAAATTTTTCAAATTCAGTTTCCTTTATATACTGCTTACAAGCATAATACTCATCCTACTATAGAGGTATGTAAACATAGATATAGTGAATGTTTAGTAACATCAAGTTACCATTATGTTGACAGTTTCTCACTTAAGAATAAAAATGAAGACAGTTATTTTTGATGGAAAAATTTATAAAAATCACGATGGTTAGGAAAAGTATTACAATTTTCTCTAGACTATTTCTGTAGCAGCTTGGGTTGAACATTTGCTTAACACAGCCCTATTAGGGAAAAATTTACACATTGAACTCAAAAATTAAACTGTCAGTCATCGAAACATTTTGCTGATATAGGTCTATGCTCTACTTCCTGTGACACTTGCAGAAAGTAGTAATTGAGGAAAAAAAGCATGTGAAATTTTGAATTTCATTCTCAGAAACATTGGTAACAGAATTTGGAATTCCTTTCATTAAGAAAACTTAATAAATACTCCTTAATTAATAGTTTTAAATGATAGTAATGTCTTTTATAAATCAAGATGCTTGATTCATTCCATTAGTGATATTTTTACAACTTTTCCGAGAGTTTAAAAACCTACCTGAGGTTTATTTAGATAATGGCATTGCTTTGTACACATGGTGGCAATTGAGACAGTTATAGGGATAATGTATTATGTAAGTGACATGAAACAACTGAGATTTATTATTTCTCCTGATTCTCTGAGCTGTCCAGGCAATTCTTTTGTTGGTTTTATGTGGCCTTACTTAGGCAGTTGTATTTGCTTTGAAAATTGAAAGACTTTGAAGGTCCAACATGGTGTCACATATCTGACAGTTGGTACTGGGTGTTGTCTAAGGCTTGTTGGATTTTCTCCATATGGCCTCTTATTCTCCACTAGAGTTGATTGGCTTCTTTACATGGTGGTCTTAGAATTGATCCAGGAAGATGAATGTATAAGCTATAAGGCCTCTTAAGTTCCAGCCCCTGAAATGACACAGTGTACATTCTGCCACATTCTCTTGGTTGAAACAATTAACAAGGGCAGCCTAGATTCAAAGGGGTATGAAGTACACTCCAACTTTGGATGGTGGAAGAGGTAACATTTCATTTTAAACTTTAACATATCTACTACATGCTTTTAAAAAAAGTCTGCCTATTTTCTCCAGCTCATTTGTTCTGTAACCTTCATACTGATTTCTTTAAACTTCTTTCTTCATCTTGGGGAAAAAAAAAAAGTCATTTACTGAAAATGCTTTCATGTTGAATTGAGACTACTTAAAAACAGCCCAGGAGGTAGGTATTTCCCGTATTGGAATTCTGCATAAGACTTTTAAATCCAATTGTGCTCTACCTTCTAGAATTCTTAGTCCATTATTTTTCCTTACATAATCTTTTAATGAATCTTACATGACATAAGATATTTAGTAAACATACTAAAAAAATGTCAGCTAAGAATCTTTTTTCAACAAATGGGATCTATTTGTACAAGCCAGCAAAATTTAATCTTAAGAACACAACGTGAATAGTGTTTTTAATGCCTTAAATGGATAATTGAAATACGCTGAAAATAGTTCGGTTAGACAGACCCAGATACATGAAATTCATGCAAAGTTTCTTAATAAAATTAAAATTTTCCAGTTAAAAATCAATAGAATCATGGCAATACCAAATCTGCTATTTTCTGCCTAAAATCAGTTTGCTCACCAGTTTGCCATTTTTAAAAAATTAGAAAAAAATAATCTCCAAATGTAAGCAAGTCACACTGCCCTACTTTCTCTTTTGAAATAAAGTGCCTCCTTATTACTGTTCTTGAGGATCATTCCATGTGACTACTTAGTTGAAAGCAATGGTTTCATGAGGTCTTTGAGGTAAAATTCTAATAAAAAAACCTTAGATATAATGTAATACAGTGTTACATAGAATTCTCTCTTTATACAGAATTTGTGTGTTTCTGTAATACTCTGTTCATAATATAGCTGTTTCCCAGGTTTCTAATATGTTAGTAAAGATCTGTTACAAATACTTGAAAAATTTAGTTTCTATCCTAGTGGCCATGTGGTTAAATGGTAACAGTCCTATTTAACTTTGATTTTGACTTTTCTAAAGAGGCACAAATTGGCTAAGACTATTTATTTATTTATTAAAAAGATTTTATTTGTCAGAGCACCCCCACAAGCAGGGGGAATGGCAGGCTTCCCGCTGAGCAAGGAGCCCAATGTGGGACTTGATCCCAGGACCCTGGGATCATGGTCTGAGCTGAAGGCAGACGCTTAACTGACTGAGCCACCCAGGCGTCCCTGGGCTAAGACTCTTGAGAAGATGATTCAGTACTCACGTGAGCTGTGCCTTAAGAACCTAGTCAAACATCTTATTTTGTATAAGAGGGAACTGGCTTTTTTTTTTTTAAGCTTATTTACTTATTTAAGTAATCTCTGCACCCAATGTGGGGCTCGAACTAATGACCCCAAGATCAAGAGTCGCATGCTCCTCTGACTGAGCCAGCCAGGTGCCCTAAGAGGGAACTGGCTTACACAGGCTAAACGTTTTGGTCAAGTGTGCACAGCATATTGCTGAGAGAGTTGTAGAATTCAGTTCATTCTGCTATACTGCTTCTCAATCACCTCAAACTAATCTCTGTAGCTATTGTATTCATTGCCAGGAGTAAGAGGAGCTCAGAGTCTCTCCTTCTCCCCATCCCTTCCTGTCTGTAGCCTTTTTTCTTTTCTATCAAAGTTGATAATATTTTAAAAGATATAATTAGAAATAAGTATTAATTCATGTTAGACCTTTTCTGGGGGGCGGGGAGCTGTTGCATTCTTTTCCTAATCCTGAATCATAATGTGTAATTCTGATATATTGCCCTAGTATTTTACGTTTTTATTCTAAGTAAGATGAAGTGAGTATAATAATTATAGAAAGAAGCGAAACCACTGTACTTGTTAAAGGTGTGTGTAATATGATTAGGTAGACTAAATATAAATACATAATGTTCCAAATTTCTGAATCTAGTTTGATTTTCTCTTGCCACCTTCCACTGTTTTTATTTAATTCACCCTTTTAATGTATATAATTTAGTAAGTTGTAATATATTCCCACAGTTGTGCAACCATCACTACTGTCTAATTCCTATACAGAAGACTTCTTTTTAAGCAAAAATTGTATTCCTAATGCACTGGCTTTCAGTTTTTAATAGTTTGATCATGGAGCAGCATTTGTTTAATGAGATGTAGAATTACTTTCTGGTTATTCATTTATTTTCTCTTTTAAAGTAATAGGTAGATTTCTTTTTACTTCTGGAAATAGAATGGCATTATCTTATTTAGTAAATGTGAGTTTTTCTGAAAGACAAAAACTAAACAGATAGGTTTCTTAAGGTCTTTTTAGGGATCATCTAAAATTAGAACTTTTGAAACAAATGATATTAAGCTTTTAGGGAGGTTTCCTAGTGTTGTTCTTACTGTTGTTACCTACAGATCTATGTTAACTCTTTATATACTACTTAAAATGAGATTATAATGACACCTTAGGAAAATGTCTTCATGTATCCAGAGAGGAAAAGGAAATGGTAAAACAGTTCTTCTGAGTAGTCAAAATAGATGTAACCAAGTCCATGAGCAACATTTTGCACATCAGAATAGAATTTTGTTAGGACATTTTCTAGCTGTGTCCATGATGGGCACTAGAAATTTTGACTCCATTCTAAAATTACAGCATGGTTCACCTCGCCCGTGAATCTGTACTTAATACCACAGGTGTTCTTACATTCTGGACTTGTTGAAGACAAAATGTTTGGTGAGAATAATTTAAAGCTTTAACTGTGGTCCTGCTAGTAGCAGCTCAGGAATAGGGGCACCTGGGTGGCTCAGTCGTTTAAGCGTTTGCCTTCAGCCTAGGGCATGATCGCAGGGTCCTGGGATCGAGCCCTGCATCGGGCTCCCTGCTCCACTGGGAGCCTGCTCCTTCCTCTCCCTCTCGTATTCCCTCTCTCGCTGGCTGTCTCTCTGTGAAATAAATAAATAAAATCCTTAAAAAAATAAAGCTCAGGAATAGATTTAGGTGTTGTACAAGTGTTTTGACCTGTCTTAGGACAGTTTTTAATTACTTGGAAATTTGAGAGTTCTATGTGATGCCCTCAGTCATTTGTTTTCAAACTGTATTTCAGCAATGGGGCTTACATAAAGCATGTAACAGCAACGAATGACAGGTTTCTTTGGCAGCTCTTTTCAGGTGAAAGTATACAGCTTTCTGATTATAAAAGTAACATTTTCAGTGTGACTAAAAATTACAGAATATACAAATATATACTTAAAAAAGCCTTGAACCTCTCTTCTTTCTCCATCTCAAAAAAAACATTGTTAGGAAATTAGTTCAGATTATTTCGGACATATAAAAAGTAATGAAAATCAGATTGTGTTCATAAGTCCTGATTTTTAAAAATGTAATACAAGATAGTCTCTTTCTATGCCTATACATATAGACCCACCTTAGCTTTTTAAAGGAATAACTTAACCATAAAAATCAATTGCTTAAAGTATATAATTTATTTATTTTTAGTAAATATACAGAGTTACGTAACCATTACCACATTCCATTTGCAGAACTATTCAGTCATCCCAAAAAGAACCCTCATGGCATTTCACCTTAGTTTTGAAAGTTGCAGAAGACATTGGATGGTTATGCTACAATTTAATTAGCCATCCAGTTGATGGGTATTTGTTTCTAACTTTGAGATATAATTTCAGTGAGCATCATTAAACATTTTCCATTACTACCTTTATTAGTTGTTGGGATAAATAACCAGAAGGTGAATTGCTGGGTCAAGGAGAATGTACATTTTAAATATTGATAGATATTGCCAAATTATCCTCCAGCAAGGTCATACCAGTTTATATTCTCACCAGCAATGGATGAGTATGCTTTCAGGTGGTTTAAATCATATGTATATAAAGCACATTGTGGAACTTGTGAGTATACATCTGGGGAATTCCAGAGCAGTGTTTTAAAACCACTTACCTAAGTTATAGTTTATTTTTGTAACAGTTATCCCAATTCTTTATGGAAACATTATTGTTTAAAAAGGCAAAATAATATATAATACATAGCATAGAAAGGTTTCTTTAGAGAAGGCTTAAAATACTAGTTTCAGTTAGGAATACTGTTATTCATGATGAGAAGCAATAGCAAAATCTGTTTCAGGTTTTATAAACTCAATCTTTAGAATATTGTATTTTTTTGAGTACAGTTGACACAAATTTTTTTTTTTTAGAGATTATTATTTCGTAGGGTAACCTGATTGTGTTTACCTTTTTTTTTTTTTTTTTTTAAATCAGGATATATCAACCCAAGAAAGCAACATATTAGGGGCATTCTGTGATATGAATGTAAGTATTTATGTTTTTCTTATTCTCAGGTTTATGGAAAATTTGGTTTTTTGTTTATATAGGTCTTTGAGTTTATTTTTATGTCACATCGGTATCTTTTCCCTATTGGTAATAAAATGAAAATTATTCTTGAAGAGTTTAAAAATATTTTTTTTCCCCTCAGGATGTAGAAGTACCATTGCATTTGCTTCGTTATGTATGTTTGTTTTGTGGGAAAAATGGCCTTTCTCTCATGAAGGATTGCTTTGAATATGGAACTCCTGAAACATTGCCATTTCTTATAGCACATGCGTTTATTACAGTTGTATCTAATGTAAGTATTGTTTGGAATTGGTTTTAATCTTGGGAATAATGTCTAGGATTTTAGTAACATGAATTTTATATCCAGAAAAGATAGGTTTTGAGTAATTTGCTGCCAGTACAATAATTTTTTTCCTGGATTATATTTTGAAAAAATACACAAGCCTTTTTAAAAAGGTCTTATAATAAAAATGGAATTTGTATAAATTTTTTTTTGAATTTGTATAAGTGAATGAATTTAAGTAAATTTAGCCATTTACTGCTTCTTTGTAAAATAGAAGATAGGTGGCTGTTCAGAAAAGTCTTATCTTGATTTTAACTTCCTTGCCTGGGATTTTATACTGGGAAATTTTTGGCCTTTTAGAGTTTTAGTTACTTAAAAAGATGGTTAGCTTAGGGTACTACTATAGTGTGCCTGACTTACCTCTATGTTACAAGACCTAATATTTTTCTGCGTTTGTAAAGAAGATAATGATTTTATATGTTGTGAGTATCAGTTACTGTGAAGCACAGTAGATATGGAAGCAGAGATACTTTTTGTTTTATTGCACTTTGTTTTTTTGTGCTTCCCAGATACTGAGATTTTTACAAAATGATGGTTTGTGGCAGCCTGTGTCGAGCAAATCAATTGATACCATTTTTCCAGCAGCATTTGCTCACTTCGTGTGTGTCATTTTATTGACTCTTGGAACATTTCAGACTTTTTCATTCTTATATTTGTTGTGGTGATCAGTGATTACAACTCACTGAAAGCTCATATGATGGTTAGCATTTTGTAACAATAAAGAATTTTAATTCAGGTTTGTACATTATTTTTAGATGCTACTTCACACTTAATAGACTATAGTGTAATATAAACACAACTTTTATGTGCACTGGGAAACCAAAAAATTAATTTGACTTGCTTTGTTGTGATATTAGCTTTAATGTAGTGGTCCAGAACTGAATATCTCTGAGGTATGACTGTAATGAAATTGAGCACTATTTCATAGGTGTATTCACCATTTGCTTATTTTATGAGAAGTATTGTTAGTATCTTCTTCCACACTATGGTTTGCTTTTCATTCTCCTGTGTCTGGTAAGAGCTATTATTATTCCTTAATCTTAATGGTTTGTAATTTACCAAAGACGTTTTTTGTTAGGGTTATGTTTTCATTTGTGAATGAAGTCTTTCTTATCCTAAGGTCATGAAGTTATTTTCCTTATTCTGGGAGTCTTATTGTTTCACATTTTGATTACAGCTCAGTTGGAACTGATTTTTGTGTATGATGTGAGTGATCAAGATTAATTTTCCTTTTTTTTCCCTTTCTTTTTTTTAAAGATTTATTTATTTATTTTAGAACATGAGCAGGAGGGGCAAAGGGAAAGGGACAGAGCATCTCAAGCCAACTCTGTGCTGAGCACAGAGCCTGACGTGGGGCTCGATCTTACGACCCTGAGGTCATGACTGAGTCAAAACCAAGAGTCGGACCCTTAACTGACTGTGCCACCTAGTAGCCCCTGATTTTCTTTTTCTTACAGAGAAGCATTGGTCCTAACACTTTAGCAAAAGACAGTCCTTTCTTCTTTATTTCCCAGTACCATTTTTGTTATAAATTAGGTGTTGTCTTATGTGTATGGGTCTGGGATCTCTAGCATGTTACATTGGTCTCTTTTTTTAATAATCAGCTGTTTGCACACTATCTTAATTTCTGGAGCTTTATAACAAGACTTGCTGTCTGGTAAAACAAATTCCTACCTTCTTGTAATTCTACTTTTTTTTTAAAGGTATAATTGACATACAGTGTTATATCAGTTTGAGGTGTAGAATGTAGCAAATCAGTATTAGTATATATTGCAAAATGTTTGTCACAATAAGTCTAGTTAATATCCATCACCATTCATAGTTAACAAAATTCTTTTTTCTTGCCATGAGAACTTTTAAGGATTATTCTTAGCAACTTTCAAATATGCAATACAGTATTGTTAATTATAGTCACAATGCTGGACATCACCATACCCTGTCATTTTTAAAGAGTGTTTTGTCTCCTCTTGGATCTTTCTATTTGGAATCAATGCCTAATTTCTACATATAAACTTTTTGGGTTGCCATGAGTCTATAGGTCAGTTTGGGGAGAATGATCATCTCTGCAGTATTGAGTCTCCTTATCTGTAAATACGGTAAATGTGTTTTTATTTACATGTTCTTAAATTTCTGTCATAATTTTCTGTGTTTCTGTATAGATGTGTTACATGTCCTTTTTTCTTAACAATTTTTATTTTTATTTATTTTTTCTTTGAAGTAGGCTCCATGCCCAGTGTGGGGCTCGGATTCATGACCCTGAGATCATGAGTCGCATGCTCTACAGACTGAGCCAGCCAGGCACCCCCGATGATAATTTTTTTTTTATCATTTTATTTCATCATGATAAATATACTTTTCAGTCCCCATCCTCTAGCTCCCTCATCCCCCCACCCCCCTCCCTTCTGATAAACATCAGATCTCTCTAGTTAAGAGTCTCTGCTTTTGTCTTTTTTTTCCCTTTTTGCTCACTGGTTTCTTGAATTCCACATATGAGTGAGATCATGTGGTATTTGTCTTTCTCTGTTTTATTTAGCTTAGCATTATACTCTCTAGCTCTATCCATGTCATTGAAAATGGCAAAATGTCATTCTTTTTTATGGCTGAGTAATATTCTATTCTATATGTGCCACATCTTGATCCATTCATTTGTCAGTGGGCACTTGGGCTGCTTCCGTAGTTCGGCTATTGTAAGTAATGCTGCAATAAACATAGGGGTGCATATATCCTTCTGAATTAGTGTTTTCCTTTTCTTTGGGTAAATAGCCAGTAGTGTGATTATTGGATCCTAGGGTATCTACTTCTATCTTTAATTTGTTGAGGAATCTCCATACTGTCTTCCCCAGTAGCTGTACCAGTTTGCATTCCCACCTACAGTTGCATCCTCACCAACAATTGTTTCTTGTGTTTTTGATTTTAGCCATTTTGATAGGTGTGAGGTGAAATCTCACTGTAGTTTTGTTTCCCTGATGAAGAGTGGTGTTGAGCATCTTTTCATGTGTGTTGGCCATCTGTATGTTGTCTTTGGAGAAACGTCTGTTCATGTCTTCTGCCCATTTTTAATTGGATTATTTTTTGTGTGTATGTGTGTTGAATTATATAAGTTCTTTATATATTTTGGATACTAACCCTTTATCAGATATATCATTTGCAAGCATCTTCTCCCACTTGGTAGGTTGCCTTTTAGTTTTATTGATTGTTTCCTTTGCTGTGCAGAGACTTTTTATTTTGATGTAGTTCCAGTAGTTATTTTTGCTTTGGTTTCCTTTGCCTCAGGAGATATATCTAGAAAAACGTTGCTATGGCTCATGTCAGAGAAATTACTGCCTGTGCTCTCTTCTAGGATTTTTATGATTTCAGGTCTTACATTTAGGTCTTTAATCCACTTTGAGTTTATTTTTTGTGTATGATGTAAGAAAGTAGTCCAGTTTCATTGTTTTGCATGTAGCTGTCCAGTTTTCCCAACACCATTTGTTGAAGAGACTGTCTTTTTCCCCATTGTATCTTCATTCCTTCTTTGTGAAAGATTAATTGACAATATAATTGTGGGTTTGTTTCTGGACTTTGTGTTCTATTCCATTGATTTATGTGTCTGTTTTTGTGTCCATACTATTGTGTCTGTACTGTTTTTTGTTTTTTAAAGTTTTATTTATTTATCTATTTTAGAGCACATGAGTGAGGGAGGGGCCGAGGGAGAAGGAGATAGAGAATCCCAAGCAGACTCTGCGCTGAGCGTGGAGCCTGACGTGGGTCCATCAGAGATCATGACCCAAGTGGAAACCAAGCAGATGCTCAACCAACTGAGCCACCCAGGTGCCCCCCAGTACCATACTGTTTTGATTACTACTGATTGGTAATACAGCTTGAAGTTGTATTACCTGGAATTGTTTCACTTCCAGATTTGTTTTTCTTTTTCAAGATTGCTTTGGCTATTTGAGGTCTTCTGTGGTTCCATACAGATTTTAGGGTTGTTTGTTCTAGTTCTGTGAAAAATGCTGTTGGTATTTGCATAGGGATTGCATTAAATGTGTAGATTGCTTTGGGTAGTATGGACATTTTAACAATATTTATTCTTCAAACCCGAGTGTGGAATATCTTTCTGTTTCTTTGCATTGTCTTGAATTGCTTTATAGAAGTTTCAGAGTGTAGGTCTTTCACCTCCTTGTTTAAGTGTATTCCTAGATATTTTATTATTTTTGGTGCAATTGTAAATGGGGTTGTTTTTCTTAATTTCTCTTTCTGTTGCTTCATTATTAGCGTACAGAAATGCAGTGGGTGGATTTCTGTACATTGATTTTGTGTATTTTAATTTTCTTGGATTCATTTATCAGTTCTAGTGTTCTGGTGGAGTCTTTAAGGTACTATGTATATAGTATCATGTCATCTGCAAATAGTGAAAATTTTATTTCCTCCTTACTGATTTTGATACCTTTTTTTCCTTTTTCTTGTCTGATTGCTGTGGCTAGGACTTCTACTAGCATCTTGATTAAAAGTGGTTAAGAGTGGACTTCTTGTCTTATTCCTGACCTTAGGGGAAAAGCTCTCAAGTTTTTCACCACTAAGTCTGATGTTGGCTGTGGGTTTTTCATATAAGGCCTTTATTATGTTGAGATGTGTTCCGTCTAGACCTACTTTGTTTTGAGAGTTTTTACAATGAATGGATGTTGTACTTTGTCACATGCTATTTCTGCACTTATTGAAATGATCATATGGTTTTTATCCTTTCTCTTGTTTATGTGATGTGTCATACTGATTGGCGAATATTGAGCCATCTTGCATCCTGGGAATAAATGCCACTTGATTGGTGGTGTATGATTTTTTTTTTTTTAATGTTTTGTTGGATTTGGTTTGCTAATAATATTGTTGGGGATTTTTGCATCCATATTCGTAAGAGCTATTGGCCTCTAGTTTTCTTTTATTATGGTGTCTTTATCAGTTTTTTATTTCAAGGTGATACTGGTGTCCTAGAATGAATTTAGAAGTTCCTTCCTCTTCTGTTTGTGGAATAGTTTGAGAAGAATAGGTATTAATTCTTCTTTAAATGGTTGGTAGAAATATCTGTGAAGCCATCTGGTCATGGACTTGTATTTTTGGGAGTTTTTGATTACAGATTCAACTTCATTATTGGTAATTGGTCTATTCAGATTTTCTATTTATTCCTGCTTTAGTTTTGGTAGGTTATATGTTTCTTGGAATTTATCCATTTGTTCTAAGCTGTCTGATTTGCTGGCATATAGGTTTTCATAATGTTCTAAAATTGTATTTCTTTGGTGTAGCGATTTTGTTTCTTTAGGTCCTTTCTCTCTCCCTCTCTCTCTCTTCTTTAAGGATTAGTGCTAGAGGTTTATCACTTTTGTTCACCTTCTCAATGAACCACCTCCTGGTTTCCTCTGTTCTTTTGTTTCTTTTTAGTTCATGTATCATTTATGTCTGCTCTGATCTTTATTATTTCCTTTCTTTTCCTGGGTTTGGGTTTTGTTTCTTCTTTTTCTAGCTCCTTTAGGTGTAAAGTTAGGTTGTTTATTTGAGATTGTTCATACTTCTTGAGGTAGGCTCAATGCTTTCCTCTTTTTAAATATATTTTTTTGAAGATTATTTATTTGACAGAAAGAACACAAGCAGGGGGAGCAGGAGAGAGAAGCAGGCTCCGTGCAGAGGAGGGAGCGCAATGTGGGGCTCAATCCCAGGACCCTGGGATCACAACCTGAGCTGAAGGCAGATGCTTAACTGAGCCACCCAGGTGGCCCTTAAGCTTCTGTTTTTAAGTAATTGCTTCACTCAAAATGGGGTTTGAAACCACAGTCCTGAAATAAACAGTTGCATGCTTCACTGACTGAGCCAGCCAGGTGCCCCTATATACTTCTCTTTTGCCGTATCCTCAAGATTTTGGACTTTTGTGTTTTCATTTTCATTTGTTTCTGTGTAATTTTTTATTTCTTTTGTGATTTTTTTTCCCCATTGATTATTTATTTTAAAGATTTTATTTATTTATTGACACAGAGCACATGCGCAAGCAGGGGGAGCAGCAGTGGGAAAGGGAGAAGCAGGCTCCCCACTGAGCAGGGAACCCAGTGTGGGGCTTGATCCCAGGATCATGACATGAGCCAAAGGCAGACAATTAACCGATGGAGCTACCCAGGCACCCCCATTCATTATTTAGTAGCATGTTATTTAACCTCCATGTATTTATGTTCTTTCCAGAGTTTTTCTTGTGGTTGATTTCTAGCTTTATAGCATTGTGATTAGAAAAGATGTGTAATATGACTTTGATTGTTTTGAATTTGTTGAGATTTGGTTTTTGGCCTAGTAAGTATATTGGAAAATGTTCCATGTGCACTTGAAAAGAATGTGCATTCTGTTTTACGGTGGAATGTTCTGAATACGTCTGTTAAATCCATGTCCAGTGTGTCATTCAAAGCCACTGTTTGCTTGTTGATTTTCTGTTTGCATGATCTGTCCATTGATGTAAGTGGAGTGTTAAAGTTCCCTACTACTATTATGTTTCTGTTGACTGTTTCCTTTTAGTTTTAATAACTCTTTTATGTATTTGGGTGCTCCCATATTGGGTGCATAAATATTTAAAATTATATCTTCTTGTTGGATTGTCTCATTATTCTCGTGTATCTTTCTTTGTCTCTTGTTACAATCTTTGTTTTAAAGTCTTAACTGTTTTCTGATACAAATATTGCTATCTCGGCTTTCTTTAGATAACCATTTGCATGACAAATGTTTCTCCATTCCCTCACTTTTTAATTATTTATTTATTTAATTTATTTAATGAATGCGAATGGGGAAGGAGCAAAGGGAGAGGGGCAAGCAGACTCCGTGCTGAGCTGGATGTGGGGCTCAATCCCATCACCCCGAGATTGTTCTGAGCCAAAATCAAGAGACAGATGCTCAGCCACCCAGGCGCCCCTCCATCCTCTCACTTTCAGTCTACACATGTCTTTCAGTGTGTACTGAGTCTGTTGTAGGCAGCATTCTAGATGGGTCTTGCTTTATTATCCATTCCATCACTCTGTGTCTTTGATTGGGGTGTTTAATCCATTTACGTTCAAAGTACTTATTGATATGTATTTATTTCCATTTTATTACTTGTGATTGTTTCTATAGTTTTTTTTCTGATTCTTTCTTCGCTTGTGCTCTTTCATGGTTTGTTGGCTCTAGTAATATAGTTGCATTCCTTTCACTTTATTGTTTGCGTATTTATTATTGGTTTCTGACTTGCGGTTGCCATTAGGTTTGTATATAACATCTTATGCATATAGCAGTCTGTATCAAGTTGATGGTCATTTAAGTTTATTTTTTAAGGTTTTATTTAGTGAAATAGAGCAGTTGAGCACAAGTGGGGGGAGGGGCAGAGGGAAAGAATCCTCAAGCAGACTGTCCACTGAGTGAGGAGCCAGGTGTGGGGCTTGATCCCACGACCCATGAGATCATGACCTCAGTTGAAACCAAGAGTCGAACAGCCAATCAAAGGAGCCACCCAGGTGCCCCTTAAGTTTATTTTAATGGTTTTACTTTTTTAAATTTTAGATTCCATTATAATTAAAATATGTTATATTATTAGTTTCTGCTTAAGTTAAATCCCTTCTTTACCCTTCCCTCAACGTTTTAGGTATATGGTGTCATATTTTACATCCTTTTTTTTTTTTTTTTTTTAAGATTTTATTTGACAGAAAGAGCATGAGTGGGGGGAGGGGCAGAGTGAGAAGCAGACTGTCCACTGTATAGGAGCCTGATGTGGGGCTCAGTCCTAGGACCCCTGGGATCATGACCTGAGCCAAAGGCAGACACCCAACTGACTGAGCCACCTATGCTCCCCTGCTTTTATTTTTCATACTCACTTATGGTCTTTACTTTTTATTCCAAGAGTCCCCTTTAATATTTCTTGTAGGTCTGGTTTAATGGTCATGAACTCCTTCAGTTTTTGTTTGAGAAACTCTTTATCTATTGTATTCTGAATGATGCCCTTGCCTAGATAGAGTATTATTGGCTGCAGATTTTTCCCTTTGAACACTTTGAATATGTCCTGACCCCTCCTTCTGGTCTGCAGAGTTTCTGCTGAAAAATACGCTCATAGCCTTACAGGTTTCCCTTGTTTGTAACTGTCTCCTCTTCCTGCTTTAAATTTTTTTTCTTTATTGCTAGTTTTTGCCGTTTTAATTACTGTGTGTTTTGGTGTCGAGCTCCTTGCATGGAATTTGGGGTGCTCTCTGTGCCTCCTGTATCTGGATATCTATTTCCTTTCCCAGATTAGGGAAGTTTGCAGCTATTATTTCTTCAAATAAATTTTCTGGCCCCATCTCTATATTCTTCTGAGATCCCTACAATTCAAATGTTGTTATGCTTGATGGAGTCACTGAGTTCCCTAAGTCCATTCTCAGCTTGCACAATTCTTTCTTCTGCTTTACTCAGCTTGGTTTCTTTCCATTACTCTGTCTTCTGGGTTATTAATTCATCCCTACGCTTCCTCTAGCCTGCTATTTTTTCCACCAAGTGTATTTGAAATTTCATGTGTTGTGTTCTTGATCTCTGATTGGTTCTTTTTAATCTCTTGTGTTAAGGGTTTCAGTGATGTCCTCCACTGTTAACTCAAGTCCAGTTGGTATCTTCATGATCATTATTTTAAGTTCTCTTTCAGGCATGTCTAACTGGGTCTGGAGCCTGCTTAGGATTCTCTCTCTTCCTCTCCCTCTGCCCCTCGCCTCTGCTCGCGCTCTAAAAAAATAAAATTCCAGACTTCAAGTTCTCCTGGTTTTATGAGCTCTCACTTTCAAAGGCAAATGTTGAAAGCCAGTTTTATTTTGCCTTTCTTTGTGCCACTGGCTCCCTCCCTAATGCCATTGGCTCCCAGACCACATCTTTTCCCTTCTTACCTACTTTGATGTGGTCTCTTCCCTATCGTTACTTGTGAGTTTGTTCTGGAGGTGTTTCGGTTTTCTGGGTTTTCACGGACGTGTTATCTAGTTGTATCTGTGCAACTAGGAGAGCTGCTGTCTTCTCAGCCTCCTCCAAGGTGTTACATGTCTTTATTAGATTTCTCATAGACATAACATTTTTTGGAACTGTTCTAAGGAGAACTTTTTTTTTTTTAAAGATTTTATTTATTTGAGAAAGAGTGAGGAGGGGGAGAGGCAGAGGGAAGAGGCAGACTCCCCAACAGGGAGCAGGGAGCCCAACGTGGGACTCGATTCCAGGACCAAAGGCGGGCGCTTAACCAACTGAGCCACCCAAGCACCCTGAGAACATTTTTTTAAAGATTTGATTCATTTATTTGTGGGAGAGAGAGAATGAAAGAGCAGGGAGGAGGGTCAGAGGGAGAGGGATAGGCAGGCTCTGCACCCTGCTCAGCAGGGAGCCTGATGTGGGGCTCAATCCCAGGACCCCAGGATCTCAACCTGAGCTGAAGGCAGACGCTTAACTGACTGAACCACTCAGGCACCCCTTTGGGAGAATATTTTTGAAAATTTATTATTTGTTCCTAGTAATAAATAAAATATGTGCATATATAATATAGTTTGTGTATGTACATGTATATGCGTGCGTATTATTCATATTAACCTCATAAGCACCAGTTCTGCCAAACCAGTTAATTCTAGAAACATTTATATGAAAGGTATTTTGGATTTTCTGCTCACATAATCATGTTTTCTCAGAGTAATAATGTTTTTAATTGCAATATAGTTGACATACAATGTTACATTATTTTGAGGTGTATAACAGAGTCCTTTGACAAGTCCATATGTTATGCTATGCTCACAAGTGTAGCTACCATCTGTCACCGTTGATACAATCCCATTATAATATGATTGACCATATTTCCTATGCTGTACTTTTTATCTTTGTGACTTATTCCATAAGTGAAAGTTTGTATTTCCTACTCCTCTTATCCCATTTTGTCCATTACCCCACACCCCTCCCCTTTGGCAACCACCAGTTCTCTGTATTTATGGGTCTGTTTCTGTTTTCTATTAGTTGGTTTGTTTTGATATTTAGATTCCATGTGTAAGTGAAATCATAAGGTATTTTTCTTCCTCTGTCTTATGTCACTTAGCATAATACTGTGTAGGCCCATTCATGTTGTTGCTTATGGAAAGATACCATTCTTTTTTATGGCTGAATAATATTTTATTATTATATGCGTGTATATGTGTATATAATTAATTTTTTGAGGAACCTCCATACTGCTTTCCACAGTGGCTGCACCAGTTTATGTTCTCACCATCATGCATGAGGTTTCATTTTTTCCACACCCTACCAACACTTAATTTTTTTTTTAATTTAAGATTTTATTTGAGAGAGAGAGAGAGTGCAAGCAGGGGGGAAAGGGAGAAGCAGGCTCCCCACTGAGCAAGGAACCTGTCATGGGGCTCGATCCCAGGACCCTAAACATGAACTGAGCCAAAGGCAGATGCCTAACTGACTGAGCCACCCAGGCACCCTTAATTGATCTCTTTGATTCTTGTCATTCTGACAAGTATAAGGTGATAACTCATTGTGGTTTTGATTTGCATTTCCCTGATGATTTTTAGTGATGTTGAGTGTCTTTTCATGTGTCTGTTGGCCATCTGTATGTCTTCTTTGGAAAAATGTCTGTTTGGACCCTCTGCCCATTTTTAATCAGATTATTTTTTGTGTTGTATAAATTACATATTTTGGATATTAACCCTTTGTCAGGTATGTCATTTGCAAATTTCTCCTTCCATTCAGTAGGTTGCCTTTTAGTTTTGTTGATTATTTCCTTCACTGTGTAAAAGCTTCTTATTTTGGTGTAATCAGAATAGATTATTTTTGCTTTTTTTTTTTTTTTTCCTGAAGAAACATCTAGAAAAATGTTGTGGGATGATGTTCAAGAGATTACTGCCTATGTTTTTTTGAGGAGTTTTATGGCTTTAGATCTCACATTTAGATCTTAAATCCATTTTGAATTTATTTTTGTGTATGGTGAGAGAAAGTGGCCCGGTGTCATTCTTCTGCATGTAGCTGTCCAGTTGTCAAAACACCATTTATTGAAGAGACTTCTTTTTTCCTCATATGTCCTTGCTGGTTTTGTTGTGGACTATTTGACCATATATATATTCAGGGTTCAATTCTGGATTCTCTGTTCTCTTCCATTGATCTGTATATCTGTTTTTGTGCCAGTACTATATTGTTTTGATTACTAGAGCTCTGTAATATAACTTGAAGTCTGGAATTGTGATGCCTCCAGCTTTCCTTTTCTTATTTTTATGGCTATTTGGGGTCTTCTGTGGTTCCATACAAATCTTAGAATTATTTGTTCTAGTTCTGTGAAAAATGCTGTTAGTATTTGGATAGGGATTGCATTGGATCTGTAGATTGCTTATGGCCATTTCAGTGGTATTAATTCATTCTTCCAATCCATGAAAATGGAATCTTTTTTGTGTCCTCTTCAGTTTCTTTCATCAGTGTTTCATAGTTTTCAGAGTACAGGTCTTTCACCTCCTTGATTAAGTTTATTCCTAGGTATTTCTTACTTTTGCTGCAATTACAAATGGAATTTAAAAAAATTTTTTCTGCTACTTTGTTAAGTAATACTGGTTTTAATGCTTCATTTTTAGTGTTAACGACTTTTATTTTATACTGTCTAGGACTTTCTGATCAATTAGAATTAAAGGTGTTCTTGTTTTATTCCTAGTCTTAGAAGGAGAAGTTTTAACATTAAACCATTAGTATAGTGTTTGCTATAAAACTTACATAGGTATATTTCATTAGAGTGGAACCATACATTCTTTATTTCCAAATTTATTTTTAAGTTGTGTCCCTTGCTTTTGGTAAGGCTTAGTATTATAGCTTGTTGTTTGATAATTTGCTTAGGATTTTTATTCTTATCTGATACTTAAGCCATTAATTATGAGAATAAAACTATAAAGTAAGCATATTTTGAAATGGCTTGGAGTATCATGGAGAAAAAATTATAACTTACTATATTTTAGATTGCGGTACTTACAGTAAGTTTAATTCAGTAAATTGTTGATATTGTAATCTATAAAATGTTTCCTTAGATGGATATTGAAATGACTAGAAATCACAGGTAATTTGGTATTTTTTAGAAGAAAGGATGGGATTTTGTATTAAAAACTAAGATGTCTTATAAAGCTAATTTACTGCTATGTTATTTGTGGTGCTGTCATACAAAGAGGTATGGAGTATCATGTAGTAAGATGCTATTACCTGGATAGGTAGGTAGTAGTCCCTTTTCAGCAAGGCGGTAACACTCTTTAGATTGATTTTATGTATGTTTCAAAAATGTATATAGGTTACTTACTTGATATGTGTGTAATCATGTTTTTTAGTTTATCCTTTTAAAAATATGTAAAATGTATGTAGTTTTAAAACCAACAAAATATTAAATGTTCTTGTTTATAGTTACAGTGACTTGTATTTCAAATAATCATTACACATTAATGTTATATTTATGTTTCTTTATAGATTAGAATATGGCTACATATCCCTGCTGTCATGCAGCACATTATCCCTTTTAGAACCTATGTTATTAGGTAAGTTTATAAAATCTTTTCCCCTTGATTAACAATGTAATACATTTAAATAGTTCATAACATAGTGTAGAATTATGTTGTTGGAAAGTCTCTTGTACTCATATCTTCTAGAGAGAATTTTAATAAACAGTTTAGTGTATAATATTTTTTATGCTCATGCAGGCTCATATTTAATGTTTACTTTTAAGCAATTTGTGGTGGACCTTTTTTCTTTTTTAAAGATTTTATTTATTTATTTTTAAAAAGATTTTATTTATTAGAGAGAGAGAGGGAACACAAGCGGGGGAGTGGGAGAGGAAGAAGCAGGCTTCCTGCTGAGCAGGGAGCCTGATGTGGGGCTCGATCCCAGGAGAGCTCGATCCCAGGCATCATGACCTGAGCCGAAGGCAGTTGCTTAATGACTGAGCAACCCAGGCACCCCGGTTTTTTAATTTTTAAGTAGTACCTACACCCAGCAATGGGCTCAAACTTAAAACCCCTTCCTAGATCAAGAGTTGCATGCTCCACCAACTGAGCCAGCCAGATTCTCCTAGACCTTTTTTTGTTTTTCCTCTTTTTCATGAATTTATAAAGAGTTAACAGTGGTTACGTGGTGTTCTGTATGCAGTCAACAAAGATATGCTAAATACTATGTACTAGGCATTGGGGATATAGCAGAGAAGAAAGGATTTCTCTTTTTGTGCAGTCTCTGTATCAAATAAGTAGATGATACAGTTTATCAGAAAGTCATGAATATTACAGAGAAAAGTTGCAGCAAAGGTGAATTGACAATTTTAGAGGGTAGGTCACAATTTTAAATACGGGGTTATAAAAGGCCTAATTGAGAAGGAGGAGGTGACATTGGAGTTTAAGTCTCAGTTTAAGAAGGAAACCTAAGAGTATGGAGAAAGAATTGTATTGATTAGAGTTGGAGTATGAACTGTTGAGTTCTAAGATTGTAGTTTTTGGTAATTTTTATGAGTTCTTTATACTTTTTCTCACTCATTTGCAAATATTTGAGTGCCTGTTTTCCCATTATATTTGAGTTTTTGGAGAATGTATCATGAAAAGAATCAGTGATGAATCCTATGCAAGTAAGTAATGTGATAGAGGGGAGAATAGGAGATCTTTCTGAGAGGTGGCATCTGAAGATCATGAATCAGCTAATCAGATGATAGTTGGAAGAACATATTCCAGGTAGAAGGAACATAGGATGTAAGCTGTGATGTTGTAAAGAATATGATATTAAAGAAAGTAGAAGCAGACTGTTGTGGAATATAATGTGTAAGGGGGACTAATTATGATACGAGGTTGGATAAGCAAGGACAGGTTATTCAGGACCCTAAAGCCAGTATGAAGAGTTTGGATTTAATTTTAGCAAAGGGAATCTATTGAATGGTTTTCAGTGGTGAGTCATGATGATTTTTAGAAGATCACTTTGGCTTTTAAATGGATCATAAATTGTAGGATTGTTGGAGTAGAAGCTGGGAGACAACTGAGAGGTTAGTGTCGTAGTCCTGGAAAGGAATGATGGTATGATGGTTACTGGTACGAGGATTGTTTATGGTGATTTTGAAAATTGAATTGATGTAAGTGAAAATAAAACGGACAAGACTGATGATTCTGGGTTTTAAAGGGGGTAAGCATCACTTAAGTCCTCCACCTCAGTTTCCCTTTTGTGTTGTAGCATTAACTGAGATGTGAAAGACTGGGAGAAGCTTCCAGACTTAATTTTGAGATGCCTGTGGGACATTTAAGTGGCACTGGTGAATTGGGAATATAAGATATAATTAAGAGCAGTATCATTAATTGAGTTATCAGCATAAGGACAGCAATTATTAAACACCTCATGGAAGTGAATGAGAGGTTATCTGGGGAGAGAATCTAGAAAGTGAATACAAGTGTGTTGAGGATAGAAGCCTTTGTATCAGTTCGCTTTTGCTGTGTAAGAAAACAACTGCTAAATCTTAGTGACTTAAAATTTATAGCCATTTATTATTTCTCACAGTTCTTGGTCTGACTAGTTCCTTTGTTCTGTGCTGACTTGGCTGGAACTGCATGCTCTAAGGGTAGCACCTTACTCATATATCCTCTGGTTGACAGGCTGATTGTTACTGGAAGCGGAGGCGAGTTCCTATTCATCTTGCAGTTGGCTAGATGTTAGTTGAGGCATCAGCCGTGTCTCCTTTATCCAGCAGCCTAACCTGGGTTCCTTTTCTTGGTGATGGAAGAGTTCCCATCAAGAAAGGGCAACCTCAAAGGCTTTTTAAGCTGTTTATGTCACATCTTTTATTGTTCCATTGGTCAAAGCAACTTTCATGGCAAAGCTCAGATTCAAAGGAATAGAGAAATAGATGACACCTCTTGATAGGAAGAGTGGCAAAGTTGTATTGCAGAGACCTCTGTGTAAAGTGATAGGAGTAGTTTGGGGCCATTTTCCAATCCATTACAAACCTCAAGGATTACTAATGTTGAAAGGTTGGATAGAGGAGGAAGAACTAACCAAATAGAATAGACAGGACCTGAGGAAAGCCAGTGGTTTGTGATGTTTGGAAGCCAAATAAGACTAATTTTTAAGATATGCACATTTTAAAGAGTTTTGGCTGTGTGGGGAGTAGCTGTACTGTTACATATGAAAGCAGCAGGAGCTGTATTCATGACAGGTATGAGAATAAAAAGCTTCACTGGAGGTGCAGAATCCAATGTTAAATGACTTGGCTCTTGGCAGTTTCTGATTCAAGTTGGGCTCAGCAAAGGGCACAGTACGTCAGGTCACAATCTTTGAAGCATCACTAGAAATAATTTAAATTGTGAATTTCAATCCTAGGATGTCAGGTTCTACTTTACTAAACATTTTGGAGGTGTGGAGCAAACAAATATTATTGAATTATTGAAGGATCTTTAGGAATATTTTGCAAGTTTTTATGTTTTATTTCTGAATCGTTTAAGGTATTTATGCAAGCTCTCTGATCAGGAGTTAAGACAGAGTGCGGCTCGAAACATGGCTGACTTAATGTGGAGTACAGTGAAAGAACCACTGGATACGACATTATGCTTTGATAAAGAAAGCCTAGATCTTGCATTTAAGTACTTCATGTCACCGACTTTGACTATGAGATTGGCTGGACTAAGTCAGATAACGGTAAGCTATATTTATTTGAGTCATTTTTTATTTGCCTTCTACACTGTCATCATCATCATCATACCTGGAACACTTATGTGAGGCATTGTGGTAAGTATTTTACATGTGTTACTTTGTATGGTCCTGATAAATAATTTCAGTATTTTCCTTATTTATTTATTTTAAAGATTTTTAAAAATTCATTTATTTTGAGAGAGAGAGAGAGAAAGAGCACGAATCGGGGAAGGGGCAGAGGGGGAAGCAGGTTCTCCATTGAGCAGGGGCCCTGATGTGGGTCTCGATCCCAGGACCCTGGGATCATGACCTGAGTCTAAGGCAGACGTGTTTAACCGACTGAGCCACCCAGAAGCCCTGCAAATAATATTTTAAATAGAAATATATATTACTGTCTTGGGGATGAGATGGGGAGGAAGACCTGGTATCCATGAGTCTGTATTCTTGCATAGTGGCAATTTGCTAGAACCAAGTAGTTAGCTGAATCCTTTAGAATGGATATGCTTTTTCTAGTATACCAAGGTCTTCTGGAAGTTTACTCCTTTGTAGTTCTTCCCTGTTTTTGTAGTGTGTTTTATTCTTGAAGTAACTAGATTTTACCCAGGTATTGGACTTTGTAAATATTGAAAATACTTGACATTTTTCTAAAGTACATCTTAAATGAATTTATTGAGGAAGTCTTTCCTTAAATTTTATGTCTGTAGTGAGTACCACTTGCTTGCATTAGATTTTTTTATTTTCCCCTTATTTAGCTTTGTTTTCTTGTTTTTTTCCTCATGTACTTAGTGGAATAAAGCGTGAGTATTACTGGTAGGATGAAATTATTTATTTTAACATGATAAAGGAAATAACCAGACTAATTGGTAAGTGTGTGTGTGAATCTCATTGTCTGTCTTACGTTTTATAATTTTCATCTGGTTATTGATTTTATATATATATCAAACCATGTTTCTTGACAGTTGGTAACATATCAGAAAAAATTTGTTAAAAAAAAAAAACCCTTTAATTTCTTTTCTCTAATTATAGAATCAACTTCACACCTTCAATGATGTATGCAATAATGAATCCTTGGTATCAGACACAGAAACGTAAGTAAGAACATTAATTTATACATAAGTATCTCATTTTATTGTGCAGCTGCTTATATGGTAAATAATAATTGTGACTATTAGGTTTGAAGTGTTTGCTAGGCCTTCTTTGCCTTGTGGCTTCATTTGTATAGTCTTGAATAAGCTTTCAGAACAGTGTGTTGAAACATTTGTTTTTTAAAAGGTATACCAACACGTAGTATTAGTGTCACAAAATGCAGAAGGGTACTATTCATACGGGAAAATTTAGTAGTAAAGAATATGGTATTGATAGTTTTCAGAAAGCACACTTGATGCCGATAATGTGAAGACCTCATTCAACACATTTTATGGGGGAAAACCAAGTTAATGATGTTCATGTTTAGAAAGAAGTAGTTGTTATAGCTTAGGGCTTTTCAGTATTTATTTATTCCAGTATTCCATTTAGGTGCTTGTCCAGTATAGAAATCCATTTTTAAATCTCATTTGGTTAGTAATATCTTTTGCTTGAACAGAGTTGTATAGTTTCAAGGTGTTAGAAAATTCATAATTATATGAATGAGTCATATTTTGCTTTACTCTTAACTTTTGTGCATTGATTTTAGTTCTGCCTTATGGAGTTAATCTCAGTTGAACCCAACTCTTCATGAATTTGAAAGCCAAAGATGGTGTCTCTTTACTCTTTTTCTTCTCCGGGCTAACGAGTTCTTATTCTTCCAAAATATGTTAGGGTGTTTAGATGTATTACCAGACCGTTCTTTCATCTCTGCCAACGTTCTTTGTTGATTATCCTCTTAAAAGATGTTGCCTGGAATTGGTCATAGCTTTATAAATTCTGGGTCATACTAGGAGTGCTATTTCCCACTGTACTATATTACATAGACTATATCCAGTATGTAAAACTACAGCTCTGGATTTCCCTTTTAATCCTTTAGTGCTGCCTCCTCCCTAAGACTGCCTAAGAGAATGTTAAATTTGGCAGTGCAGTAATCACCCCCCACCTCTGCCAAAAAAAAAAAAAAAATCTTGGAATATCAGTACAGTAACTTCACATGTCCAGGCTAGCTAGGTCTTTATTTTGCTGACACAGTGCATAGAAAGTAAGAAGGAATTCCATTAAAAAAAAAAAAAAAGAAAACAGGTATAGGCTGCCTGGGTGGCTCAGTCGGTTAAGCGTCTGCCTTCTGCTCAGGTCATGATCTCAGGGTCCTGGGATCAGGTCCTGCATCAGGCTCCCTGCTCAGCGGGGAGTCTGCTTCTCCATCTGCCCCCCCCCCCCACGTGCTCTCGCTCTCTCTCTTTCTCTCAAAAATAAATAAAATCTTTAAAAAAAGTATAAGGGGGGCGCCTGGGTGGCGCAGCCGTTAAGCGTCTGCCTTCGGCTCAGGGCGTGATCCCGGCGTTCTGGGATCGAGCCCCACATCAGGCTCTTCTGCTGGGAGCCTGCTTCTTCCTCTCCCACTCCCCCTGCCTGTGTTCCCTCTCTCGCTGGCTGTCTCTGTCAAATAATAAAATCTTTAAAAAAAATAAAAAAATAAAAAAAATAAAAAAAGTATAAGGAATATGTATTCTAAAGACATGATAAAGAAAAGAGGGAGGAGAGTCAAAATTTTGAGGAATAGTGGGTAGAGGTAGTTCAAATTGAGAAGAGAAGAGTTCTTACAATGTGAGAATATTGGAACAAATAGAAAAAATGTGATAAATATTGTTACAGCCTATGAATTGTGTCTCTCCTTTTTAGCAATTTTATTAAGGTATAGGTACTGTAACTATCATAAAATTCATGTTTTTATAGTGAATTTTAGGAAATTGACAGGGTTATGTGAAAATCATCGCAATCCAGTTTTAGAACATTGCCATCACTCCCGAAAGATCCCCTTTGTCAATTTGTAGTCAGTTCCTAGTCTTAGTCCCACTAATATACTTTCTTTCTATAGATTTACCCATTTCGGACATTTCATATGGATGGAATTATGAGAGTCATCTTTTTCATTTAGTTTCTTTCAGTTATTCTTTCATGATACTATTCTTTTTGAGGCTCATTTATGTTGTGGGGTGAAATAGTTCTTCATTCCTTCTTATTGCAGAATAGTATGACATTATGTAGATACAGCATTCTGTTTTTCCATTTACCAGTTGTTGGCTATTTTGATTATTTCCACTCTTTGGTTGGTATGAATAATGCTCCTTTATTTTATTATTTTAAGGATTTATTTAGTTCAGAGAGAGCTTGTGCCCGCATGTGAGCGGGGGCGGGGGGGGGTGGGAGGAGAGGGAGAGCAGAGGGAGAGGGAGAGTGTCTCGGGCAGACTCCTCACTGAGCATAGAGCCTGAGGTGAGGCTCGATCTTTTGACCCTGACATCATGACCTGAGCTGAAATCAAGAGTTGGACACTCAACTGACAAGGACCCGGGCGTCCCCTGTATAATGGTCCTTTAAATATTTGTGTACCTTTTCATGGAAATACGTTTCATTTCTCTTGGTAAATAGGAGTATAATTGCTGGTTTGTATGCTCATTTTATGTCTCACTTGTTAAAAAAAAATCATCAAAATGTTTTCCAACATAGCTGCATCATTTTACATTCCTACTAGTAATGTATTGAGGGATCCAATTTCTTCCCTTTCTCAGCAGGACTTGTTATTATCTGTGTTTTTGATTATAGCTATGCTAGTGGGCATAAAGTAGTATTTCATTATGGCTTTAATTTGCATTTCCCTAATTAATGATGTTGAGCATCTTTTTATATGGTTACATGCCATTCAATTTTGTGTTTTGCTTTTGTTGAATTGTTTATGCATTTTTTGGCCCAGTTTTTAATTAAATTGTCTTTTTTATGTACTAGCATAAGATCTGTACTACAGATCTGTACTACAGAATGCTCATGGGTGCTTAAGAAGACTATTTCGCTTTTCTCCCATCTTTCTGTGCTACCGTAATGATGCACATGAATGTTCTGGCAGTTGCTCTCAGGAATATTAACAATGCCAAAAAGAGAGGCAGGTTCTAATTAGGCCATGCTCCAAAGTCATCTTCTGGTTTCTAACTGTGATGATGAAGCGTGTTTACATTGGTGAATTTGAAATCATTGATAAGCACAGAGCTGGGAAAGTTGTTTTGAACCTTACAAGCAGGTTAAACAAGTGTAGAGTGATCAGCTCCAGATTTGATATACATGTCAGAGATCTAGAAAAATGGCAGAATAACCTGCTCCTGTCCCACCAATTTGGTTTCATTGTACTGACAACTTCAGCTGGCATCGTGGACCATGTAAAAGCAAGATGAAAACACCCAGGAGGGAAAACACTGGCGTTCTTTTTCTAGGGATGTAATACATATGTGCAAATAACATGCCTCAGTGGACTCTTGCGCTTCCAAAAAAAAAAAAAAAAAAAGCATCTGTTTAAAATTTTTTTTTTTTTTGCTATTGTATGGAGTGTTGTATATAGATGTCTGTTAGGTCTAATGAGTTTGTCGTATTGTTTGTCTTCTGTATTCTTGATTTTCTGCCTAGTTCTGTTGAGAGTGGGTTATTGAAGTCTCCAATTCCATTTAATCCTCATTTGGTGGATTCTGTGTTTGTGAATTTGCCTGTTTGCTGCAATTTATTTCTCACCCCCAAATCAATACTTGAACTGCTTTGTGTACATGCACAGAACAGTAAAAAATTGGAGTCTCTCAACATACACATTCCCAGTTGAAGTCAAACAGGGTGATGCTCTGCCTTCTTGTCTTAGCGCTGTACAGAGGCGGCCAGAGGATGGAAATAGTAGCAGTCAATGAACTGTAGTGCAAGAAGCTCCAGTTCTGAGGCCATCTGAGTAGAAAGTGAATCCCAACTCTAGGTTAGTGGGACAGTCTCAGGCATGTCACCTGAACACTACTGAACCTCATTTTGTAAGAGAAAAAGTTGTTTATAGGACTTAAGATGAAAGTGTTTAGTATTAGCTAATTTGGTGCAGCAACTTTATAGAACTGTCATGAGCAACAAAATTGACCATATTGTCTTTATTTCACTTCAGTTGTGTGTATTTATGTGTGTATGTGTGCGTGTATATAATGGGATACTGTTCAACCATAAAGAAAGAATGAAATCTTGCATTCATGACAACATGGATGGACCTTGAGGACATGACAGTAAGTGAGATAAGTCACACAGAGAAAGACAGATACTGTAGGAACTCATATGTGGGCTTGAAAAACAATAAATCCAAGCTTGTAGTGACTGTTACTACAAGCAGGGGTGGGGAGGGAGTGAAATGGGTAAAAGGGCTCAAAAGGTATAAACTTCCAGTTAAAAAATAAGTTGGGGTTGTAACATATAGCATGTCAACTATAGTTAGTAATACTGGACTGCGTATTTGGGAGTTGCTAAGAGATTAGATCTTAAAGGTTCTTATCACAAGGAAGAAATTTTTTTGTAACTGCATGGCAATGGATGTTAACTAGAGTTAGTGTGGTGATCATTTCATAATATATACAGATATTGATCATTGTTGTACACTTGAAACTTAATAAAATGTTGTATGTCATGGTCTCTGATGGCATTTTTACAGAAGGGGGAAACCTCCCTTGCCTTACCCTTACTGAAATGGGAGCTTCAAGATAAATTTTAGTTCTGTGAAATGCATGTCTTTAAATAAGTTTTGCATATGGGTAGTAGACCAAATTGTGTACGTAGACCGTGTAAGATTTGCATTTAATCAAACTTGAAGTCTTCCAGTCAAAGGCAGATGGCAAGTCACATTCTTGTACTGAGTCATGCTTCTAAAGAGAACCCATGCAGTTGATGCTAATGATATGTTCTTCTTACCCATTAAAGCAGCAGGTGAGAATAATTTGAAAAAGGATTCAAGGGTTCAGTATTAGCTAATTTAGTGCAGTGGCTCTATATAGTATAACTGCCACAGAGAGTAGCAAGAATTGGCTGTATTGTCTTTTTCTCCCTTCAGTTCTTTTGCTTTTTGTTTCATGTATTTTGGGACTTTTTTTTAGGTCCGTATATGTTTATAGTTGTTATATGTTCATGATAATTTCATCCTTTTATCAGTATAATATGTCCCATTTTGTCTCTTGGAAACATTTTTTGGCTTAAAGTTTATTTTGTGTGATGTTAATATAGCCACTGCAACTTTATTGTTTTCATGGTATATCGTTCCATTCTTATTTTTTTCCCCATTCTCTTACTTTCAGCCTGTTTGTGTTTTTGGACCTAAAGCTTGTCTTTAATTAATTAATTAATTAATTTTTAAGTCTCTCTTTTGGAAGCAGCATATAGTTGGATTTAAAAACCAACCCCCCCCCAATCCTATAATTTCTGCCTTTTTTTTTTTTTTTTTTTAAGTAGGCTGCATGCCCAGTGTGGGGCTTGAGCTCAGAACCCTGAGATCAAGAGTTGTGCGCTCTACTGTCTGAACCAGCCAGGCGCCCTCCTCTCTGCCTTTTGATTGGCGTATTTAATCCATATACTCTTAATGTCATTCTGTATTTGGGTTTATGTCTGCTATTTTGTTATTGGTTTTCTATATGCTGCCTTTTTTGTTTTTCTGTTTCTCCTTTACTGCTTTTATCCTAATATGCCATTTTAATTCCATTGATTTTTTTTTAATACTTGAAAAATTATTTTCTTAGTGACTACATTGTAGGTTATAGAATGCATCTTAGTTGCTTAGTCTTTACTTCAAATTAATAATAATGGAATTTTAGTAAAATATGGAAATATTGTTCTAGTATATCTCTGTTCCTTTGTTTCTGACAAGAAATCAGCTGTTAAACTTACTGTGGTTCCCTTGTACACACATTTCATTTTCTCTTTCTGATTTTAAGATTTTGCTCTTCACCTTTGGCTTTTAACAGTTTAATGATGAGTCTAGCTGTGTATCTCCTTGTGTATATCTATCTTAGTTTGAATTTGTTGTGATTTCTGTATGTGTAGATGAACTTTTTTTTTCTTATCAAAGTGGAACATTTTGGCCATAATTTGTGTAGGGTGTTTTTTGTTTTGTTTTTGTTTTTTTTTGCTCTGCCCACTCCTTCTGGGAGTCCACTTAGATGTATGTTTCCAGAGCCCTGAATAGTTGTGATTGATAATGTTGTTCAGTTTTATATTTGGCTAAGTTATAGTTACAGTTCTGAATTACTAGGAAAGTCCGTGGGTCTCCTTATAATACCTTGAAGGTACTGAAAGAATGAGGTTTATTTTTTATAATTAGTTGTTGAATTGTCTTTCTGTATCTTATGTAGGTCGGAGAATTGACTCATGGATCATAGCTTTTGTAGGGCTATCCAGGAATAGGTAAAATATATCAGTAGTTTTTTTAGGATTTTATTTATTTTAGAGATTGGGTAAGCAAGCAAGGGGAGGAGCAGGAGGGACAAGCAGACTCTGTGCTGAGCACAGAGCCTGACACAGGGCTTGATCCCATGACTCTGAGATCATGACCTGAGCCAAAATCAAGAGTCGGATGCTTAACTGTCTGAGCCACGCATGTGCCCCATTTTTTTAAAAAGATTTTATTTATTTATTTTAGAGATAACGTGCATGTGGGGGGGACATCAGTAGTTTATTTTAATCTGTTACCTTTTGAGGCCCATATATCTAATTCATAGCATTTTTTTTTTCTGCTTTAGACTTTTAAATGGCTTTTTTTTTTTTTTTTAAGATTTTATTTATTTATTTGTCAGGGAGAGAGAGAGCACACAAGCAGGGGGAGCAGCCGGCAGAGGGAGAAGCAGTCTCCCCACTGAGCAAGGAGCCCGATGCGGGACTTGGTCACAGGACTCTGGGATCATGACTTGAGCCAAAGGCAGACGCTTAACCAACTGAGTCACCCAGGCGTCCCTTAAATGGCTTTTAAAATTCTTATATGTATAAACAACAAATTATTTCATCTTTTCAGTTTTTCTATGTGTAATTCATGTGGGTGGGAAGATATGGGAGCTCTCATGGCAAGTCCTATTTTGAAACCTATTTTCTTCCACTCAGAATATATCTATCACTACTTTTTTCATTAAATAGCCATTTAAAAATGTTTTTAAAGAAATAGGCGATCTTGGGGCACCTGGGTGGCTCAGTTGTTAAGCGCCTGTCTTCGGCTCAGGGCGTGATCCCAAGGTCCTGGGATTGAGCCCCGCATCAGGCTCCTCTGCTGGGAGCCTGCTTCTTCCTCTCCCACGCCTCTGCTTGTGTTCCCTCTCTTGCTGGCTGTCTCTCTCTCTGTCAAATAAATAAATAAAATCTTAAAAAAAAAAAAAAAGAAATAGGCAATCTGAAGAAGCCTGTATCAAAGAAATTGAATCAAGAATTACTGACTTTGCTGGGCGCCTGGGTGGCTCAGTTGGCTGAGCGTCCAACTCTTGATTTCGACTCAGGTCATGATCTCATGGTTGTGAGATCAAGCCCTGTATTGGACTCCATGCCTGCTTAAGATTCTCTCTCTCCTGCCTCCCCCCTCCCCAAATTACTGACTTTGTAAAACAGAAAGCATCAGGTCCATAGGTGTTCACTGGTGAATTCTACATAATATTTAAAAAGAAATTTAAGGAAGAAGTTACCCTAATACCAAAACCAGATAAAGACACGTAAGAAAACCATAGACCAGGATGTCTCATGAACATAGATGCAAAAATCTTTATAAAATATAAGCAAATGAAATCCAGCAATGTATAAAAAGAACTATATGCTACAACCAAGTGAGTTTTATCTCAGGTATACACGTCTGGTTCAATTCATGTAATCTATCACATCAACAGGTTAAGGACGAAAAATCACATGATCATATGAATAGATAAAGAAGAAAACATTTGGCAAACTCGAACACTTAAGATAAAAACTCTCAGTAAATTAGGAATAGAGAGGAACTTCCTCAACTTGATAAAGAACCTACAGGTAACATCATATTAATAGAATCTCAAAGGTTTTCTGATCAGGAACAAGGAAAGTGTGTTACCTCTCATCATGTCTTTCAACATTGTACTGGAATCCTGCCTAATGCAGTAAGGCAAGGGAAGGAAATAAAAGTTACACCGGTTGGGAAGGAAGAAATTGGTCTTTGATTGGAGATGACATGATCATCTATATAGAAAACCTGAAAGAATTGACAGACTCATGGAACCTAGTGAAAAAGGACAGCAAGGTTACACGATACAAAGTTAATGAAAACTCACTTGCTTTTCTATATATCAGCATTGAAATTTGAAATTTATTATTTTAAAAAATATTTGAGAGCATGAGCAGAGAGGGGCAGAGGGACAAGCAGACTCCTTGCTGAGTGGGGAGCCCAAAGTGGGGCTTGATCCCAGGAGCCTGAGGTCATGACCTGAGCTGAAGTCAGATGCTTAACTGACTGAAATTAAGACATACTATACAATTGCAGTAATCAAGACAATGTGGAATTGATGACATAGATCAATGGAACAGAATAGAGAGCTCAGAAATAGACCATGTAAATATAGTTAGTTAATCCTTATAGAGGAGCAAAGGCAATAACATGAAGCAAAGATTAGTCTTTTCAACAAATGATATTGAAACAATTGGACAACCACATGCAGAAGAAAGAATCTAGACACAGACCTCTGTACACTTCATAAAAATTGAAAATATATCATACACATAAAATGCAGAACAATAGAACTCCTAGCAGATAGGAGAAAACCTAGATGACCTAATGACCTTTTAGATACAACACCATTATCCATTAAAGAAAGAATTGATAAGCTGGAGTTCATTAAAATTAGAAACTTGTGCTCTGCGAAAGGTAATGTCAAGAGAATGAGACGATAGCCACAGGCAGGGAGAGGGGGAAAATATTTGTGAAAGATGCGTCTGATGAAGGACTGTTATCCAAAATATACAGAGAGTCTTGAAATTTAACAGTAAGTACGTGAACAATCTGATTAAAAAGTATGCCAAAGATTTTCTCTGCCGTCTTGCCCTAGAAGATACACAGATGACAAGCGCATGAGAAGATGCCCTATATCCTCTTTCATCAGGGAAATGCAAATTAAAACATCAGTAAGATTCCACTGCACATCTATTAGAATAGTCAAAATTCAGAATACTGAGAACACTAAATGCGGAGAAGGATGTGGAGTAACAAGAACTCTCATCTATTGCTGGTGGGCGTGCATTCCACTTTGGAAGGCATTTTGGCAGTCTCAACAAAACTCAGCGTACTCTTACCATAGATCTCGCAGTTGTACTCCCTGATATTTACCCAGAGAAGTTGAAAACTAACATCTACACAAAAACCTGCACACAGATGTTTATATAAAGCAGCTTTATTCATAATTGTTGGAACCTAAAATAAACCAATGGGATATTGCTAAATGAAACAAAATAGAGAAATCTTATGCTGAGTGAAGGAATCCAGATTAAAAAAATTACGTAGTATATCTTTTTTTACACATGAAATTGTAGAAAACGAAAACTAATAAAGCAGATCACTGAAGAGTGTGGTCGTGGGGACTGGAAAAGGGATGGATGACAGAGGGGCTTAAGGATACCTTTTGGGTTAATGTGTGTGTTTATTATCTTGATGGTAGTGATGAATTCATAGACGTAGACTAAATCTGAATCAAACTCTGTACTTTGAATGTGTTCAGTGTATTATATGTCATGTATATCTCAAAGGTGTAAAAGACAATTAACTGATAAACTCACACTCCCTTATTTGTAAAACCAATAAAACAGGTTAACTTCTGTGCCAGTGAGTTATTAATTCTAAAAGAGAATTGGTAGCTCTTAAAAAATGAAGGGTAATCTAAAACTGTTGTAGGATGTTTACTTTTTGAAATGAATAAGATGCGGTAAATGTAAATAAGTTGTTCTGCATGATCAATTGATGTGTTTAGGGATCACTTAGTCACCTTAATAACTTTATTAATATCAGACACGGGACTTTCAGTTTGGCATTTAGAGAATTCTTTTTTTTTTTTTTTTTTAACCCTTTTGGTAACCTATTTTTCTGATGTTACCTTACTATAGAGGGCATATTGGGAAACCTTCTCTGAATGCTGAAGTGCCTACTATGGAAATTAAAAAGTGGGAAGGCAAAGTCTTAGAGTGAAAAAATGTGTTGCTTATTGTTACACTTGGTATTTTCACCTGTGTGCTCCATATCTTTCCAGATTTGTCTTTGCTTGTTTATAAATTCAGGCAATATTACCATTTCTTTTAGTTATTCTTTTTTTTAAAAATTAAGATTTATTTATTTAAGACAGAGTGCATGAGCAGGAGGGGTAGAGGGAAACGGAGAGAGAATCTCATGCTCCATGTGGAGCATGGAGCCCAACCCGGGACTCAGTCCCATGACCCTGAGATCATGACCCCAGCCAAAGCCAAGAGTCAGACACTCAACCCACTGCGCTACTCAGGCTCCCCTCTTTTAATTACTCTTTGTGGTACTCTAACCAGTTAATTGTCTACAATCACTTCTTTGTAATATATTTGTGGTCAAGTTTAGGTTTGTGGGGCACCTGGATGGCTCAGACTGTGGAGCATGTAGCATGTGACTCTTGATCTCAGGGTCATGAGTTCAAGCTCCACATTGGGCATGGAGCCTACTTAATAAATAAATAAACTCACCTTTAAAAAACATTTAGGTTTTCAACTGAATCTGCCTTTTCACTTGGGAAAAAATGATACTAATAATTTTTTAATGTGTTAACTATTTTTATTGTTTGATTTTAGGTCCATTGCAAAAGAACTTGCAGACT
The DNA here is from genome assembly GCF_017311325.1 of Ursus maritimus. Classification (NCBI taxonomy): domain Eukaryota; kingdom Metazoa; phylum Chordata; class Mammalia; order Carnivora; family Ursidae; genus Ursus; species Ursus maritimus. The sequence continues at coordinate 58,109,898 of NW_024426774.1, forward strand.
GGCTTATAAGCAACAATGTGGTAGAGCATATATTTGGACCAAATTTACATATTGAGGTTTGTGGAGAATTACTTGACTTCTCTGCTCTATTAAGAGAAGAATACTTTAGAAAATTAGTTATAATAAGTTTTTCTTTTCCAGATTATCAAACAGTGCCAAGTGATTTTGAACTTCTTGGCAGCAGAGGGGAGGTTGAGTACTCAGCATATTGATTGCATTTGGGCTGCAGCACAGGTAATATTAACAGCTTTCATTTATTAAGTGCTTCCTTATTATTTGTTTTAAGTGTTTTATTCCCTTATGAGGTAAGTTCTCTTATCCTAAAGTTCTGGCTACAGAAACTGAGACATAGAGAAAGTTGGGCATGGAATCTGGAGTCTGGCTTGGGAGTCTATGTCTACCATATTACAGGTAGAATTGAAGGAAACGAGAGTTAGTCAACTGGACATTGTACATGAAACCATCTTGGTTTATTAAGAGACATTTACCTATTATTTTTTGTTGATAAAGTAAACCTTTTTATCCTGAATGTTGTATTGGGGATTCTTTTTCCTATTATACTCTTTTCTTTTTTTCTTTAGTTTTTTTGTATCTACATGGTTCAAAATCCAAAAAATAAATATTAAAGTATATATTAGGTATTTTCCCTCCTCCAGTCCCTGTTTCCCAGGACTACCATTCTTCTAAGGTGCATCATAGATTTTCTACATAAATAGCTGACTGTAAGCTTTTTTTCTTGTCTTACTTTTTTTGGTCCTCTTTATTACAAATGTTGCATACTAAGTGGACTTGGCTTTTTTTCCACTTTATTTTCAAGATTATTGCGTGTCAATATATGAAACGATTTTTTAAAGAGGGCATAGTGTTTCAGTACATGCATGTATAATTTATTTAACCAATTCCCATTCATAGGCATTATTTTTTTCCCCAATCTTTTCTGTTATAAACAATGCTAAAAATAAGTTCTAACATGTTCATTTCATCTGTGTGCAAAAGATTTATCTTTTAAGGAGAATTGTTAGATTAAAGCATCTGTTCAGTTTACTTGTGGTACATAATGGTGTGATAATGCCTGTTTTCTCTCATCCTCGGTATGTTGTGTCCTCCTTGATATTTGTGTACACTTCTTGATATTTGCTAAACTGATGGGTGAAATGTGTATTTTAAATTGCATTTTGTTCATGTGAATCACAGTGCAAATCTTGTGTTGAAGAGCCGTTTTTGTTTCCTTTACTGCGAATGTCTGTTGATATTCTTCATCATTTATTAGTGATTTTACTTGTTCTTTTTTGTAGGAGACCTCTATGTATCAGTGAAATTGGACTTGTGTCTGTGTTAAGAGTTGTGACTATTTTCTGCTTTGATGTTGTCTTTTGGTTAAGGTGGTTTTTGGTGTTCAGTTTCAAGTTTGTGGTTTCATACTTGTGGTTGAATTTTTTTATGGCCTGTGGATTTTGTCTTATGGTGTGAAATGCCATTTCCACTCCAAAGTTTTAAGAAAGTTCTCCTTTAGTTCCTTCCTGTTTCAATTTTATATTTTAGTAGTCGTCGTCTTCTTTTTTTTTTAAGATTTTATTTGAGAGAGAGAGTGAGAAGAGCATGAGCGGAGGTGGAGGTGGGGCAGAGGGTGAGAGAGAAGGAGCCTCCCCTCTGAGCAGAGAGCCCGGCATGGGGTTGGATCCCAGGATTCTGGGATCATGCATGACCTGAGCCGAAGGCAGACGCCTCACTGACTGAGCCACCCAGGCGCTCCTGTATTTTAGTCTTTGATACATTTGGAATTTCTCTTGGTTCAAGGTGTCATTTATGTAACTTTTTCCCCTTTTTTAGTTATGTAGCTGTCCCCATTCCACTTGTTCAGTAATTCTTCTTTCCCTTATTGAATTGAGATACCAGTTTCATTTTGACTAGGTCAGTTTCTGGAGTCTGTAGACTGACCTGTCAGTATATCCAGTCATGATCTGTATACCAGGGATTGGTAAACTTTTGGCTTGGTAAAGAAGGCTTTTGGGCTGGCCCCTTCATTTTGTAAATATTTTTTCAACATAGTCTTGTACTTTTTTGGCATATTGCCTGTGGCTCCTTCCATACTGCAGTGGCAGAGTATAGTACTTGTGTATATATAGTATATATAATACTAACCGCTTTAAATCTTGAAATATTTCCTGTCTGGTCCTTTAAGAAAACATTTGCTGATCATGGGTTTATACTAATGTCTTTAGCTTTTGCTGTCTGTCTTTCTTTCTTTTTTTGTAGTATTTGTTCATATCTAGCAGGGCTGGTTTTTTTAAAAATATATTTTTAAAGAAATTTTCTTGGGGGGTGGGCGCCTGGGTGGCTCAGTCGTTAAGCTTCTGCCTTCAGCTCAGGGCGTGATCCCAGAGTCCTGGGATCAAGCCCTGCATAGGGCTCCCTGCTCCGCTGGAAGCCTGCTTCTTCCTCTCCCAGTCCCCCTGCTTGTGTTCCCTCTCTTGCTGGCTGTCTCTCTCTTTCAAATAGATAAAATCTTAAAAAAAAAAATTTTTTTTTCTGGGGAGGGGCACCTGGGTGGCTCCGACAGTTGAGCATCTGCCTTCGGCTCAGGTCATGATCCCAGGGTCCTGGGATCGAGCCTCGCTGCTTCTCCCTCTTCCTCTGCTCCCCTGCTCCTGCTTTCTGCTCACTCTCCCTATTGCAAATAAATAAAATTTTAAAAAAAGAATTTTTCTGGGGACACCTGGGTGGCTCAGTAAGTTAAGCGTCTGCCTTCAGCTCAGGTCATGATCCCAGGGTCCCGGGATCGAGCCTGCTTCTCCCTTTGCCTGCTCTGCCTTCAGTTCTGCTTGTTCTGTCTCTCTCTGACAAATAAATATATAAAATCTTAAAAAAAAAAAAAGAATTTTTCTGTTTTCTCATGTAAAGTTTAGCTTTGACTTATTCTTTAAAAATACTGTAATTTTAATTGTAATAATGATGAATTTGAAGAGAATCAAATTTGTCTTCCTATCCAAAGCTTTATACTGTTTATTTTCTTTCATATCATTCAAAGTTTTAAAGTTCCTTGTATATAAGTTTTATTTTATATTCAGCTTATTCTTAGGAATTTAAGTTATATTTATTTTTGCTGTAATAGCCAGTTCTCCCATTATACTTCGTCCATTATATTTCTTTCTTCCATTATAGTTGATTACAGTATATAATCATAAAGTTTTTAATTTTTATATATACAGTTTCAAATACATAAAGTTTCAAATTTTTGATAATTATGTGTCTTGAGACCTTACATCTTAGATTGGTTGTGGTAATTTTTCAATACTTTTTTATAACTTCCCATATTTAATATTGTATATTTATACATTACTATCATTTCAATAAATTAAGGAAGCACTTTCCGTTTCAGAACAAAGGGGAATTTTTTTTCATAATTTTCTGAAAATTTTACACATTTTAGTAGATTTAAAATTTTTATTTTGTTCACAGCAAGACTAGGAGAATAGGAGAATAATGATAAATATATCATTACAGAATAAATAGAAATAGTGGAACATTCTTTATTGAAACTGAAGTTCATCAAATTAATAACTATGATAGTATGGTCTGTTAAAGGTTTTAGCATTTCGCCCTAGCAAGAGTTTGAAGTAACCTAGTAAGGGAATAATTAAAAATTGTGGCATAGTCTGTGAGACAGTTTGCAAAAACTTAAAATATCTTTAAAAGATTAACTATAAAAAATAAATATATTTTAAGGGTTAATTTAATTGGGTCTTTCTATGGTTTCTTACTACTTTACTTCTGAATAATATACTACAAGAATGATCAGACATTTTTACATTTGAGGTTTTTTTTTAATTTGAGCACTAAATATAATTAATTTTAAAGTATCTGTGGTTGGTTAGCTTCATACAGTCTTGCTTAAGTCTTTTTTCCTCCCATGTGGAGTAAGTTTTTGAGGTCACTTTGCTCACCTGAGATAGATACATACATACATACACACACACACACACACACACACACACACACACACACTTCACTCATAATAATTGGATTGGCTTTTGCTCATTTCATTGTTTGTATCCTAAACCTTATGTTGGAATCCAAGGAGAAAATAGACAAAAATGGCAAATGAATTTGAAATTGTTAGAAAAAGTATTTGTAAATATTTGAAAAATGCTTATCTTTGTAATTAAATATAAGTTCAAATAATGTAATGGCATTTCCTTTTATTGGTTAATTCCCATTATGTTTAGTAATGCATTATATTGACCAGAGTATGGTATAACTTTGGGAAGCAATATAGCAGTTCTATTTCTGGTAACTTATTCTGTAAATACATGTACATGAATATGTTCGCTACAGCATTGACCATGCTAGCAGAAAAGGAATGTCACTGTAGGACTACTTAAATAAGTTTTGGGAAGTTCATATAATAGTATCCTTTGTGGCCGTGAGAAGGACTGAAGGTGCTGTATTATGTTCATGTGGAACAATATGTAAGAAATAGTTTTACTAAACACTGCATAAGTAATAGATCTTTTGAGAGAAAATCCCAAGTACACAGTGTATTCTCCCAATGTGTATTTAAACAGTTACAAAAAGAGGATGCATACATACATATATATGTATATATCTTACGTGTATATATATGTACTTTGCATTTATGCATGCCTGGAATCATTTGGAAAAATACACAAGAAATTTTAATAGGTTTGTTTGTGGGTAAGTTATCTGGGATAGATGGAAGACTTCCTTTTTATTGTCTATGCTTATGTAAACTTTGAAACTTTTACATGTGTTTATTAGTTTTTCAGTAAATAACAGACTAGTATATGAAGGTAAAGTAAATATTTCGACATTTAAATGACTCTACCATTTGAAGTTACTATTCTGGTTTGATTCGGTTACCTTTATATTTCCCTCTACATACCCTTTCGCTGTAAAATGTTTTAGTCATAGGACATCAAAAAATCCCTTTCAGAATCCTTGCACTCTATTGGAATTTATTGTTAAATGCTTTCCAGATTTGAAGAATGCTTGTGTTAATGCATGTAAGTTACTGATATAATAATTTTATCTTAATATGGAGCTAAGTTTTGGGGGGGTAGATCTTTGTGTCAATGACAGAAGTCAGATTCTCTAGGATTTAGTAGGACTTAAATGTCACCTGATTCAGATGTGCTTTATGCACATAATTAGATTCTCAAAAGGATTAGTGATGACTAATTTTAGAAGCACTGAGCTAGCTATACTCTAGTGCTTATTAGCTTCTGCATGTGTATTTGTATACATATTTAGATTATTGCTTTAATGAGACATTGCATACTACTAGCGTGTGAAGTTATGACTCTACTTGAGTTAGAATCTGGGCACTGTAATATCATTCTGTATTATATCTTAGATATTTGAATTTTTTCCTTCCTGGCTTTTTAGGAGCTTTTAACATGAGCTTTGTTCTTTTTTTATGTTGTCGGGTGTCTTCATGCATGCCTTTGTTATCCATTCATAAGAAAGATGACTAAGTAAGTGGTCTAGGTATTCTTGGCTGTTGTGAAATATTTTTTTATTAGAACTGTATCAGGTGGGACTTCTGTTTGGAAACATTTTCAAGGGTAGTGATGATAAAACAACTTGTACTTTTCTCATTAGAGTCACTAGGCTTTCTGCCTGTGGAACTTCTAAAAGAGAGGGTGAAAAGGGATACCAGTATCTATGCTTAAAAGCTATGGTTTTATAAAATTTTTTACCCAGGGGAGAGCCCTGGTGGATGGGTAGAATGACTAAGTTGGCTGTTTGTATTTTTCTGACTGATGGCTAACAAATATAGTTATTAAGAGTATTTAGTGAAATCCTGTATTTTTATTTCCATATCTCCTGCTGTCCATCAGATCTAGGTCTCTGAGTCCAGTATCTTCCCCAATTACAGTGGGAAGGTTGACTTATATACTCTGCAGCTCACTCACAAATTACTCTGAGCTACACCCTTCTCTACCTGTACATTTTAAAATGTATTCCCTTCCTGTTAGTCTTTCAAAAGTTTGTCGAAATCTAGTGTCTATTAACTCACATTTTCTTTGTGGGCTTTTTCTTTTCATTCTAAAATACAGTGATGATTGATTCTCTGCTATAGAAGATGAGGGAATTCTCATCTTATTTTCTATTTCCCTGTTTTTACTGTATTATTTGTACTTTTTTAAATTACATGTTTTAAATTCTACACTAGAACTATGATTTCTGCAGTTGTTTAGTGCTAATTTCGTATTTAGGTGTATGACTCACTACCAGTCCTTTTTCCTCATTTCTGTTTCTCTCATTCTAGAATTAATGAGTATTTATTCTTGTGGATTTCACTGAGTAGCCTTTGTTTTCCAGAAGGAGAAATTTGTGGATGTTCTATTCTGGGTTATTGCATACTTGCGATGTCTGTTTTCTTTGTACTTGAGAAGTGTTTGATTGTAAGATACCAAAGCCACTCTTATTTCCCCTCAAAACTTTGTAGTAGAAGACATGATTAGAGTTTTGGGATGATGCCTTTTAACACATCTCATCTTTTCAGTTACTACCAGACTTTTTGACTGCGACCTGCAGTATTTTACCATCCTTGCCAACATTTGTTACTTGAGTTAAAAAAAAAAAAAAAACTAGGTGTGTGCTTCAGCTGCATATATACTAAAATGATTAGCATGGCCCCTGTGCAAGGATGACACTCAAATTCGTGAAATAGTCCATATTTTAAATAAATAAAAATGTAGTCATTCTAGTAGGAGTGTGGTGATATCTCTCTGTGCCTTAATTTGCATTTACTTGCATTTCCTAATAACTTGAGCACCCTTTCATGTGCTTACTGGCCATTTGTATATGTCCATTCAAGTCCTTTGCCGGTTTTTGAATTGGGTTGTTTGGGAGTTTTCTTGTTAGGTTTAACTGTACTTTTTACCTTCGGATGTTAGTTCATTATCATATACAATTTACATATATTTTCTCCAACTCTGGGTTTCCTTTTGCTTTCTTTAAAGTATCCTTAGATTCTGAGGCACCTGGGTGGCTCAGTTGGTAGAGCATGGGACTCTTCATCTCATGGTTGGTGAGATCAAGCCCCACCTTGGGGATAGAGCTTACTTAAAATAATGATCAAGTATCCTTAGATGCACAAAAAAGTCTTAATTTTGATGAATTTCAACTATTATTTTTGTTGCCCACATTTTTGGTGTCCTAGTGATGAAACCATTGCCAAATCAAATGTGAAGATTCTCCCCATTGTTTTCTTAGCAGAGTTTTATGTATTTATCTCATGAGTTTAGGTCTCTTTACCCATTAAGACTTGATTTTTGTGTATAGTGTAAGGTAAATAATTTGTGACTGTCCAGTTTTCTCAGCACCTTTTCTTCAAGAGACTATCCTTTCTCCATTGAATGGTCTTGGCACTGTTGTTGAAAATCATTTGACCATTTATGTGAAAGTTTATTTCTGGGTGTTCTACTCCATTGGTCTATATATCTGTCCTTCTGCTAACGCCATACTGTTCTAATTACTCTTGTTTTCTTGGAGGTTTCACAGTTTTCCTTTTGAAGATTGTTTTGGCTTTTAGAACTCCTTGCAGTTCCTTATGAATTTGATGATTGGCTTTTCCATTTCTGACCAAAAAGGCTCTTGGAATTTTGAAGGGACTGTGTTGAATCTATAGATCGCTTTGGGGTAGTATTAACATACTAACCATGTTAAGTCTTCCTATCCGTGAATATGGGATGTCTTTCCATTTATTTAAACCTTAATTTCTTGGGGCGCCTGGGTGGCTCAGCCGTTAAGCGTCTCCCTTCGGCCCAGGGCGTGATCCCAGGGTCCTGGAGTTGAGCCCTGCATCGGACTTCCTGCTCTGCTGGGAGTCTGCTTCTTCCTCTCCCACTCCCCCTGCTTCTGTTCCCTCTCTTGCTGGCTGTCTCTCTCTCTGTCAAATAAATAAAAATTAAAAAAAAAAAATCTTTAGACCTTAATTTCCTTGAGCAGTGTTTTGTAATTTTCAGTATACAAGTATTTCACCTTTTTTTTTTTTTTAAGATTTTATTAATTTGGGGGCGCCTGGGTGGCTCAGCTGTTAAGTGTCTGCCTTTGACTCAGGGCGTGATCCCGGAGTCTTGGGACTGGGTCCCACATCAGGCTCCTCCGCTGGGAGCCTGCTTCTTCCTCTCCCACTCCCCCTGCCTGTGTTCCCTCTCTTGCTGGCTGTCTCTCTCTCTGTCAAATAAATAAATAAAATCTTTAAAAAAAAAAGATTTTTATTTATTTGACAGAGAGAGAGACAGTGAGAGAGGGAACACAAGCAAGGGGAGTGTGAGAGGGAGAAGCAGGCTTCCTGCCGAGCAGGGAGCCCGATGCGGGAGCTTGATCCCAGGACCCTGGGATCATGACCTGAGCCAAAGGCAGATGCTTAACTGACTGAGCCACTCAGGCACCCCTCACCTCTTCTGTTAGATTCATTTTCAAGTACAGTTGATCCTTGAACAGCACAGGTTTGAACCACCTGGGTCCACATACATTTAGATTTTTAAAAATTTTCTATTATAGTTTTCTTAACATTTTCTTTATTGTAAGAGTACAGTCTATATTATATTTAACATATTATAAGAGTACAGTATATATTATATATAACATACAAAATATGTGTTAACTTTTTATGTTATTGGTATTCTGGTTTAGGTTATTGGTTTATGTTTTTGCTTAGACTTATGGTCAGCAATAAGCTATTGATAATTATGTTTTTGGGAGTCACAGTTATACCCAGCTTTTTGACCGTACAGGGTATCAGTGTCCCAAACCTCTGTGTTGTTCAAGCATCAGTTGTATTTTATTCTTTCAATGCTATTGTAAATGGAATTGCTATCTTCAGTTCCTTGTCAGATAATTAGTTGCTGGTATATGAAAACATAGCTGAATTTTGCTTGTTGATATGTACTCTGTTACATTGTCTATTTGATTTTTAGCTCTACTAGCTTTTTATATGTAGGTTTTTCTGTATATAGGATTGTGTCATTTTTGAACAGTTTTACATCTTTTCTAATTTGGATGCATTAAATTTTTTGTGGGGGGTGGAGTCCAATAACTCTGGCTAGAATTTCAGTGTAGTGTTGATTAACAGCGATAAATATGAATATCCTTATCTTATTTGTGATCCTAGGGGAAAATCAGTCATTTATCATTGAGTATGCTGTTAGCTGTGGGATTTTCATAAATATCCTTTATCATATTGAGGAGTTTACCCTCTATTCTTAGTGTTCCAGGAATTTTTATTATGAAAGGGTGTTGGGTTTTGTCAGATGGCTTTTCTGCATCAATTAAGATGACCATGTGGCTTTTTTCCATTGTTATGATGTGTTAGAGTAATTCTCTTTTTGAACCACACTTGCATTTCTGGGGTAAATCTTACTTGGTCATAGTGAATGACCATACCTTTCCGTATGGTCTTAGGTTTGATTTGCTCATAGTTTCTGGAGGACTTTTTGTCATTTATGAGGTACTGCTTAGTAATTTTCTATGTTTATGAAGACTTTGGCCTCATAGAATGAGTTAAGAAGTATTTCCTTCTGTTCAGTTTTTCGGGGAGGATTTGAGAAGGATTGGTGTTAATTTTTTAGTTAAATGTTTGTTAGGGTTCCCCCAGTTAAGCCATGTATTTTAGTACCTTGTTGAAAGGTTTTTTATTACTGATTCAATCTCTTCTTATAAGTCTGTCGACCTTTTCTATTTCTTCTTGAGTCAGTGTAGGTAGTTTGCAAAGAATTCGTCCCTATCTTCTAGGTTATCTAATTTTTTGGTGTGCTGTTGTTCATAGTATTCTGTTAATTTTTTTTAATCTGTAAGTTTGGTAGTAATATCCCACTTGCATTTCAGATTTTTTAGCTATTTATGTCTTCTCCCTCTTTTTTTCAAGCTAGCTAAATGTTTGATAATCTTTTAGAAGAACCAACTATTGGTTTTAATTTTCTCAATTGTTTTTCTAATCTGTATTTTATATATCTGTGCTCTGATCTTTATTTCTGTTCTTTTAGCTTTGAGTTATAAAGTATGTTTATAATTGTTGTATCTCCTTGTTGTATGGAACCTTTTATTAATAAATTATATCACTCTTTATTAATCTTTTTAAAAAAAGACTTAACTGTAGGTAAAAGGAAACCATGTAAGTTTTTTAAGTTCTAATAGTGGCTGTATCCATATCATTGTATAACAGATCTCTAAAACTTTTTCATCTTCCAAAACTGTACTCATTGAATAATAGAGGGGCACCTGGCCGGCAAAGCTTGCAGCTCTTGATCTTGGGGTTATGAGTTTGAGCCCCACGTTAGATATAGAGTTTACTTAAAAATTAAACAAAAGAAAACCAGTAAGTCATTGAACAACAAAAACTCCCCTATTCTCCTTACTCACAGCTGGTGATGGCCACTATTCTACTGCTTGTATTGTTCTGACTACTCTATATTTTTCACATTAGTGGAATCCTATAGTATTTGTCCTACTGTGACTGGCTTATCTCACTCAGTGTAATGTCCTCATGGTTCACCCATGTTGTAGCGTGTGATAGGATTTCCATTCTTGTAAGGTTGAATTATATTCCATTGTTTGTATATGCCACAGTTATTTGTCAATGGTTGTTTACTTTGCTTTCATCTTTTGACTGTTGTAATGGTCCAATGAATATAGGTGTGCAAGTATCTCTTTGAAATTCTACTTTTATTTACTTATTTATGTGTATATGTGTGTATGTATGTAATCTCTACACCTCCTATGGGGCTTGAACTCACGACCCCAAGATCAAGAGTTGCATCCTCTTCTGACTGAGCCAGCCAGTCACCCCTGAAATCTTGCTTTTAATTCTTTTGGATATATACCTGGAAGTGGGATTGTTTGGTAATGTGGTAAGTCTTTTTTTCTAGTAACCTTTTAAAAATTTGAAGTCTATCTTACTTCATTTTAGTATAATCAGTCCAGCTCTTTTTTTTTTTTTTTAAAGATTTTATTTGTTTATTGGACAGAGAGAGAGGCAGCCAGCGAGAGAAGGGACACAAGCAGGGGGAGTGGGAGAGGAAGAGGCAGGCTCCCAGCAGAGGAGCCCGACGTGGGACTCGATCCCAGGACTCTGGGATCACGCCCTGGGCCGAAGGCAGACGCTTAACGACTAAGCCACCCAGGCGCCCCAGTCCAGCTCTTTTTTGCTTATTATTTGCATAAAATATCTTTTTTAATCCTTTAACTTTTAACCTGTTTGTTGTGTCTTTGGATATATATTGTGTCTCTTACAGACCACATACAGTTGTATCATGTTTTTAAAATCCATTCTACCAATCTCTTTCTTTGATTGCAGAGTTTAAGCCACTTACATATATATACATATATATGTATGTGTATATTTATATACATATTTATTTTTTGTTTAGATTTTTGTTTTCAGAGAGAGAGAGAGTGCAGGCATGGGGGGGGAGGAGCAGAGGGAGAGGGACAAGCAGATTCCATGCTAAGCACATGGCCTGATGTGGGGCTTGATAGATCTCACGACCTAAAGGTCGTGGCCTGAGCCGACATTAAGAGTTGGATGCCTAACTGACTGAGCCACCCAGGTTCCCCTAAGCCATTTGTATTTAAAGTAATTCCTCAAAGAGTGATTTACTTCTGACATTTTTCTGTTTCTTTTTTATATGTCTTACAGTGTTTTTGTCCATCATTTCTGTTATGGCCTTTTGTAGTTGTTTGTAGTTGATTTTTTGTAGTATGGATTTCCTTTTTCCTTTCTTTTTTTGTATATTCTGTAGATAATTTGTGTTTAACATCTCGAGATTCTTATTGTCTAATTTGAATTTGTCAACTTAAATAGTACACAAAAATTATGCTTCTGTATAGCTCCTTCTGCCTCATTTTTGTTTTTCATACAGCAGATTTCAACTTAATACATTGTGTGCCCAGTTATGTAGATTAATAATTCTTTTTGCTTTTGTTTGTGAAATCATATATCAAATAAAAGGTGGAGTTACAAATGAAAACAATAATACTAGCTTTTAATTGCCTGTGTATTTAACAGAGGTCTTTATTTTGTCACTGTTCCGTTTTTCATTTCATTCTGAAGGACTTCCTTTAGCATTTCTGGCAGGGCAGGTCTAGTTGTAGTGAACTCCTTTAGCTTTACCATTCCTTCCTCATAAGGAGAGTTTTTCCATTTATACAATTCTCAATTGAAAGTTTTCTCTTTCAGTCTTTGAGCATATCATCCCACTTCCTCTGGTTCCCAAGGTTTTTGATTAGAAATTGGCTGATACTCTTATGGAAGATCCCTTGTATGTGGTGGGTTGCTTATCCTCTGTTTTCAGGATTATTTTACTGTCTTTGGCTGTTATCAGTTTGATTATAATAAGGTTGGTGTAGGGCTCTTTGAGTTCATCCTACTTGGATTTGTTAAACTTCTTGGATTTGTAGATTCATGTCTTCCATCAAATTTGGACTTTTTCAGCCATTTTTTCTTCATATTTATACAAAGTATATATGTTTGTGTACCTTTTCTGGGATTCCCATAAGTGTATTGGTAGGTTTGATGGTTCCCACAAGTCCCTTAGAATCTGTTTACTTTTCTTTTTGTATTTCCTTCCTGTTCCTTAAACTCAATAATTTCAGTTTCCATAACTTCAAGTTTGCTGTTTTCTGCTTACTCAGATACGCTGCTGAACCTCACCTATTTTCATTTCAGTTCTTTTACTTCTCAGCTTCTAATTTCTTATAGCTCCTTTTTAGAATTTGTTTCTTCAATGATATTCTCATTTTGGTCAGGCACCGTTTTCCTGTTTTTGTCCTTTTCTTCCTTTAAGTCTTAGTGCATCTTTAAGGTAGCCGTTTTAAGATCTTTGTTGAGAGAGCCTGACACAAGGGCTTCCTTAGGTATATTTCCGTTGATTTATTTTATTCTGAAATTTCAGTGGGCCACACTTTTCCTATTTCTTCTTATACCTTGTTTTTGTGTGTGTTTTAATTGAAAACTGGACATTTGAATTTTGTAACGTGGTAACTTTGGAAATGAGATTCTCTTCCTTCTTCAGTTTGCCTTGTGTGTGGGGGGGATTTTTGTAGGTAGTGACTGTGCTAAGGATCAGCCTAATGTGAAAGCTTATGGTCTTCTCAGGTCTTTTCTGAGTCTGTGTCTTTTTTTGGGAATTCCCTTACATAAGTAGTTGTTGTTATTCAGAGTCCAGAAAAACCTGGTGTGGCTCCTTTAAGTCCTCCTGTAGTCATTTTAGCTGAGTTGGGTTGAAATAATGGCAGCCAGACTTTGTGTCTGCTACTTACTAATCAGATGTAGCAATCTGCAGTTGGAATGCAGAAATTTTGGACAAATTTATTTGGAGGACAAGATTATTATTTTTTTAAGTTTTTATTTAAATTCCAGTTAGTTAACATACAGTGTAATACTAGTTTCAGATGTACAATTTAGCGATTTAACACTTCCATACAACACCTGGTGCTCATCACAAGTGCCCTCCTTAATTCCCATCACCTGTTTTTTTTTTTTT